>NW_028274813.1:109951411-110253512 GCF_037043125.1 Eumetopias jubatus
TAAACAATATCAACTGATCCCAAACTCTGTATGAAGGTATCTTTTATTTTCCCATCTTTATTAGTTATTATTTTAATACGATTCATAATATTCATATTTGACAACTGTAACCCTCACAATTGTTTGCAATTCTATTGTTGGATGGATTCTGTGATCCCCATCAGTTTTTCTGAATTCCTGAATTCTTTGCTTTTACCCGTCACTTATTTGGCTCTGTCCTTACCAAGTAAAGCCCTGCCTAAGGGCTCATGGATGATGTGCTCACAAGTTCTTTTACATTTAGAAATATACATCCGCCTGGTCTTTATAGTTAAATGATAGCATACCTGTATATAATGTTCTTAGGCAATACTCTAAGATACCCCCAGAGCTTTGGGGACATTATTTCATGGTCTTTGGGAATTGATGATTTCTATGAAGAAAGCCCATGGTCAGCCTGATTTCCAAACCACCCCCAACCCTTGTAGGCAATTTGCTTTTGCTTTCTTGATATCCAAAGATATTGGGGGTTTTGGTTTTGTTTTTTGTTGTTGCTTTTGTTTTTATTCTGGAAGTTCCATAGCCTACTTAGGCTACATTCAGCAATGAGTATTTATCATCACCTTTTCCTGGAACGCAATACGCTTGTTTGATCTGCCAGGGTTTATGCCACCTGCTTGGAGGATATATTTTGTCACCATGGGGAATAACCTGAGCTAGGGATCTTCCCCCCTCACTGCGAGTGTAGCCCTGAAGCCTTGCTTTCTGTTAGAGGGGATGGCTTCACTGTCCACTGTCTCCCCTTTCCATCTCCCCTATAGCCTGCCCACTACACGGAGACAGAAGAGCAAACAGGGACGGGAATCCAGTCATTTTGCGTATCTTAAGACTTAGGAGTTCAGCTGGCTAAGCATCTGCCTTCAGCTCAGGTCCAGATCTTGGGGTCCTGGGATCAAGCCCTGCATCAGGCCCTGCTCAGCGGGCTTCTCCCTCTGCCTGCTGCTCCCCCTGCTTGTGTTGCTCTCGCTCTATCTCTCAAATAAATAAATAAAATCTTTAATAAAAAAAAGACTTGAGAGTCTTCTTGGAAAAAGATGTTTTATCTACTTAAAAAGGATCCTTGCTAGGCTACATCTCTCCACCCCATTCCAGACCCTTCGGTTTCTTCTCTTAGCCATCGGTGTTAACACTTATGGGACCAGGGCATGCCTCTCCTCTCGGGGTTGCTATTGATGATTGCTTACTTAATGGAGTTTCCAATTTTTAAATTCATTTTCTTAAGTCTTGCGGGAGGGGAATTCTGAAATTGGGTCTCCACTTACCCTATTCCCGAATCCCTCAGGCTGTTTTGGTAGCTATGTTAGTTTTAATAATAAGAATCAACATTTATCAAGTGTTTGTCATGTTCTAGGCACCATACTAAGCCCTTTGATAATTACCACCTCACCAGATTCTTCAAACAGTGCTTTAAGGAGTGTATTGTTCATGAGTCCCCTTTTACAGATGAGAACATGAAAGCCTAAAAAATTTAAATAATTTACTCAAAGCCATTGCGAATAGGCGAAGCCTGGGCTAGCCACCAACCAGCAGAGAGGGTAAGAAAATCACCTTTACCTTGATGTCTCCGTGCCTGCATTGACATGGACAGAGCTCCTGCAGACAGCCCAGACTTTTATGGAAGCAAAAGAACAATGTATAGGCTGACTGTACCAGGAGCAGCTCCCACTTCCATCCTGAGCAATGACAGCCAGTGATTTCCAGGTATGTCCCGTGTCATGTTAATCAGAGTCCACTGGGGAGGATGGGAGGCCAGGAGGTATGGCCACCAGCAGCCGCAAGAGTGTGCCCTGCTTCTCAGTTTTCTGGCTGGACGTCAGGGCCCTTAAGGCTCGGTGAGGGCACAGCAGTGTCCCTGAGAGTCACCTCCAGTTGCAGCAGGGAGGTTGGAACCTGGAAGTCTCTACCTGGAGTTCAGAGCCCAGTGGCCCTACATCTAACCCAGAGTTACTCAGACTTTTCCTGCCAAGCAAGTCTTAGATGGGCAACCACATAACTGAAGGGCCCCTTCTCATTGTGAAAGGCCTCCAGATTTTCGTTTGAAAAATTCATGGGAATTTTGCTTTCTGACATGTTTGATATTAAAATCTTCCAGGAAAATCAGCCTTCCAGGAAGATCCACTGGGCTAATCCTGTGGGTCGGCTTCCCTGGCCTGCTGCCTTTCATGGGAGGGTAACAGTAAGTCTCCCCCCTGCACAACCGTCTCAGTGACCATGGGTCATTACCATTTCTCAGTTCAGAATAGGAGAAGACAAATAAATGGTTCTTGTGGGCACAGGAGCGGGCCCCCGGCCTGGAAGTTTCAGCCTTTCCTGGATCACCAGCCCCAGTTCACTGCCTGTCCACACACCAGCCAGGCCACATGCAGGGGAGGCCATTTTTCCTTTTCCTTTTCCTTTTTATTTTATTTTATTTATTCATGTTAGAGGAAGAGTGAGGGAGCCCTCAAGCTGGGGGAGGGGACAGAGGGAGAGAGAGACAATCTCAAGCAAACTCCGCGCCAGCGTTGATCGACCTGGGGCTCGATCTCACGACCCTGAGATCATGACCTGAGCTGAAACCAAGAGTCAGACACTCAACCAACTGAGCCACCCAGGCGCCCCTGAGGCTGCTTTTTCTGAATGCATCTCCAGACCATCCCATAAGAGTAGAGGGTTTTCACGGTGTAGCCCTGTCTCCTGAGACACATTCACCATGCTCAAAGGACCCAGCAAAAGCCTGCTGCCAGGCAGGGTGCCAGGGACCCAGACACAGGACTCCCCAGGGCCTTGCCAGTTACTCATGGTCCCCTCCAAACCGCTCCAAACTCCAGAACCACACCCTCCCGCTCTAAGCCTCAGGGTCCCTCTGATTCCCTGAGCAATGATGCCCTAAAGGGGTGTGAGGTGCTCTGAATTCATTACCTTGAGTCTTCTCAAAAGCCCTGCAAAACAGGTGTTTTTGTGCCCATTTTGCTGAGTCAAAAATTGAGGCTAAGAGTCTTGCTTCCAGCCACACAGTCAGTCAGGGGCCCAGCAAGTTTCAAAGACAATGGAGTAGCTGCCTGGAAATCTTACCTCCCCAGTGGGAAATCCCAACCCCCGTAGGCCAGAGGCACGGCTTTTCCTTCTCTGAGTCTGAGCAATGGACAGTGTGAGGTACACTTAAAATCACGCCGTCGGCTCTGAGCAGGGTCACACCTGAGCACTTCCCTCCTCTTTCCCCTAGGGTGAGATCTTTGCCCTGAGACCTCTTCAGTCTTCTTGCAAATAGACCTCCAATGGCCCGAGACCTCCGCTCTGCAGGGCAACCCTCTTCACATGGTCTTGCCCAAGATGGATGGGGACCCACTGGGCAGCGGGGTCCTTTTCCATCAGTGAGTCCTGACCTGTGCCCTGTAGGGGGTTCCTCTGGCCTCTGTCCCCTGCAGTCACCCTGGACTCCTAAGCACCCCTTTATGCCACTAAGTGCTGTGCTGGTTCTGCAGAGCTACCCCTGAAGGAGGCAGCACTGGAGCCCACAGAGCCTGGCTGCAGAGAACACACACACACACACACACACACACACACACACCATGAGAAGTTGAACAACACAAGGAGTATCAATTGGCACTCTGTGCTCAGAGCCTTCTACATGATACAGGGAAAGAAACAGAGGCAAAAGATAATACTTAGTTGGGGTAGGGTTAATCAGGGAAGGCTTCAAGGAGGAGGTGAAATTAGAATGGAGCCTGAGTTCTGTCAGTCTTACATTGTAGCAAAAAGTGAAAGGAGATGCTGGTAAGGCGAGGTAGAGAGCAGTGAAGATGCCTGAAACTGCATCTTCTGGTTAGAAAAGAGGGCAAGGGGGTAGATGCCAGCCAGGTGGAGGTCAGGCTTGCACCTCCGGCTGTTGCTCCCCTTCTCTGTATGTTTCTCCTTACTCCCTGCTTCGCACCAGCGACTACGGGATAGTACAGTGGGCACCAGAGGTGTGACTGCTTCAGGACTCCCATTCTCAGCGATCAGCCCTTGATGGATGCAAGAGTGGATTCCCAGAGTCATGAGGATCTTCCAAGACCCTTCCCTGGGCAAGGAAGACAACCCCACCCCACCCCCCCAGCTTGGCCAATCAGACTCTCTCCCCTAGTAAATTAAAAAAGAAACTGGGAGGGGCGCCTGGGTGGCTCAGTTGGTTAAGCATCGGCCTTCAGCTCAGGTCATGATCCCAGTTCCGAGCCAGGCTCTCTGTTCATGGGGAGCCTGCTTCTCCTTCTCCTCCCGCCCTGCTAATGCTCTCTCTCTGTCTCTCTCTCTCAAATAAATAAATACATAAAATCTTTTTTTTAAAAAAAGAAACTGTGAGACGCAAGGTGGTCAGGGGATGGTCGGGCAGAGCCAAGACCTACCAGTCGGTGGCTACAGGACCCAGGAGCAGCCCGGTTCCCGCCCTGATCAAGGCAGGAGTCTTCCAGCGAAATTTTTTATTTTGCATGAGCCCACTAAGATTGGTTTCTGTTGTTTGCAGTAAAAATAACCTGGGGCCACCTGGGTGGCTTACTCAGTTGAGCTCCAACTCTTGATTTAGGCTCAAGTCATAATCTCTGGGTCATGAGATCGAGTCCCGTGTCGGGCTCCATGCTCAGCTCAGAGTCTGCTTGAGATTCTCTCCCTCTGCCCCTCCCCCTGCTCTCTCTCTCTCTCTCTCATATAAATAAATAAATCTTTAAAAAAAATAGCCTTAGTCAATACAGAAAAGAAGGTGCAAGGACGACTTTCCCATTGAGCTATACGAAAATTAACCCTGTCATCTCTCTTCATCTTTCCCATAACCACGCGGGGATAGGCATTATTATTCCTATTTCACTGATAAGGAAACTGAGGCCGGGCTCCCGAGGCCAGGCCTGCCATGCCCAGTGCACCCAGCTCAAAAGGAGTGGAGCTGACAAGCTCATCCTGGTCTGTCCAAGAGCAAAGGCTGTTGTATTTCTACTCCTCCATCTTCCTCGCCTTTCCCCACAGCCTATTGCTCTAGGCCCGATGTTGATATTATCTTGGAGTCAAACTTATTTCCCTTTGGAGAAACCGATATAGCTTTTTTGTTGTTATTATTTTCAGGGTAAAATGTACATAACTGACCAGTATTGACATCTAGCACATTCACCGTGCTGAGCTTCACCATGAGTGACCATCACCACTACCTAGCCAGCTACCCAGAACATTGTCATCACCCCAAAAGGAAACCCCATACCAATTAAGCAGTCACTTCCCATTTCCCTGTTCTCCCACAGCAACCTGGCAACCACTAACTTACTTTCAGTCTCTATGGGTTTGCTGACTCTGGACATTTCAAATCAATAGAATCAATCATACAATATGTGGCCTTCTGTGCCTGGCTTCTTCCACTTAGAACAATATTTTGGAGGTCTATCCATGTTGTAGCGTGTGTCAGTCCTTCATTCCTTTTCATGGCTGAATAATATTCCACTGTATGGATATACCACATTCTATTTATCCAGTCAACCGTGATGGACATGTGGATCGCTTCCACCTTTAGGCTATTGTGGATGGTGCTGCTCTGAACATTCCCATACAGGTTTTTGTTTGAATACCTGTTTTCAATTCTTTGGGATCTATACCAGGAGCAGAATTGCTGAGTCATATAGTAATTCTATGCTTCACTTAATAAGGAAACGACATCCTTTCATGTCCTTCTTTTCTTGAAAATTTCCCTAGCCTTCTCCCCAACAGCAAGACACTATGGCAAAGGACAAAGGAAGACAGTGTTCAGAGACAAGAAAGAAACCCCTTATAAAATTCCAAAAAAAAAAAAAAAAAAAACTGTTTCAACAGGGGGCTGAAGGTTTACCATGGACAGGCACAAGGTTAAACACTTTGCACCAACTTTCTCCAGTGCCCAGAACTGACAGGAGCTGAGGAAACTGTGGTCCCCCAACCACCCCAGGACTGAGGGGGATGCTGGGAGGGGGCCCTGGCCAGGGTAAGAGGCAGCTATATTAATCTGGCTCCTGCCACTCCAGCGGAGCGTAAGGGAAGGGGGTTGTGTGTAATTGCAAATTTGCATTTCAATTCCCAAATACAAATTCAACCCAAAGTTGTCATCAAAGGAAAGATGAAGCTGAGGATCAAAGTGATTCCACACTCCCGGAAAAGAAGAGATTAAAGAAAGTGAATTGAACACAATCTTAAAGAAGTTTAAAAGGTGTTAATGCAGGCTAATGCAGTTAATGAAGGTTAGAAACATAAGTGGTTGCTCAATTAGCATTTTCAGCTAGAAGAAGAGGAGCTTTTTGCACCTTCCCTCATATCAAAGCCTGGATTTTTCCTCTTCTGAAAAGACAGCCTCGATTATTTTAAAAGGAAGAAGAGATTAAAAATAGATTGATGATAATTGCTTCATCCATAATAGTAACAATTTATTTCTCTGCTCCCCAAACTGAGCCTCATAATATATGATATATTTGGCTGCCCCCAAGCAGTCTTTGAACCAACATGGTGGGGGTTGGGGTGAGTTTTGTAAAACCAACAATTAGGACCAAGGGTCCGACTTCCTGCCAGATACTCCTGTTCTCCTCACATGGTAGAGAGAAAAGGAAGCCCAGATGGACCCAGAAAGTCCTGAGTTTGGGTCTTCTGTCCAGTTTCTATTCTGAATTTCAATATTATGTAATAAACAAGAACCAAGCCATGGGCCCTCGCATGTGGCCGGTGGTCAGGATTCTGCATGTCGGTTTCCAGGAGGAAGGAGGTGGGTAAGGGCAGGAACGGTCTCCCCACAGATCCTCCCAAGACAAATCAACTCCGAGGGGGTAAAAGGTGGTGGCCTGCACCAGGTGGGTGGGTTTTTGGGGAGGGAGAAGCAAGGTGTGGAAGCATGATCAACCAGGAGTACCGGGTGCTTAAGGGTGGAACCGGATGCCGGTAACAAGGTAGCGGTAGGCTGGGCAGGGGGAGCCCTGGGGCTGTGTCACACACGCAGTCGAGTCAGGTGCCAGGGCAGCGCCCAACCCACAGGGACACGAGGCCGTGAAGGACACTGAAACCTCAGAGGACAGCCTAGAGGAGGTACAAGAGCAGGTGGTGGGGTCCCGGGCAGAATGCCGGTCCCTGCCAGGCGGGTCCGAGAAGCCAGGCAGGCCTGACTCAGAGGAACACAGTCACCCAGCGAGGAGCCGGGGGTACATTCTAGGCCATTGCTTTTCATCACCCCAAGTCCCGGACACAGGGCAGGGCAGGCCCCAGTGACCGCAGAGGCTTCCTTCAAGACTCCCTGCTTCCAGCCAGGCACGGGGGTTGGCGGGGGGGGGGGGGGGTGCTGACCCAGGAGCCGGAGTCAACAAGTGGGGCAAACTTCCCTGTAGGGGTGGAAGAATCAGGAGGGTCTTGAGTTATGGAAGCACTGCCCTCTTTAGGCTCTTAGGTCTCTGCCCGCACATGCAGGAGCCACCTGTGGGGGCCCAGGAGGGACAAGAGCGATGCAGGCCGGGAAGCATAAGGAGACCGTGGTGACATCTTAGCCGACTTTGCTCAATACAAGCTTATTGGGCATAATGTCAGACGGTTCCACATTCACTCAACAAACAGTCGTCAAATGCCAAGAAAACACACTTCCTATCCTCAAAAACTCTCAATTGAGTAATGGGGAGGAGACTCCGATGCAGGGAAGGATACCATTTATAAAACAATGGGGTAAGTAAGATGGTAGTGAGATGCACGGGCTCTTGCCAAATCACTGAGAAAGAGCACCAAATCCAAGAGGGGAGGGGAGCATTCAGGGAAGGCTTCCTGAAGGAGGTGGTGCTGAGGAACGGTCATGGTGGGGCTCACTGTGGGACCCTGGGCACCCAGGCTGCAGATCTAAATAGTTGCCGAGAGAAGCCCTTTCCAGTCTAAGTGTAAGGAGAGCTTCTAAGGTGGGCTGTCCAATAAGAACCATGTAAAGGCAGTGTAGTAACTCCCACGACACAGTGCCTTTATTAGGCCCGCTCTGGCATCAGAGATGCGGCAAACGAGCAAACTCTTCTGGTTGGGACACCTGCCTCTACAGATTTATCCATTTCACTTGATAAAATGTCCTAAGCCCCAGAATGACAATGGAGAACAGAGGACACCAGCTCCCGCCTTCGCGGGGCTTACAACCCAAGAGACCTGGGCTGGTTTATTCCAGAAAAGCTTGGGGGAGGCTCAGGAACTTTGGTGAATGATCCTACCTAGGAAAAAGGAAACATTTCACAAGTGACTGAATCCATGCTGGTGAATGGCCTTGGCCTCGCCGTAGGAACAGCTGCGTTTGAAAGCCAGCTAAGCCAGAGGGCAAATGATGTGCAGAGTGCTGAGTCTTGGACACACCTGCACAGGACCCTGGGGGGGAATCTAGGGTGCTGGTTCTCAAAGGGTGATCCTGAAGACCCGTTAGCAATGCGGAGTCCCAGGCCCCGCCCCCTGACGTGCTGCGCCGGGATCTCTGTGGGTGGGGCCAGCGATCCGTGGACTCCTATTGGTTCTGCCGCACACTCCCGCTCGAGAAGCACGGAGCTGGAGAAAGGCACAGTTCTAGCTGCACCCGGTACCTGTGCTGGGGCAAGTCCAGGAGCCGAGGAGGCCCTAGACATCCTCCCCTCCGGCCCTGGCCTGCGGGAGTCAAGAATGATGGTGGAGGCGATGGTGGCGGTCGAGGTGAAGGTAGGGAGATAACCAAAGACTGCTCCTCCTCACCGTTTACTGAACACTTACTAGTTACCCTTCGCATTCCTTCTTTACCCACGAGATCAGCATCGACGTTACAGTCATTCTACAGATGAGCAAACTGAGGCATGAAGAGATTATGTTTCTTGCCCAAGTTCACATAGCTAGCCAGGTGCATTTTTTTTTTTTTTTAATGCAGCTCTGCCTCCCTCTGGGGTCCGCAGTGTCATCCAAGTTATCCAGTTAAGTGTGTGCAAAGCAAAAGCAATCGCTCGATGCAACAGCGTCAGTATTTCCCAAGGATTCATGATTGTGAGATTCTAAGGTCAAGAGCCAGATGAAACGACAATCCTCCTCTCCTTCCCCGCCCCCAAGTCACTTAACAGCGCGAACACTGCGTCCCACAAGCAGATGCATCCTTAAGATAATTGACTCTTGTCATTTGCAGATTTACTATTCTTGAATTTGGTTGTTTGCTGGCAACCCTAAATCCCAAGGTCTGTAATCAGTCGCAGTTTCAATAAGTCACACACGGAAATCCCAGGCCCTGCATGGCTGGTGTGGAGAAAGGAGACCACCAAGTGGGCAAGACGTGAGCAAGAGCCTGGCTCCGGGCCCCTCTCGGCTCCCATTCCCTGTGGTCTTCTCATCAGGTGCAAAGACTATTAGAAAGCGGTGCAGAGTCTGCTTCCTTTTGGAAAATGACCCCAGAAAAGGCCAGGATATTTACCACGCTGCGGCTTTGCTCAGATCTCAGGAAGCACGCCTCCTGTTGGCTGGGTCTGCTGCATGCTGCTAGTCTGTGCTCATGATGATAATGATGTATTTGGATTTATGCTTCTCTCCAACTGCCCCCAGGCATGGAAAGCTATGGTGTACCTCCTACACCTCCCTGCCCTCCACTCCCTGCCCTAACTTCTCCAAGTCCTTGCTCACTCCACTTTGGTGGACATCACACCCCACACCATCCTCCTTCCACGCTGGCTTCTCCGAGGAGGCCGCAGGCCAAAGGGCAAGCCTCGTCCCACCTGTCTGCTTCCCCAACACCTAACATAGCGCCTGGCATCAAGGTGCCTTGGGAAAGTGGTTGTGGAGTGGATACATGAATCAGTTAGTTAGTTAACTGATTAATTCATTTCACCTCAGCTTTGTGGAGGTGTATGTCTTATTTCTGTTTGTCTCCGAAGGAAACTGAAGACCAGAGAGGGTGGGTGACTTGTCCAAAGTCACACAGTCACGGCATCCCTAGCCTCCAGTCCAGAGTTGTTACGCAGAGCACCTAGCCTGGTGCCTGGAATGCACATAAACTTAACGTGTTCTACCCTTCCCACCTCTGCCCCTTCGCATGTACAGTTCGGCAACAGAGCTGGGACTAGTTTCTTCTTTACCAGTTACTCCTCACATGAGGAATTTGAGTTAGGAACCTGCCTCTTAGGGTAGCAAGCCCATCTGCAAAGAGAAGCCAGCACTTAGTGCCTCTGTTTTATTATCCCAGTTGGATACCCAATCTATGCCCAGGGCATTGAGGAATAGCAGGTGGCTAAAGAAAAATCAGGGAATGAACGAGTATATTCTGCCACGCCTCCAATGATAGGAGACTCCATTTCATTTTCAGACAACACTAACCCCGAGGAAATTTGCCACAACTCGTTCTGCTGTGCTCCCCCTTCGAGGTCCTAAGGAAGCCCCTGAGACCTCAGAGAGCCAGTCCAATTCTTCTGCCCACGTGGCCACCCCCCATTTGAAGAAAACCCCTTTCATTGCGACCATATTCCTATAGAATGCATGTTCTTCCTGTTATTATCGGTCGTACCCTGGCTTGCAATGCTTCCGATGGTGGAAGGAAGACGTGTTTATGTTCTTTATTCATCTCCCAGGTGGGATGCAGACCCTTACTTTATGTCAAGGCCATGTCTCCTCTCAGTTTCGGGCTCCCCGGAGTCAAGGTCTCTGCCTTCCCCTTAATGAAGTCCATATAGCATCCAGGTCTCCATGGGGCCCAGCGCTGAACTGGCACCAGGCCCAGGGTACATGCAGGGGAGCAGAAGAGCATCCCTGGTGGTGGGGGGGGGGTGGCTAGGGCAGGCCGCCTCTCACTGTGCCATCCAGACTTTGCAAATCACCCAAATAACTCTCTATCCAGGAGCCATGTCTTTGCTGGGGGAAGGGAGGTTTAAATTGGTAGCTTCCGAACATAACAAGCTCAAGACCAGACAAAGGCTGCTGAACAGCCCCCGTGGGAACCAGTGGTTTTATGAGCCCGTCATATTTACTATTATCCAATGAGTCATCGGCGACGTGTTTTCATTTTGAGGCTGCTGGACGAATGGGTTCTCATTGGAGCCCCTCTTGATCCATTATTTATGCCCTCTCTTTGTCCTCTCGACTGTACCCTTGCAGGCGGGAGCCTTGGTCGACATCCACCAGCAGCGTTTGCTGGGCTGTTGCACATCCTTCATTTCAAGCAAAGCCTGCGGTGCTTAAAAATATCCAGCTAGGCAAACACTCTGATTATGACATTTCTAGCTGATATTTCCCTTGCCTTTCATTAGAGAGAAAAGCTAGCATTAGGCGAACCCGCAAGTCCAATGGGTAGAAATTAAGAACACCGTGTTTATGACTTCTGCTCGGACCTGTTTCCCAGGAAGCTTATGTGGGCATTGTAACAACTGGGATCAACAATTTGAATATGTCTGTCGTGCCTAAAGACCACTTTGCTGATGCCACGGAAGGAGGAACAATTAGCTAATTATAAATCGTCCTCAAGTTTGCACTTAACACCGTAAGAACAAATCACTTGTGAGTGTTCAGAATCGTGCCTAGACATTTGGTGCCATGAGAAAATATAAGGCTTGTGAAATTTAAAGTGACTCATCAAATCCAAATTTGCTTTATGTTATTGGCCACTAATGACCGGTCATCTTGGCTAAACCAAGAAATGGTTTCCTTTCTAAGACGATAGGTCACCAGGACAATTCCCTTGGTGGCTAATTGTCTTCCTGCTGCTCATGTCACTGCCCAGAGGGCTGCCTGGCACCCTGGGGGAGGCAGGTCCGGAAGCCCCCACCGTGGGGCAGCCGACGCAGGCTGGAGTGGGTCCAGGGAAGATGGGTGGAACTGGGCGGGGGGCTCTGGTAACCAGAACACAGCTAGGAGGCAGGCAGTGGAGGTCAAAACGGAAGTGTGTTCTAGGTCCACTGGAGCCCTCCGTGGGGTTTGCCTCTGGAGCACAACCACCAAAAGACTGAAAGTGGTTGGCGTTCACTTGTGCAACCGTAGCAGCAACGTGCGGTCCCTTAAGGACTGTCCTTTCATCACTAGCACCTGTTTCTGAGACCCACACCCCACCTGGAGGCTGTCCTGGCTCCAGTCACCCTGAGCTGGCTCCCTGGCACTGCCTCCAATTCTATGAGCTCTGCCACGTGGTCCCAGTAAACTGCCTTAGGCTGACACTAGCCAGAGGGGTCTCCGTGGCCAGTGCCCAAAGCGCCCTAGCAGAGGAGAGTGGGAAAATGAAAGTAGGAGAGGGATACATACCAAGACCCAAGGCCCTGTGGTCCAGGGGAGGGGTTGAATCATAGAGGGAGACTCGGACCCAGGGCGCAGGGCCTGAGAAGTCAGACGGAGCACTGGAAAACCAGGGTGATGCCTGCCTGGGAGCCCAGATACCATTCTCTCGGGCAGCGGAAACTGTTGCTAATAATTTAGACTCACGGACAGTCAACCGTGGGGTCGCTCCCAACCTTGCATCTCAGTGGTGCCAGAAACAATATGACAGCTCAGGGCTCAAGCCACAGAGTGCTTACTCTAATTTTGATGACTGGTGGGAGGTAATGTTGGAGAGGGAAACATTCTTCCTGCCTGGGATGATCGGAGCGTCCCTGTAAGAAAGCAAGGCGTTGGATTGGAATTATGTATTTCTTCATTGAACAAACATGTGTTGAGCTCCTATTTCCGCAAATATCTGCTGTGGGCACTGGGGAGACCAAGGGGACCAAGTCACGGGCCCGACTTGCATCCTTGAGGCAGGACGGGGCCTGAGATGTGTCAAGAGACTGAACACACACGGAGTTCAGAAGCAGAGAAAGCCTTTGAGCTGAGAGGAGGAGGGAAGAGGCAGGGAAGGGTTGGCATTGTACCTGCTTCTTGAAGGAACCAGAAGGTCTCACCGACAGCAATTCCAGGCACAGGGGCAGACAGCAAAAAGGCAAGCGGTCTCATTGGGCTGTTGTGCCTTCAGTCCCAGGCGCCATGGGGAAGGTAGGCTGACCTCAGATCGTGGAAGGCCAGGCTGGGAAGTGTGGATTTTATCTCCTCGATGGGGAACCAATAAGGACTTGGAGCCGGAGAGAGACAGGATCCAAGCAGTGACCTGCAGAGAATTTCTTGGGGACAGTGCGCAGGGGCAATGAGAGACGGGAAGATGCTGAGCAGAGTTTAACCAGCTTGGAGGCTACTGCCAGCAGGACCCCTCCTTCAACGCTAACGGTGGGAATACAAAGGAAGACAGAGATGAAAAAACCTTGAGGGTGGAAGGATTGAGAGGTGTAACATTGGTACCCGGGTGGGTATGGAGAGAGGGTAAGCCGAGGGGCCTACAGGGTTTGGGCCCAGATGGCTGCTCAGTTCCGTTTAAGTAACATGCATTTCCTGAGCACCTGCTCTGTGCACAGCATGGGTGAGGGGGGGAGAGGCAGAAGGGGTAGAGAGGAGGCCTTCGTGGTAAAGGACAAGATGGGAAGGCCCGGGTCCTGGAGGGCCTGGGATACCACGTTAAGGAGCTGGGGCTGTTTCTTTAAGACGGGGGCTTATCCAAATATGCTCCATGCACACGAATTTCCCCTTTAGCATCAGTGAGGGGACACCGTGCCTCTTAACTCCCCCACCGCCAGTTTCCTGGAGTGGAGGCTGGGGGTAAGAGAAAGGAATTACAAGCCCGAGGGAAATGCACGACTATTACTAGAAGCAGTTACCCTTAAGCCCAGTGGTGCCACCCCAGCCCCAAGCCACGGTCTTCCTTGGGGTCCCTCCTGGCCTGGCTTCTCAGCTGCCTCAGATTCCTCTCCCAGCATTCACTTCATCCCAAGACAGTTACACCAGCCCATATTTGTTTCGGAGTGAAATGTATACGCTTGCGGACAAGACACTCATAGGAGTGCACAGTACATTGTCCCAGAGGGGCCTCACGAGAGGCCAGGACCCAGTCAAGGCTCAGCCGTGCCCCGCCAGGGCTACCCCTGTCTCTGTCTCCAGCACGCAGGGCCGGAGCCAGGCCAACACATCCTATAGGACAGTCTTCGTTTCCTGCCCTCTTTGGACCAAAAGCTCAGACACATGCGTGTGAGCGCACGCTCCACATAGAGAAATAATCATTTGCAGGTAGGGAACATACTTCCTCCAAAGGTAGGGAGGAGGTTTTCTCTAACTCTGCAGGGAGCAGTTCTGTCCCTAAGCCCAGGCAGAGTAGAAAACCACATTGAAGAGCAGCTCGAAGCGTCCTGGGTGAGGGCGTTCAGGAGCAGCTCGGGGCCTGTGTCCTGGGCTTCCAGCGCCCCAGCCCTCCAGCACCCCCAGGCTGCTTCCAGGCTCCAGAGCTCTTCTGCTGAGAAGAGTCTCCATCCAGTCCCCACTGGACACCTTGTGACAGGCAGAGGAGCTACGGAGGCTCAGAAAACATCAGTAACTAGCAAAGAGTCCGGCGTGGAAAGCAGAACTGGGATTTGAACTCAGGTCTGCCCGTGCTCTCAGCGAGGGGGCGCGTGGCCCTCCCGGGCAGGCAGCCACCAGCATGTGGGGAGCTGTGGAACGCTGAAGTGGACCTTGACCTGGGGAGAACTGTGTCTAATGTGGGAAGCTCCGCCATTAACGAAGATAAAGTGGGGGAAATGTTGTGCTTCTATCTTGTACGTGGGACTTGGTATTTCAAGTCTTTCAGATTCAGCACACGATTGATGCCGGGCCTCGCAGCGGCTGGACCTGGCTGCTCCCTTGACCTTGAATGATCGGGCCCAAACGAAATGGCAACCTTATCCAGGCCTGCCTGCCAACACCAGCATGATAACCACCACCTGCTCCCTCGTCTCAAGCATATTTGCTTGCCTTTGCCTTTTGTTGGAGGGAAGTTAGGGGTGAGATCTGGAGGAGAAATGTAATCCCCTTTCCCTCTCTCGGAAACAAAAGAGAAGTTGTGAGATAAGCAATTACTTTTGCTTTTGATTTCTCTGCTTATGATGAAAGTGGGAAGGGTGGAGTCTGGGTTGAGAGAGGCATGTAATTAGCAGGATGGTTTTGTTTTGCACACGCTCGCGCGCACACACACACACACACACAGCCCCTCAGAACCAATTAAGTAAACTCTGGGGTGACTTGTCATAGATGAGTCATGGCATCACAGGTGGGAGCTCTTGAAAGGTTGTTAGCAAACTAATGAATTCTATGATAGCTACTCAATAATTCCCAGGGCTGAGGTAAGCTCCTGGAACATGTACTTTTGCTGGAAGAAGATTGAGTTAAAACCATGTGGGCAGTGCCTCTGACAATCTGTTTCCTGAGAACATTTGCACCATGAAGAACCCATGGAGATGGAAGGCCAGGGCTACTGGGGAGGGAGACCTCTGGAAAACACTTGGCTCAGGGGACAAGAAGGTGAGAGTCATCTCCAACTCGGCACCACCCGCGGGACCGTGGTGGTGGTGGTCACAGGCAGTCAGGACTGAGGTCTGAGCCTCTAGGGTGTGCACTGGGAAAGGAAACTAAATCAGAAATATGGTTCCGGACCTCAAGAAGATCCTGCTTTGGTCAGGAGACACTGTCCCTACTTTGGAAAAACTCCCAGGGAAGACAGCGTACCCTCCGCTTGGGAAGCTCTCCAGCTTGTTGAAGACATAGGTCCTTCTGAAGTTTCTGGTTGGTGGAGAAGACACGGACTAGGCCCATGGGAAAAGCCAAGCCATCCAAAAGACAGAGGGAAAGGAGAAAGACAATGCTTGCCTTCGGGGGCCCTCTGGACTGATGGAGAGGAGAGAGGCCTGCTCTGATCAGAGAGGGAAAGGGCCCTAGGCCTCATGGGGAGGTAACATCCCTCTAACAGGGACTTGGGGCCCAGAAAGTGGTGCCCGTGCAATTGGGCTTCTGCCTGGCAGCACCTTTCTGGAGTCATCTCTGATACTGATGGCATATCTTGATGATTTCCTTAAAAATGTATCACCTTTTGCCCATATGTCCCCGCCTGCCCCTGGCACCTGATTTAGCCCAACCCCGTGAAGACCCCATCCATGTATCCACAGAGAAGCCCGTCCCCGCAGGGCCTCTTCCTCACGCCCTGCACAGCTCTGTCCTCCCAGGCAAGTGGCCCTAGAGGCTGGCAAGTCCAAAAGAGGATGGGCCACGGTGGGCCACCATCAGTTTCTCTCTAGTTTCAAGAGGCACAGAGTGGACAGTGGAGAGAGTTAAGGGGACACAGGAAATCTGCTTCTGCTTCTCCCCACTTCTCCCCTGTTATGCAACTCCTACTTCCCAGGCCCCACCAGCCTGGAGGACCAGTGGTCGCTTGAGTGAGAACCACCAAGTTTTCTAGATTTGAGCCCCGCCCAGTTAGCTGCCTGCACACCAAGTCCCCGATCCCACCCTCCCCATGGTCCCCAGGGTTGCTACCCACGACATGACGGAACTTTCTGTTTCTCCAGCTCAAGGAACCTCCCAGTGCTTCTGCTATTGCCCTCACAGGCAGAGGGGCCTCTTTCCACCATCTTGGACATGTTGCTTCTAGAAGAAACCACAGCTGATTTCCAGGGCCTGTGTATGGCTTCCTAGTTCACTTTCCCTAGGAACTTCGAATACGGACCTCAAGGGTGGCTCAAAGGGCCGTTTGAGAATTGCGCTCACGGGCCAGTATCGATACCAAACCGGGCACCCACCGGGGAGCCATGGGCTTTGACTGTCTCCTATTCAAGTTCAAGTCCCAGCCTTCAGGGAACCCGGTAACCGCCTCCTCCCTGCCCCCCAGGACATATTGGAACTTCCCTCTTTCGTTTGGAAGTCTCAGTTCTAGTGTAGATATAGCTCCTCTTATGGTCCAGCATTTCTGAAAGGTGGTTTCCAGGTTATACCCCACACAATGACCACACTACTTTATTTACTTTATTAAGAACTACTGCCTTGAAGAAAAGTCGATAAACAATTTAATAAGTCAGGCAATGTCTTCTAAGCATCACAAGTTTGGTTTACTGGGGGAGGAAAGTCACTCTGACTTGTTTAATAATCTATGCAGATTTGAAGTTTACGAGAACATTCTAGCCATCCCTGCAAGCACGGCAATGCACCGGGGGCTCTCATGGGAAGCAAACAGTTGCATGTTGACCTTTGAAAACCCACTGCACAGGGACCACTGATTTGAGCCGGGATTTCTGAACAGTGGGAGCAGGTTGACAGGTCTCTGGATTCCAGAAAGGTGGAGGGGCACCTGGGTGGCTCAGTCGGTTAAGCGTCTGCCTTCAGCTCAGGTCATGATCTCAGGGTCCTGGGATGGAGTCCTGCATCTGGCTCCCTGCTCAGTGGGGAGCCTGCTTCTCCCTCTGCCCCTCCCCTCTGCTCTTGCGATCTCTCTCTCTCAAATAAATAAATAAAATCTTTAAAAAAAGGTGGAAAAGCAAAAAGACGGAACTTGGAGTCAGAGAACCTGATGTCAGGCTGTCTCCTGCTCACCGTGCAGGTCCAAGGAGATATTTAACCCCTTGGTTTCTTCACCCACAGAAAGAGGAAAATGGTACCTGTCTTGTGGATTATCGTAATGATCTTGAAAGAGACACAAAAGGACTTAGCCCAAAGAGAGACCCGTCGCACATGAGCGTAGTCATGTGCTTCTCCTCCTGCCAACGTCTCTCTGATCCCCGAAGGGATACCTTTTGAAGAAGGAGGAGACGGGGTGGAGGAGGCATGGAAAAAAAAGGGGGAGGGGGAGGAAGAGGAGGGAGGAAGGGTAAGTGGTGATAACAGACTAGAAAAGTTGAGGAATCCCTGGAAGCCAGGCAGCAGGGGGGCCTGAAGTGACAGGGAAGCAGGTGCAGAGAAAAATCGCAATCCAAGACCTGAGGAGCCCCATGAGAAACAGGGATGCCCAGGTGCAAACGTGAATACACAACCAAGAACCGCCGACCACATGAGGAAAACCAACACTGGACAAGAGAGGCCCTGACCTCACGAAGAAGGACCCACGCCTGAGGGAATAGCGTCACTAGGAGCCACAGAAGGCAATTTTAAAGCAATAATTAATAAGAGTCAAGATGATGACACACTTACACAGGATAATACGTCGCAACGAAAAGCAACAATTCGAGAATGAGTTCGGATTCAAAATATGATTATAAAAACTAAGGTCATCATCAGGGGCTGAATAAAGGAACGAACACGGTGAACATCCAATTCGTGAGCTGAGTGGTGGGATCCAAGAGGCGCCCCAGGCCCAGAGGGAGAGGCCGGAGCTGGAGCGGGGGGAGAGCGGGGTGCCCGTAGGAAGTGGGGGCTCAATCACTGCCCCTGGAACCTGAAAGGAATCCTGGAAGAGGCAGCCTGGTGTCAGGGAACTGGTTTTCCCATCATGACACCAACAGTATTCATGAGTGAATCAAGCCCTTTCCTGTGTGAATTATGCAAGAGTAGCCTTCAGCCTAGTGCAAGTCAAAAAAATTACATATTCAGAATCAATAAGGTCTGAATTTGCCAATTTGACTGCACTGAGCTCTCAAAGGAGACACACACATACACACACACACACACACACACACACTCCTGAGCCAGCTGTGTAGAAGGGTCTCCTCTGGAGATCATATAACCCAATACACTCTTTGCACAGCCAGGGACACTGAGGCTCTGAGGGTCAGAGTTGCCCCTGCGCCCTCCGCCCCAACCTCAGTCTACACCCTCCCAAGAGCCCAAAGTGTCGCAGTTCGCCGGGTCTGCAGGCTTCTGTGTTCATCCCCTGGTGTCTGCTTTGCCACCATCCGCCTCTCCCTTGGGGTCGGGGCAAGCCCCAGGGGCCTCGGGCAGCAGTCTGACCCCGGGGGGCAGCTCTGGGGCAGCCAGGAAGGTGCTCGTGAGCTACCTTTAGATTTGTTTGTGCGGCAGAGGGCAAGGGAAGCTAGTGGCTCCGGACCTGCTGTGTGTCAGCTTCTTGCACAGGCTGCTGACAGAGGCTTTGCTTGTCTGTCGGTGCCATTGTGGATCCAGCTTGTTCTTCTCAACCCCCACCTCCCAGGCTTTCAGTGAATATATTTTCCCTTCGGGTTTTAGCGCAGTCGTCTACCCGCCCCTCTCTTAGTGAGGAAGAAATCACATTTATAAAACCCCTCCTCCTCTGTGCCAGACCCTCGCTGGGACACTGGATGCCCTCGGCTCAGTTTACTTCTTGCAGCCACTGTGTCGTACAAGCATCTTTCCATTTTGACGACCGGGAGCACTGAGTTCAGAGAGGGTAAGTGACTGGTGGAGGGCCACACAGCCAGCAGGTGGGGAAGTCAGGATTAAGCCCGGGCCTCTCAGACTCTTCGCTCCTCCCATCGCCATGCCACCTTCCTGGGAACTTTAAGAGTCTCCTGAGGCTTCTGGGGAAGGGCAATATAGTCGGAGTGACGAGGCATGCCAGCTTGGGACTTAGATGACCTCACTTCAGGTAGCAGGTAAGTAATGGCCGAATGCGGGCCTTGCCACGAGATTGCAAGCCACATGACCGGGGAAGCTTCGTGGAGGAGGCATTCCTCCTAAAAGAATTTGAAGAGCCAGGGAGAAGGAAGGAAGACATTCCAGGCTCAGCAGGCAAGATTTTAAATTGCTTTAAAAAGTAAAAGACAGTAACTCCACCTGCCTTTAAAGGGGGTCGGGGTATAGAATAATTTATGTCGGGGAAAGATTACATCATGGTCTGGATCCCTTTACTGACCAAGTCGGGTGGAGGTGGGGAGCCCCATGGAAAGACTGATCACAGTAAAGACGACAGGTCAGAGCTTCTGCTGGGTCCTGCCCGTGTTTCTGATTCACTGAAATGGGTCCTAGCCCAAGTAGTGGGTGGAGGGCTGAGAACTGCTCTTCTGATCAAGAGGAGCTAAATTCGGTGGGCGGGGCTGCAGCCCAAGGGCCAGGGGGTGCAGAACAGAGAAAGCCAAGAGAGGGGGAGAGGAAAGGAGGGTCCCGAGAGCATGAGGAGCCAGGGAACCCAGGGGGAGAAGGCGGTGGAGGAGCGTCTCCCAGGAGGGAGTGGCCCGGACCTTCAGGACGGCCGTGACTGTCGTTCAAGTTGAACTTCACTGGACTGCGCTGTATGTGAGCACACAGCCCGTGATCCACAGCAGAACACGCATCGGTCTAACGCTGTGGCTGCTGTAGGGATTCAGTGGCAGAAGAGTCCAGCCGCGGACTTCCCACGACTCAGGACCTATTTTTATTTCAAATCACAAAGGGTGACCCCACACATGGCAGAGTTTGGGCACAGCTAAAGGGCTCACAAGAGGTGAGGAAGGCAGAGAGGAGAGGGGAAACCACACGTATGAAAGAAGTAGATGGCCTTCATTCACAGGATAAAGCCTTACCCTCAGCAACCACCACCGGCTCCGTGCATCTACTTGTATTTAATAGAGCTGTGGCACCATTCCTGTGGCCTGGCGCCATTTGAGTCACTTTTCCATAGCAGCTGAAGCGAGTACATCGAGTGCTGACCATCTGCCAGCACAGTTCTGAGCGCCTCACCAGCATGCAGTCAACTCATCCTCACCGCCACGCCATGACAGAGGTTGCTCTGCTTATCCCTGCCATGCAGACAGAGAAACTGAGGCACAGACGGGTTACATTAGCAGCTGACTCCACCTCAGGCGGTGTGGTTCCAGAGTCTCACCTTATTCATTACGTTGCCCCCTTGCAAAACCACAGCGTCAGCCACTGCCTGTCCCGGAGGCTAGATGGAGGGTCTCACCTCTAGGAGAATGGCAGTAGAAAACCTACAGACCCTCATGATTCCATAAAGATTTAAATTTGCCTTAGCTCAAGGTTACACCTCTTCTCTGGGAGCATTGCATTCCAATGACTGATCGCGGTGGAGAAATGTGCAGGTCACTCCAGGGGTCACTCCAAAGGATAAACTCAGAATCAATAAGTGGAAGCAACCAGGAAAGATCAGTAGAAGAAAGACTTTGCTAACATGCTGAGGCGTCTGCACGAACACATGGCCTCGGGAGGTAGTGAGCTCCCTGTCATCAGAGGGATGCAAAAAAGAGAGTTCCCAGCAACTTGGTATGGACGCACACTCAGCAATGGGAGCTTTTAAGGGTCTCTCCAGCTTGAGATTCTATGTCTCTGGGAAATTTTCCTGATCTAGAAGGAACTACTCGAAAGAGTCAGACAATCAGGGGTTGCAAGTATCCGTGGGCTTCAAGGTACCCTAAGTTTGTTGTATTGGCCATTCCTGAAATCCCCTTCCTCTCTCTCTGTGCACTTGGTTAACTCCTACTCATCCTTCAGAGCCCAACACGAATGACACCTCCTCCGGGACACCACACTCTGCGTCCTCTCTCTGCTGTCTGACCTAGGCACACTCTGTAAATGATTCATGGAGGAACAACGTCAGGGGCTCCCTTGCAGCTTAGCTCTCCAGGGTCTACAAGAGGTGGTGTGGCCTGATCATCAGGTGCCACCTTTCCAACAGCTGAGCTCTCTGGCCCCAGCCACGAAGGGTGCTTTACTCATCTCACGCCTGCGGCACCCTTGGGTGCAGATGCCTATGGACAAAGGTCTCGTTGGGAGGGCCGTGGCAGGCAGCCTCCGGTGGTCAGGCCCTTCGGGGACTGCCTTAGCTCAATGTTATTACACCTCTTCCCCGAGAGCATCGCATTCCAATGCCTGATGGTGGTGGAGAAATGTTCAGAAAAATATTACCATAACCACGCGAGACTACTTTCTTAGAAAGGCCTGCTTTCAAGGCTGACTCTTCTCTGGCATCCGGGAACTGGGATTTGGGGGAGCTTCCCTGATAAGAATGGTTCACTGTGCCTAACGTGTCCAAGCAATATGATTTATGCTGAACACCTGCTTTCCCCCTGGGAGTCTGGAAGTTTGCTATGAGGCAGGCAAAAGATGCCTATGTGACCAGGCCTCTGCATCTCCCAACAAAAACCGGGGGCTCAGAGTCTCTACAGAGCTTCCCTGTTTGGCAAACACTTTACATGTGTTGTCACCATTTGTGGCTGGAGGGATTAAGCTTGTCCTCTGTGACTCCTGGAAGCTCGAGCCTGGTTTTCTGGACTTCTTCCGTACACCTTTCCCTGCTGGTTTGCCTTTGCTTCCTTTGGCTGCAATAACCCACTGCTCTGAGCTCGACTATGTGCTGAGTTCTGGGAGCCCTCCCACTGAATCACCGAACTGGTGACCTCCAGCACAGGGGATAAAGGGCCCCAGAGCTCCGCGAGGGTCAGGCGATGCTGCAGGTGGGCCTCTCCCTCTGCCCCCACCCACTCCTTTCCCTTCCCTTCTGTGGCTGTTGACCCCCAAGAGCGCTCCCTAATCAACATCCTGAGCGCTAAACTCTGTCTCAGGGTTTGCTTCCCTGGGAATCCGACCTGCAACGGATACAAATGAGTGTTTCAGGATCCCCAGGTCATCGGGCACTTCGTGGTGTGTTAATTTTACCGTCACACCCCCCCTCCGAGGGTTTCACAGGGGAGGACGGGCACCAGGAGAAGCCAGGTGACTTGCCCGAGGTCCCACCTCGAGTGCGTGTTGGAGCAGAGAGTGGACCTCGGTCAGGATGTGTCTGAAGCCTGCGGCCTGTCTCTTGAACCAGGCCACCTTTCCCCTGTGGTTCTGGAGGTCCGGGATTCTTCCAGGCCTGAGGACGAGTGGCCATGCAATCCCCTACGAAGACGTTCCAGGAGGCATCTGGGGGGCCAGATCTGGCCAGCCCTGAATGGGAGAGAATTCCAGAACCAGGAAAGCAGGCAGAATGTTTTCTCTCTCCCTGCAGGACGCCAAGGAGAAGATGAGTACACACAACTCCTGTCTGCTCACGCCCACCTGCGCGCCCTGGCTGGACCGCCTCGCCTCCCAGGGCTCCCCCCCCCCGCCAGCCCTGGGGCCTGTGCCGAGGACAGGAGTGATCTGGGGTTATCTCATTAGCCCCAAGCCATTACAGCATGAACCCCGGCTGCCGCTGCAGGACCTGCCCAAAGAGTGAGGCCACCAAGAGCGACTGGCCTTCAGGCCGGAGAGGGGTTACTGTTCCACAGAGGCAGCCGGCTCCCCCAGCCGTCGGCGCCAGAGAAGATGGGGCTGCAAAGATGTGACAGACAGAGTCCTGGGGAGCTCGTGAACCCCATCTGCCCACAGGCAGCCGGGGCAGCGACACCCGCTCCCAGGGAGGCCCTGGCCGTGAAGCTGACCAGCATAGAGCCCCACGGGGGGCCGGGGGTGTCCAGCTGCTCCCCAGAAGTCAGAGGTCCCGAGGAGGCATGTCACATGCCGCGGGGCATGAGGGGGCTGGTGGGCCGCACTCCCCCGTCCCCCTGCACACGGGCAGCTCCACTTCTGTGTGCTGGAAGCTGCTGAGAGCCAGTGGGGTCTGAGTCTCTCTCTGTCCACACCAGTTAAATGAGAGAGAGAAAACCAAGATAATCTCTAAAGTGCATTCACGGCTCGTCTCCAGCACTCTATCAACCCAGAGGGAAACCAATCTGCGTGGAGAAGGTTCTGAGGCTGGTGCTTCCCTCCTCCCGAAAGGTCCCAAGAGGCCGCCCGGGGCGGCCCAGGGTGCCCACCACGTCTGAGCTCGCCGCACCCCGCCGTTCCCACTCCCTCAGGCTCTAGCTGCAAATTGGTTCACGTGATGAACACACGCTGCCCGAATCACTCATAGGATGGCTTGAGAAAAAGCAATTAAATGCTTTCTTAATTGTAGGATGGCAAGAGGTTAATGAGTTACTATAAAAACCAGTCCCTGCCATCTGGTGGCTGTCACCAAAGCCCGCACGCAGGGAGCGATCCCAATTTGTAAGACAAGATGACAGGATCACTCCAAGTCAGGAGAAGGGGTGGGGGCTCTCGGTGCTGAAGCTGGGAGCCCAGAGCTCCAGAGCCCAGCACACATCCCGGCTGGCCTCCAGACGTCCCAGGGCTGCAATGGAGGTTCAAGACCAAATGGAGGAAAATCAGACAGGGAGCCAAAATCACACATCGGTTCCAACGCTGTTTTTCTCTGGGATTCAGCTCCAGGGAGAGATGGCCCTGACAGCCACTTTGCTCAGCATGAGCCAGGAGGAGAAGAGAGAAAAGTGACAGACTGAGAACTTGGCCAACGCACAGGAGGGACAGACAGAGGCAGGGACTGCAGACCCTGCAAAGGCAAAGAGAAGCAAAGCAGCCTGGACAGACAGAGGGACAAAAGAGAAAGGATGAGAACTGAAATGCCAGGATATGAAAAACGGCTGTGACATGGGCAGGCTGGGAATGTGACAAGCAGATGAAAGGGCCAGTAATTTTCTAGAATCAGAGACAGGAAAGAACCTTTGAGGGTTTTGCTTTGTTCTGGGCAAATGTGTCCTCTGCGATATGCTGCAGCTCCTAGGAATCATCAAGAGAAACGGCCCTCCTCCTTCCTCCCGGTGGTGGGTGTGAAGGGCTGGCCTCTGCCCTTTCCCGACCACCACACACATGCACGTGTGTTCACACATATGCACGTGCTCACATATGTTCACGTGTGTACATTCACACAATACATACACCTGTTCACACGCACATGCATACATATACACACGCACATATGCACACATGTTCACATGCACACTCATACGTGTGCACATGAACACATTTGCACATACGTATTCATGCATGCACACGTGTTCACATATGCTCGTATGCGTGCACATGCATACACACGTGTTTGACCATATGTAAACATATGCACACACATTCACATGCATACGCACACACGCGTGCATACACACGTTCACACATATACACAGTTCACAAATGCGCACACACACACACACACACACACACAAGTCCTCATCAGCCAAGAGCCAGCTCTCTTCATGCAGAGCAGGCCACAGGTTTCAAGCTGTCTCTCCTCCCAGCTCCCAGAGGTCCTCTCTGCAGTTCTCAGCCTGGCAGAGGCGGGTCTGCTTTCCTGATACAAAGGAAGAACCCAGGAAGTCTACATATCCCCAGGGCTGCACAGCCTGTGGGTTCTGGGAGGCTGAACTCACCACCGGCCCTCTCTGCCAGCTTGTAAGAACTGGCTGGGAAATACAAATACCCTTCCCTGACTCTCCGAGGGTCCGACTTCCCTTCTGGGCTGAGCCCTTGAGACCCTCCCTTGCCCAGATTCTGGAAGCCGCCCTCCCAGGGCAGGCTCGCACTGGCCACAGCAGCCCGCCTGCACAGAGAGGGCGAGCTCCTCTTCCCGCCGCTGCCCACTCCACCGTCCCCGCTTTCCGCCTCCGAGGGCCACGGCAGCTTGTTCCTGTAGGTCCAAGTCTTCACTCTATGGCCCAAAGTAAACAAAAACACAGGGATCCGCAGCTAGAAAATGCCAGAATCTCCATTTTCCCCATTCTCTTCAGTCCTGGCTTTCACTTCTCCTCCCTCTCTCACTCCGGTGCCATGTGGCCGATTGGCTTTTGAGGAGCCTCTGCTCCTGCGGATCCAGAGCGTCCAGGAGATGTCCTGCTGATCCACCCATCTTACCAAGGGTCAGAGACGCCCCTAACAGCTCTAGGGGAGTTTAGGGAAGGGACTACTGTGTTCTGGGGTAAAATTCGAGTTTGAAATTCCTCCTCTGCCCTCTGTACCCAACTAGCACAGGACTTGACCATAATTGTCCCTTCTATTTCCAGCAATAAACCAGAATCCCAAGGCCCTACCCAGTTGGCCCCGCTCCCGCCAGCTGGGTTCTTTAGGGACTCCCAGCACCTCTAAGGCTCCCAGCAGGGGTGTGCCAGGTCTTTGAAAAGCTTCCCTGGGGCTTTGGGGAGGCCTGTGTTCCTTCTTGTGGTGATTCTGTGAGCCACCCTACGGCTTTTCTGCTTCCAAAGAAAAAGAGTGTGAAAGAGAGGCAGAGACTGACAGAAATCGTTAAGACAGAGAAAAAATGAAAATACTCTAGTCCTTGGAACTAAGTCAGCTAAGTCATGGGCACTGCTCTCTCTGCTCCCCTCCTGCGTCCTCCGGACTGAGGCTTCAGTCCCCCCAGCCCCATCCTCGAGGCCCCGTGAGTTCAGACCCCAAGTCTTGTGCCCTGACTTTAAGCCCTACTTCTCGGCCTGGAACAGAGCTCAGCCCCTGCTCATGATCAGCCACCCACCTTCTGCCCGCTGCCCCAAACTTCTTCCGACACAGGGAAACATATACGTACGTGTGCACACATCACACTCACAACGACGCTCGCTCACGTTCCCGTTCTGCGTTTCCCAGAAGTCACTGCAAGGAGTTGGCACAGTCCATCCTCCAGCCCCCGGCCCGCTGGGGTCCCCCTCACCCCAGACTGCAGGCATGGGAAGGGAGAAGCCACAGGGCCGGGAGCAGGGGCAGGGAGAGGGGGCGGAGGTGCACAGCACTGGGGGTCTGACCTGTTCCATGGAGACAAGTCAAAAGCCACAGAAATGTACTCCATGATTTTAAACTCTGTAAAATCAACACCCAAAGCATTGGACCCAAGGGTTTTTCTTTAACTTCTTAGTCCTGAGGAGTAATTTTCACCCAGGTGTGGTGTATGCACAGCCAGAGAGTGCCGCCATGCCATTTGATGCCCCCGAGTTCCTTCTGAGCCCCAGCCTACCTTTCTTCTTCAGAGCAAGCCGGGTGCTGCTTTGTTGAGAAGGATAACTCAGATGTCACTCTGAATGAATGAATCAGAGGAAGGCGTTCAGTTTAGAGGACAGATAGTGAACATTTCAGTGCATTTTAATAAGCTCAGCCCTGTGAGAAAACACTTAGAACAAACCGCCAGAGGATAACTCTAAAGCAAAACATGAGCAAATGCAAGATGCGGGGAACGTTCTGTGTACACTCGGAATGTCAGGGAACGCAGGGTAAAGGACAGATCGCCGCTTAGAGGTGATGTTGAGATGCGTGTGTCCCCCAGTCCAACTGCCACAGTGACCTGCTTGGGGAGCTGCTGCTACATCCCTCACGTCGGTCCCAAGCCAATGACAACTGCCTGGTCCATTTTACCTTCGGTCAGACGTGCAGCACCGGCTGCTGTCCACGTGGCTCCCTCCCTGTGATTCTCAGGGGCGGCGGCTGAGAGCGTGGGCTCTGGACGAAGAAGGCTCGAGGTGTGAGTCCCGGCTCTGCCGCTTGCTCTCACAGGGCTTCAGTTTAAAATGGTCCCAATAAGAAAAACTGAGAGCTTTCCCTTAAGGTCAGGAACATGTCAGGGATGTCCCCTATCACCGCTGCTATTCAATATAGTACTAGAAGTCCTAGTCACAGCAATCAGACAACAAAAAGAAATCAAAGGCATCCAAATCAGCAAAGAAGAAGTCAAACTCTCACTCTTTGCAGATGATATGATACTTTATGTGGAAAACCCAAAAGACTCCACCCCAAAACTGCTAGAACTCATACAGGAATCCAGTCAAGTGGCAGGATATAAAACCAATCCACAGAAATCAGTGGCATTTCTATATGCCAACAACAAGACAGAAGAAAGAGAAATTAAGGAGTCAATCCCATTTACAATTGCACCCAAAACCATAAGATACCTAGGAACAAATCTAACCAAAGAGACAAAGGATCTGTACCCAGAAAACCATAGACTACTCATGAAAGGAATTGGGGAAGACACAAAGAAATGGAAAAACGTTCCATGCTCATGGATGGGAACAACAAATATTGTGAAGATGTCAATGCTACCTAGAGCAATCTACACATTCAATGTAATCCCCATCAAAATACCATCCACGTTTTTCAAAAATATGGAACAAATAATCCTAAAATTTGTATGGAACCAGAAAAGACCCCAAATAGCCAGAGGAATGTTGAAAAAGAAAAGCAAAGCTGGTGGCATCACAATTCTGGACTTCAAGCTCTATTACAAAGTTGTAATCATCAAGACAGTATGGTACTGGCACAAAAACAGACACATAGATCAATGGAACAGAATAGAGAGCCCAGAAATGGACCCTCAACTCTATGGTGAAGTAATCTTCGACAAAGCAGGAAAGAATGTCCAATGGAAAAAAGACAGCCTCTTCAACAAATGGTGTTAGGAAAATTGGACAGTCACATGCAGAAGAATGAAACTGGACGATTACCTTACACCACACACAAAAATAGATTCAAAATGGATGAAAGGCCTAAATGTGAGACAGGAATCCATCAAAATCCTTGAGGAGAACACAGGCAGCAACCTCTTCGACCTCAGCCGCAGCAATTTCTTCCTAGAAACATCGCCAAAGGCAAGGGAAGCAAGAGCAAAAATGAACTATTGGGACTTCATCAAGACAAAAAGCTTTTGCACAGCAAAAGAAACAGTCAACAAAACCAAAAGACAACTGACAGAATGGGAGAAGATATTTGCAAATGACATATCGGATAAAGGGCTAGTATCCAAAATCTATAAAGAACTTATCAAACTCAACACCCAAAGAACAAATAATCCAATCAAGAAATGGGCAGAAGACATGAACAGACATTCTGCAAAGAAGACATCCAAATGGCCAACAGACACATGAAAAAGTGCTCAACATCGCTCGGCATCAGGGAACTACAAAGCAAAACCACAGTGAGATACCACCTCACACCCGTGACAATGGCTATAACAAGTCAGGAAACGACAGATGTTGGTGAGGATGTGGAGAAAGGGGAACCCTCCTACACTGTTGGTGGGAATGCAAGCTGGTGCAGCCACTCTGGAAAACAGTATGGAGGTTCCTCAAAAAGTTGAAAATAGAGATACCCTATGATCCAGCAATTGCACTACTGGGTATTTACCCCAAAGACACAAATGTAGTGATCCGAAGGGGTACGTGCACCCCAATGTTTATAGCAGCAGTGTCCACAACAGCCAAACTGTGGAAAGAGCCAAGATTTCCATCAACAGATGAATGGATAAAGAAGATGTGATATACATACACACACACACACACACACACACACACACACACACACACACACCCAATGGAATATTATGCAGCCATCAAAAAAACCCGAAATCTTGCCATTTGCAACAATGTGGATGGAACTAGAGGGTATTATGCTAAGCAAAATAAGTCAATCAGAGAAAGACAAGTATCATACAATCTCATTGATATGAGGAACTTGAGAAACAAGACAGAGGATCATAGGGGAAGGGAGGAAAAAATGAAACAAGATGAAACCAGAGAGGGAGGCAAACCATAAGAGACTCAATCTCAGGAAACAAACTGAGGGTTGCTGGAGTGGTGGGGGGTGGGAGGGATGGGGTGGCTGGGTGATGGACATTGGGGAGGGTATGTGCTATGGTGAGCGCTGTGAATTGTGTAAGACTGATGAATCACAGACCTGTGCCCTTGAAACAAATAATACAATATATGTTAAAAAAAAATAGGGAAAAAGGAAGGGGGGAAATCGGAGGGGGAGATGAGCCATGAGAGACTATGGACTCTGAGAAACAAAGTGAGGGTTTTAGAGGGGAGGAGGGTGGGGGGATGGGTTAGCCCGGTGATGGGTATTAAAGAGGGCACGTATTGAATGGAGCACTGTGTGTTATATGCAAACAATGAATCATGGAACACTACATCAAAAACTAATGATGTAATGTATGGTGACTAACATAACATAATAAAATAAAATATTTAAAAAAGAATCTTATAAATTAAATAAATAAATAATAAAACGGGCCCAATAATAGTGACTCTAACTCTTTCTGGAGAGAATTAGGTAAACTGATCCATATGAAGGCATATGGGTCCAGGTTCAACTGTAGAAATAGCACTAGCAGGAGGTATGTCTATTGCAAAGAATTGGCTCACGTGATTGTGGGGCTGGCTGGGTGAGTCTAAAGTTCATGGGGCACCATCAGAAGGGCAGACTGGACACTCGGGCACGAACGGAACCTGCAGCCCACAGGTGGAATTTCTTCCCCTTCAGGAGAATCTCAGCTCTGCTCTTAAGGCCCTTCAACTGATTAAATCAGGCCCACCCACACTGTCTAGGATAGTCCCTCTTCCTTAAAGTCCCTGCTTTGGGACTTGAATGACATCTACCTTCACAGCAACACCCATATTAGTGTTAGGTTGCATAACTGGAGACTAGCGCCAAAGCAAGGTGACATAAAACTGCCCACCACAGCAAGGTTAGCACAGTGGCAGGCTCGTGGTGACGGATCACTCAGTAACATTCGGCTATTACCGTTTGAGGTCTCCAAAGCATCTACTGATGAAGTTGGCACAACGACTCCAGCTTCTCCCCTTTCTAGGCTTCATCTCACATCGCCCATAGCATCCCTTCCCTCACCCCAGGGAACCACAAGGAAGGTGATCCTCTTGGATTCATCCCCTCAGCAAAGACTCCCTGGGAGCACCCTATGCCAGCCCAAGTCCAGGGTGGTACATCCAGATGAAGCACGCCTGGACTCAGCTCCCCACCCTCCTCAAGTCCTCTTCTCTGGCCACATGCTCCCCGCCGGCCCACTGTGGGAGTCAGGGCCTCCTCTACAGCTGTCCTTCACAGCCACCTCGCCAAGGGGACAGAAATGCAGCCCACGCTCTGATCTATGCACCGCCCAGAGAGGCATCTTTTTCCAAACCCTTCGAAGGAGCCAAGAAGCTCCTGGCACCCTGATAGTACATTTGACCATAGACCATCTGCTCATCAACAGAAGGGTGATGCCCCTCCTCCCGCCAGAAGTCACATGCCATTTACCACGAGATGTCCCGCTTCTCCAGTCACAGAGCACACATGTGATGCAATGAAGAGCCCCTCTCAACCCCTCTGAGCTATTCCGACCCCCATTCGGGTCTGCAGATCCTTCTTAGCACCCACCCTGGGAGCCTCTGCCCCCTCTTGCCCATTCCCAGTCCCCTTACCCTAACCCCTCCAGTCCCCAGATGAGTGATGCTCTGTCCAGCGGCCACACTCATCCCCTCCTTGCTCCCGGCCTGAAGCCGCCTTGCTCAGTGGGACAGCAGCTGTGTCCATTACCCTAGGACTGCCCTGTCCTCGGCCCACGATTCTCAAGCCCGTCTACCAGCTACATTTGCCCGTGCCAAATCTCTGATGCCCCAGGAAGCCCCCACAAGCACCACTTTCAAGTTACAGGAGCTTGGCCAAGTTAATGAACCTCTCTGAGCTTGAATTCTTCTGCAGTAAAATAGATACGATCATGAAAACCCACTTCAAGGGGTTGTCATGAGAAGCAAGTGAAATAATGGGTCCCAAGTGCCTGACACATGCTCATCAGTCCCTCTCCCCCATGTCCAGCCTCCCTGGCCGGCTCTTGCTGCTCACCCTCCCTCCAAACTTAGATTTATCAGGTACATGAAACCCACACTTAACCCATCTGATTTCACCGCATATCAGCTCCAGCCAAGCTCACCAACCTCTGTCCACCATGGCATTGGGAGAAAAGGTTGGCTTGCCTTCACATCTGCTGGGAAAAGCCTCCCTCTCACAAGTGGAACCTGGCATAATGTGCAGGGTTTGAATCACTGAGTTATGATCAAAGGGAGAACGTGAAGAGTCTTATGACAAGGAACTGATTTCAAGGGAGAATGAGAAGCAGGTGTAGCTTTCCCCCTGCTCCCCCCACCAGCCCATGACCTGAACAATATGGGGGGGAGTGCAGAGGACCCCAATCTGTACTAAACTCAAGCACAGAGGAAGCACTTTGTCACCTATCAAGCACTGTATCAACATTAGTCATTATTAGAACTTAATTCCTCCCAGCTCCTCGGAAATACAGCCCCTCAGGGAGGTGGGCGAGGGGAAGTCTGGGCTTCTTCTCTCCACCTGGCCTTGGACAAATCTGCTTCTCCTCTGGAATATGAGCACTCCAGCCAAGGAACTTCCAGATGTGGGGCCCTTAGGACCCCCATCCTTCTGGCGGCAAGGCTGATCAGAGGGATCTAATTCCGGGCAGGCTTTGAAATTTCAGCACCATTGAGATTTGGGACTGGGTGATTCTTTGGCTGTCGGTGTGTACTGCAGGATGCTCAACAGCATCCCTTGCCTACTACCGACTGACTACCCACTCCCTAGTTGTAACAACTTAAAGTGTCTCCAGACATTGCCAGATGTCCCCTCGGGAGGAAAATCATCCCTGGTTGAGCTCCACTGGTCTTCACGAGGCTCATTAAGCCCACCACGACCTGGCCACCCACTGTTCCTCAGCCTTGGCACTCACCTCTGCTCCACATCTGACCCGGACAGTCCACAGAGCCCAAGTGCCGGCCATGCCCAGAGCCCCTTCCGAGTCAAGCAGCTAGAGGTCTTGTGACCCTAGACTCTGGCCACCAGCAGATGGACAGGGTCTCCGTCCTGGACTAGCCCCCGTAACGTCACTTAGTTGGCTCAGGGCACTCTAACTGCATGGTGACTCCCAGCCACTGACCAGGTTTGCTTTGGGTACTGGGGATTGGAACAGGATGTCGTGGAAACAGGATGCTGGAAAGAAAACACAGAAGCAAATACACGGACCACGGTGCAGGAGACACCAGCTTCTGGTGGTTCTGGGAGGAACCAACTAGACGACCACTCGTTCTATCAGGTCTGTAATTCCCCGTTTCTGCAGTGATGATATGCTACCTTTTAAATCATTTTTAAAGCCTTTATTTAAAATAATTTATCCACCGCTAAATAGTAACTATTGAAAGCTCTCTTTCCAAACTGGGATTGTTATTTCTGGCATGAACTAGATGTGTTATTTTTCAAGAATGTATTTTTGTTACCAGACGGGGCCGTTTTTATTTCATTCAAGTGACGTGGGCATGGGTAATAAAAAAAAATAAATAAAAACAGAAGAGCAGCGAGCTTTATTTTTTTTTAATCCCACCAGTTTTTTAGGAAGAAAATAAATCAACCTATTCTCACTGCCCCTTCAGTCGCTCCCACCAAATTAATCTTCCTATAATTATAGCAATGCAAACATACATATAAACAAGATATATATATATCATATATGTAGTCACATACATTTTAACCAAAATGCAATCATGCTATATCCTTCTGCAGCTGGCTTTTTTATCCCATAACACTTAACTTCCATCGGTGACCCCCGTCCAAGTCCATGCCTCAGGAGTCTCACGGCCTGGTTCAAATACCAGCTCTGACTTCTCACGGCTGTGTGATCTTGTGAAGGCTAATAACTTCTCTGTGCTTCTGCTGCTACGTATGGATGATTACAACACTGTCTACTTTATAAAGTGTCGAGAGGGTTAAGTGAGGTCACGTATATAAAGCACTCAGAAAAGTGCCTACCGTGGCAAATGCTCAGGAAAACATTAGTTATTACACAGATTTACCTTGTTTCTTAACAGTTGGATAAAATTCCATTACATAAATATACCACGCTCTGTGATGGGAATTTTGACTTTTACTAATGTTTGTTCTCATAAAGCCACAGTACAAAGAATGTCCTTGTACGTCTATCTTTACCCATTCGTGCTATGATTTCTGGAGGATGAATTCCCAGAGGAAAGATAGCTGGATTATTCAATAAGCACATTCTAAGTGTATATATCTCTTGACAAGTTACCCTCAAAAGGGTCGCAGGGATTTACATTCCTACCAACACTGTGTGTGCTCATTTCTTCAGTCTCCCCAGTTCTGAAGGTTACCAATCTTTTTAATCGGGTAGGCAAAAAGAAAAGCAATGCCACATTGTTGTTTGCATTTAAATTTATTTAGTTATCAGTGAGATAGAATATCTTCTTACATTTGTTTCCTCTTTAATGGGCCATTTGTAGTGTGCGTGTGCGTGTGTGTGTGTGTGTGTACATTTCCTGTTTGTTTTTATTGTTTCTGACCGACTTGGAGAAATAGTTTCTATAGCATGGGTATTCACAGTTTTCCTGCTAGTATATGTACCCAATACTTTCTCCCCGGCTGTAATTCATGCATTTATGTTTAGGGTTCTTTTTATGGCGCCTTTCACAGTACAGTTTTGGGGGGGTCTTTATGTTTTGCTTTTTAATTTTTAGGTGGTCCAACTTGCCAAACGTTTTTCTTTTGGCTTCTGGGTTCGGTGCCAGATTTAGAAAGCCTTTCTTCACCGCAAGATATAGAGATAGAGATGAAATAGGGACATGACATATGCCCCTCTACCTGGCCTTGAGAGAGAGAGAGAGAGAGAGAGATGCAGATAGATACATTGATAAATAGATACATAGATACATAGGCAGATAGACTGACTTACATGTAATCTTATGTAAACATAATCTTACAGTCTTTTAATTTCTTAATATTTTATATTTGATGCACGAATCTTTAATCCATCTGGAATTTGTTATAATACACGGCCATGAGGTAGGTACTTCATTTTATTCTATTGCGAATGGATAGCAATTTACGCCACGGTTCAAAGTGCCTTTGACCTCTAAGTGGCTCACCTGAAGGATAAGAATCACTGGACTTGAGTCTGTCTAGCCTGGGAAGAAAAGTGGGCTGGGAAGGACGCAGATCGCACCCCCACAGCCCTCTCCCTTTACATTTATCATATCCAGCAACAGCAGGTGTCAATGCGCCTCGTCTACTCAGAGAGCAGGGCATGGCGGGCAGGCTGCCGAGGGGGCCATGAACACTACATCACTTGAACACAGCATTACGGGAATGGTCAGAGCCTGAGCTATAGTTACCCTGGGACCACAGTAACTTATGTGCCCAGAGAAATCATTTTCCTGGAAGATGCCTTTTAGGCAGTGCGGAGGCTCAGGTGACCCTTATATCATCTGGTCCCAGGTTTCTGTGGATTTACACATGCTGGCTTCCCACAATAGAAAGAAATCTAATTACCAGTGGAATAACTTACAGGTAAGGGGACCTCTAGTGTGCACTCAAACTGGTTGTAAATCCTCCAAGCTGGATCCCGAGGAAAGTGAACTGGCGCTCAACCGAGACACCTCACAGCTCAGACAGCAAGCATCCTTCCTAACCCAGGTGTGGACAGGGGGGCAGGGAGGCTTTAGAGGAACTAGGGTATACAGGGCCCAGAAAATGGAAAGAACATCAGACTGGGCATCTGGATGCCTGGGTCTTCATTCTCCTACTAGCCACAGTGTGACGTTAGCCTCCTGCATGACATCCTTCCTCGGTTTCCCTGTCCAGAAACACTGGTTAACATGTATTAAGCCACATCCCAGGGACATGCTGTGTGTTTCAGATACAAATCTCCAATTTTCATGACATCTCTGAAAAGGGAGAATGAGTATTTCCGTTTTGCATATGTGGAAACAACATCAAAGAGGGTAAGGATCTCTGTTCAGAGTGACATCACTGGAAAGCAGCAGAGCTAAACATCAAACCCCCCTCCTGCCAAGCACAGAGTGTGAGCATTTTCCCTAGCATCCGTGTTTCCAGCACTGTGTACAGAAGCTAAAGGGTGCGTGGAGGAAGCCTTTCTGGGCCTCCTGCTGAGGCCACCGGGGAGGCTCCCGGGGCTTTTCTCTCCCTTGGCCTTGGTGTGGCCTTGACACTGGTGAATCACGCACACAGAGTCAGCTGTGGCCTGGTCCACACAGCTGCCCAGCACTCCGCACCAGGAGCTCCTGCCTCACTAGAAACCACGTCTTCCTGCAGCTGTGCATGAGGAAGGGGGGATGCAGACGTGCCTGAACATTGGCAGGGCCAGGGCCAGGGCCAGGGACGAGCAGGGCCCACACGTCATGGGTCTACACATGCAAGTTCTCACACCACCGACTGTTACATCAACTATGATGTCCTACGCGCCACCTGGACCGAAGATCTTCGTAACCACACAACGTGAAAAAATTAGTAGTTGTAGGCTTTAAATAACTGAAAGTCTTCCATTAAATATAACTAAATTTAACTGTTAGTGTGCATGTCTGAGTGGAATTCATGAATGGGCTGGTCATATTTGGATAAGTATTAAAATAAACGGAGACATAGGTCATTTATTACTTTATATTTATTTCATAACATTTTTGCCTTCACTTTGGCGGAATCTACAAGTACATCCGTTTTCACAAAACTTGATTCTATGGACAATAATCATCTAATGGTTGAAATATAAAATGTGGTTGTATTCAAAGACAATAAACAGTGAATGTACTTTCATTTTTAAAGTACCTTAAAATATATATAAAAATTGGAAAAATTAAAGTTACATTTTGATATGATTTCAGTGAAAGTTATTTCTCTTCTAAAATATTAAAAATGGCTAAAAAAATTAAAACGTGGGGCGCCTGGGTGGCTCAGTTGATTAAGCGACTGCCTTTGGCTCAGGTCATGATCCTGGAGTCCCTGGATCGAGTCCCCCATCGGGCTTCCTGCCCAGCAGGGAGTCTGCTTGTCCCTCTGACCCTCCCCCCTCTCATGTGCTTTCTCTCTCTCTCTCAAATAAATAAATAAAATCTTAATTAAAAGGCAAAATATAAATCATAATAAATATAAAATACTTTAGTCAAAGCTACTTAAAGCTGAAACTTAAATTTAATTTCTTAAAAATTTGAATATTAAATATTTTTTAAAAAACAAAACAGATTCAGTGTCCATATAGCTGCGAGTGGACAGAATCGACATCATACTTCACACGTATTTTGTCTTGAGCTGCATATATGCGAATTTAAGAGTAATATGAATTGTTCACTACAGTAAAATATGTCTCAGCATCCATTCGCAAGTGTTGTGAGCACCGTGTTAATTCTTATCTCCAGAACCAGGGATGGGAATATGAAGAGAAGCAAGAGAATGAATGCTTGACACTGCTGAGAAACAAGAATTTGTTGTACAAGCATCTACTGCATTCAAGCTGAGAGGAAGGATTTGACAAGTTAATTAATTTGCCTTTTTTCTTACCCAGCCCTTCCCCTGCTCCTATCCACCCTGCTCTCTGAAACGCGGTCTGCCTTCAACATTGCTAGAAGTGTAGAGCACATGACCTTCATGGCATCTGATCCAGTTTTCCCGAACATCGGCAAGAGATGCGCAGAAGGGCTTCCCTGGGGTCTGAATGGTGATTGTTAAAGAGCTGGTCTTTAGGGTTACGGATTGTGCTCGGCCAGCCCTGAGCTCCAGATCCCAAGTGTCAGAGGCCTGCGCACACGTGTGTGTGTGTGTGTGTGTGTGTGTGTGAGAGAGAGAGAGAGAGAGAGAGAGAGGAGAGAGTGATATTCAGGCCCTCCAAAGTATAAATCTCAGAGCAGAGGCTGCTCTATTCAGAGTCTCAATGTGGTGCAGGAAACAGAAGGTTTGGAGGAGTGCTGAGGCCCCCCAAGACCACCCCCAGGTAGACTCATAGGACTCAGCATACAGTCATACTCTTGGCTATGATTTATTACAGCAAAAGGATACAGAGCAAGATCAGCAAAGAGAAAGGCACATGGGGCAAAGTCTAGAGGAAACCAGGCTTCCAGGAGTCCTCCGCCTTTGGAGTCGCACAGGACAAGCTTAATTCCCCAGCAATGAATTGTGACAACACGTGTGAAATGCCATCTCCTAGGGAAGCTCATTAGAGACTTCGTCCCGGTGGCTTTTGGTGGGGATGGGGGTACTTGTCACATAGGGGCCCTCTGCCTGCCACATACCAAAATTCCAGACTCCCGGGAGGAAAGCAGGAGTTGAGCGAGAATCATATTGTTTGGACTGTTTAGGCACGGTGAGCCACCCTTACTAGGGAATGGTGGGGACCCGCCCCACGTCGCTGGATGTCCGCGAAGGGCCAGTCTTGCAAGCAGGACTTTCTGAGGACAGCGGTCTCAGAGGCTGTACCTGCGCTGCATAGAAAGTAGCTGGGCTGTGGAAGATGGAGGGAGGGGAGCCCTTTCCACACCACCCACCCTCGAATTCCACTGAAGGTGAAAGTTGGAAATGCCTGAGTAGACTACGAGTCAGTGACCAGCTTCCTGCCTTAGGCGGATTAATCTGAGTGGTCGCATGCAGTCTGAGGGGGCTCATTTCCTCCTGGAACAACACAGACACACTATAGCCGATTACCCCCATCTCCTAGAAGATGCTAACAGGATGACGGCATTTTTATAAAGCTCATACTCAAGCAAATCTAAACAATACACTGTTCAGGAATGTCCTAGATGGTTAAACTAGTTTTAAATGCAAAGGAATTCAGGACAATTTTTACTGGAGGAGACGTGGGGAGGGAGGCAGGGACCGGAGGCTTCTCTGGAGAGGAGCAGTTTATCAGCAATGCTCCGAAGATGGGAATGGGTTCACAGGCTCATTTTGTAATTACGGTTCATAACTCCACACGAAGTAAGTTATGAATGCATCTATTCTTTTACCTGGACCAAAAGATATGCATACTAAAATACTTTAATTGTTTAACATTTGTCTACCACCTGGGCCATGGGAAGGCACCCTTTCTGGCTATGAACACATGTAAGATGGGATTCTCAGTGCTAGTTACCCCAAAGCTAAAAAACATTATAATTTAATTGATGTAGAAACCCGTGGTCATCTTAACTCAAATGACATCAAGCTTAATATTCTTTTATTAGTGGCTGGTCCAAAGCCATCCTGTTTTTCTCACTGAGGATCTCATTTTTGTGAACCAATTAGATCTTGTGAATCAATTTGATTTTTATTACCCTGCATTTCATTGTTTATTTCAATTCATAGGTAAATAATATTATTTTGTTTTTAGTATATTTATTTATAGTTACATTCTATTTATGACAAGCGACTGTAAGGGAGGGAAAAGTTTTCCCTTCTTCCTTCTACATTCTTTGGCTGGTCTAATAATTGAATTGACATAAGGCAGATTAACATTTGTACATAGGGGAGCCCCACAAAGACATGAGACCCTCACAGACAGTCAGGTAACTGAGGCTTATAAGCCATCCTAAGCTAAGCAGAAGGGGGTAGGGCTCTGGGGCTTCGAAGGGGAAGAAGACAAGTTATAGGAAAATAAGAAGAGAATAGCTCTCTTCCTGGTACAGGTCCTCCATCTAAAGTCTTTTAGGCCATAGAGGGGCAGGTAAAAAGCTCTCCCTGACTTTCTTGGGCCTTGAGCATCTTTAGCTTGAAATAGTCCACATGCCAAAGTGGCACATTCTGGGGCAGTCTGCCCTGAATCCCATCATGATGCTGGTTTTCTGTTTATGGTACAGATGCAATGTTTCCTTTTAAAATAAGTTTCTACTTGGGATGCCTGGGTGGCTCAGTCGGGAGAGTGTCTGCCTTCAGCTCAGGTCATGATCTCCGGGTCTTGGGATAGAGCTCCGTGACCTATGGGCTCTGTGCTCAACAGGGGAGTCTGCTTCTCCCTCTCCCTCTGCCCTTCCACCTGTTCATGTTCTCTCTCTCTCTCTCTCTCCCTCAAGCGTGTACTCTCTCCCTCTCTCTTGCTCTCTCTCAAATAAATAAGTAAAATCTTTAAAAAATAAAATAAGTGTCTACTTATCTAAGCTAAAATCGGAGACAAGTTAAACACAAATGTTAATCGAACAATAGCACAAACGACATAGGGATGTGGCCAAAGTCGTCTGAGAAGTGAGTCAAAGACTCGGCTCGGAAAGCACTGTCCAGCCTCCAAATATCTATCACCCAGGTTCACTTGGTGAGGCTCCGTGGGAGGCCACAGAATGACGGGGTGTGTGTGGGCCATGATCTTTCTCCCTGGGGAGTTTCCACCTGGAAAAGCGGCATGCGCTGTTGTGGAAGATGGGGAAACAGTCGCTGCTGAGCTCTCGATGCAGGGGGCAGCACCTGCAGGGGGCAAAGAGAAAACTGAAATACGGGATGGGCCCAGCTGGTAAGGCAAGTGTGACATTTCGAGTTGCACTGCCTTTTCAAAGCCCTTCCTAGACATTAGGCTACAACCAAGCCCAGCACTTCAAGGGCTACGTACAAATCCAGGGGGTTCTTGCTGGCTCCCCGGGTCTATTGCACTGTGTGTGCTTTCCTGAGGCAGGGTAACAGGTATCAGGTTTAAAATAATAAACCAAGAGCACAGGGCAGCAGGTGACAGGGTCTGCACCCCCTCTGCACTGTGTGTGTCAGGACTTGCAGGGGAAGGCCCTACCGAGAATCCTCGTCCTACCTGCCTATGGTAACGAAGCCCCATTTTACTAGCTCTGAACTGACGGAGTTGGCATAGCGCTCGTGGGGCTGTGGATGGGCCGTGCTAGGAAGAACCCTCATAAGTGTGACCCAGGAGTCGCTGCAGACAGCAATCCTCTGATGTCACAGCTTCTCCCCTCCTGCACATCCCCCAACGCCTATGGGCAGTAGAAACAGGCAGTGAAAAGCATTAACTAGATAATTGTATAGGACGCTGTTGGGGACCACGCCAAGCAGGGTGGCAGATACCCACGAGGGCTATCCCCCCAGTCACCCAGGCCCAAGGAGATGGACACCAAGAAGGCCAGACCCTGAACATTTAATTCGGAGTCAGAGGGTATCATTAGAGCTATTGTAGTAGTTAAGGAAATTATAGACATATAAGGAAGAATGAGAAGGACAGCAATGAGAGACCTGGCCACTGAGTCCCAACTACATGTCCCATCCAGCACTAAGTACAAGTATGAGGTTAGCTCAACCTTCCAGTGGCTCAGGGAAATGGAGGAGGACAGGTATATTACAGATATCGCTGCAGTAGAATGGGATGATGGTGCTATGTCATAACACCACGCTCCAGGAGGGACAGAGCCCAGATAAGGGGTAGCTCACCCTGCAGGAGACCATATGAAAAGGCTTCTTAAGTCTTAATGACTCTTGTTGCCTGGAACAGAGCCTAGCAGATAGTGGGTACCCAGCAGATATTTGCTGAAGTGGTGAATGGGTAAGAAGCCTGTGATCCGCTGCATGATGGTCCACAAAGATGGCCACCTCCTAATCCCCGGACCCCGTGACTATCACGTTACATAGCGAAAGGGACTTGGCAGACGGGATGAAGTTCGCACTGGAGATGCAGAGATGATCCTGGACAATCCAGCTGCGTCCTAAATGCAGCCCCAAGTTGCTTGTAGGAGGGAGATTTGGCACACAGAGAGGAAAAGGCAATGTGACCCCAGACGTGGAGAGACCGGCCACAGACGCAGAGGAGCGATGTGGACACACGCCGAGAAGCATCAGCAGACTCCAGAAGCTGGGAGAGGCGGGAAAACCGGGCCCCCTGGAGCCTCCCAAGGGAGCACAGTCCTGCCGATGCCTTAGTTCCGGCCCCTAAGACTCAGTTCAGGTTTCTGGGCTCCGGGACTGTAAGAAAACAAAAACTCTGTCGTTTTTAAGCCCCCGAGTCCGTGGGATTCACTCCAGCAGCCACAGGTAATTAATACGGCCACCGCTTTGGGAAGAAACTGCAGGCAGAGGAAGCTACAAAAGCTGTCTGGGCAATGCCAAATAGTTTGGAGAGCCTAGGGATCCCGAGCTGAGGCACCCGTAGGATGCAAACGGCCTGAGAAAGAGGAGTCTGGCTTGGCCGTGCAGGATGGATCGAAGACGCAGAGGCCAGAGGCAGGGAGCCTCTGCCAAGAGGTTCTAGAGGCAGCTCGGGCATGCAAAGGGATGAGAGCCAGACCTCAGGGATTAGCAGTGGGAACAAGAGAAGGGGTCGGTACAAAAGAAATTTCAAAGGCAAAATTGATGGCGCTTCATGAAAGATCGAATATAGCAGATGAAGGAGAAATTTCTTCCAGCTGTTAGAGCTGAGACTGGCAGAGAGGGAGAGATTGGAGGGAAGGGGAGACATTTCTAAATGTTGCTAATGATAGCCAGTTGGTCGCAGAACCATCCCAGTGTCGTGATTTGAGCTGCTCCAAGCGTCAAAGAAACAGCTAGTGGATCAACAGTCTCCGTGGCTGGCCACCAGTGGCTGGAGGAAAATGGGATTGCCAGAGCTCCTGGTTAGAAAGTATGGAAGCGTTCCTTCCAGCCTACCTCCTGATCTCCTCTCCGCTAAAGCCTCCCACGGCCTCGATTTTCCGAGTTGGGGTGGGCAGGAGAGGGGGATGGAGCGAACCGAGGGAAGAGAAGAGAAACCGGGGGAGAGCAGAGGAGAAAACAGAGCATGGGTCAAGCACACAAAGCCATCTTCCAGCTTCCATCTTGCCAGGGGCCTGAGCAGGATCTCAACCAGCCCATCAGAGTGAGATGTCAACCTTCACGGCTCCATCCACCCCGCTTCTCACTTGGAGCTACTTCCTTCCCCAAGGACCCTGGGCGTAAACAACCTTTCTCACCAGAAAGGCAAGCGGATTCTGATGTGTCTGGAGACTGCAGAGCACGGAGAAGTCAATGGCCTGTGCAGGACCTGGTCTTGAGGCAAACAGCTCATTGAGAGTGTACCCTCAGGCCCAGGACAGCCCGGAGCCTGGAGCAAGGCCCAGAAAAGACAGAGGTTGATCCCAGAAGCACATCTCAAGAGCTGTTGGCTTTGGCTCGGGAGAGTGTGAATAATAACAGAGCACTGCCCTGAGCATTCAGTCCCCACGCTCACCCCGTGGTCACCCAGCGCCCACTGGGGAATTTTGCAGATGGGTCAACTCACTGCACTGAGCCACTCTCCCCCTGAAAAGGCCACAGCCCTCACTCAGGTCCCCCTTGTTACAGAAGCTGCCAAGCCTCGGTGTTCATCTTGGCTTGGGGGTGGGAAGGAGAGAACACAGAGATGTCTGCATTTACTTATTAGTTATTTCTTGAGCATCTCCTGTGTGTCAGGCACCTGTTAGATGCTTAGAATCCTCAGTGAATAAGACAGGTCCAGGCCCCAGGCCCCATGATGCTTATAAATATTACCAAAAATAGCCTTTAAAAAAAGCCTGAGCAGAAGCTTGAGTCAGAACCAAATCTCCGTATTTTCCAAAAGCATTGAACTGGCGAACGTGCAGATGTTCTCTGGATCAAACCGAGGTCTCATTCCATTTGAGTCTCTCTACTTTTGGGGATTCCAACAACCTGCTGAACAACAGGAAGTCACGTGGCCTGTCTCTTGGGACAAAGTCCCCAGAGGAATGTGCCTCGATCGCTGAAAAATCAATTTAATCGTACCACTTTCTAGCAGTGTTACCTCGCTCCTCACGCAAGCCCCTTCCCACGTTCATCCACTTCCTCGACAATGATTTATTGAGTGCCCGGAGTGTGCCAGGTGTGGACGAAGGGCCTGCCGCCCAGCAGGTGCATGCCATTCACCCGCTCTTCCTGTCAGCCTTGGCCAGTGGGCAGGGACACACCGCAGCCCTGGTGAGACAGGCAGAAAGCTGAGGGTCAGCTGGCACAAGGAACTGGCCCCCAAACCAAGGGCTGGCAAGAGGCAGAGCCAGGAACAATGCCCAACGCCCTCGTTCCTATTCTAACGCTTTCACCCGATGCTCCGCCCAGTTCCATCCCTGAAAACCATCCTCCCACGGAGCCATGGCCCGGCCTTTGGCATTACCCAGTGCATTCACATCCATCACTTCACCTGCGTCCCCTGGCAACCCAGGATGGGAAGCTTTTTCACCCCCCTTTTACAGACGAGGAAATGGAGGCACAAGAAATGTCAGGATTTCTCCCAAGTTACACAGCTGGTAAGTTGCCAAATGGAGGCAGGAGCCCAAACCTTGAGGCTTCGGTGTCTTCTTTTCTCTTAACACTGAACTGCTCCTCTTTGTTCCTGGTACCCTGTCCTCCCACCCTCCCCCCGCAAAAAAAAATCACAACCCGACCCAAAAAAAAAAAAATTAAGTTAAATTAAAAACAGAAATGTCTTCTCCTCTCTAGAATCTGGCAGTGGGCAGCAGCCAAGCCTCCCGAGAACACTTAGTGATTTCCAGGGGAAATCTGACCATTGCTAACGTCCAAAGATACTGCAGTGGTTTCAATTAGGGAGCTGAGGGCTCTGGCTTCGGAGGCAAGGGAACAGTGGAGAATGCTCCAGGAGAGAAGGACTGACCTCTCTCAGAACCCCCTCTGTTCCTGACTAACATGTCAATAGCCTCTTAAATGGAACGTTATGTGTCTGGGATTTGACTGTCAGACTCATCCTTTTGGGGTAGGGTTGAGGGTTGTTTTTTTTTTAATCCAAAGTTGATTGCTTCTCTCATTATCAAAGCCACCATCCATCTGGTCCCACTTTCTTAAGGGCTGCAGCAAGGAATAGAGCTGGAAATGTGTTTTTACTTGAAGTTTTAGGATTCCCTCCTCCTGCCTTGTTGAGGGTTGTTCAAGGTTTAATGTTGTCACTGCAATATGATCTTCCAGTAGTGGGTGGCCCGGCTGCGCCATTTGAAACTAATTTACAGCTTCATCTGGGACTATCGTCACTTTAAATTAATTAACCAAAAGCACCAAAAATTATGTGAGGGAGGGAAGGACGCAAGGAAGGGGGGAGCGTTTTCAGCAGTAAGAGAAGACTCCTCAAGCTTTGCAAGATACCGCCTTTGGGCACAAAGGGCAACCTTTCCTTTCCTTCCCACCCCCCTTTTTGAAACCAAAACACACATATACACCATAAAAAATGCAGCGCGTTGTTCTCTGAAAGGTTTCTTTGGGAAGATAAGAACTCCATGTTGGCTTCCACAAAGCCAAGCCAAAGCAGTTACTAAGGGAAAAAGGTACGTAGCACGGAATGATGGGAACTTCCTCCCACAGTACACAATGAACTAGAGAAGGAAACTTGGTGCAGGAATTGGGGGTGGGGGCTTCAAGAAGAGGCACGGAGATTTACCTCCAGAAGCGGTTTCTTCCCAGGCTGTAAGAGATCATTTATTCCTCGCACATTCAATAAGTATGTATTAACCCCTTATTATGGAGCAAGCACTGTGGGGGAAAGAAGAGCCTCTAAGAGGCTTACAGCCTTCATCAAAATGACAACCAACATTTGTGCCACTCTTGGCAGTCTCACACGTTCTCACATAATCCTTGCCACCAGCCTGGGAAGCACGCACCATTACCAGTCCATCTGACAAGCCTCAGAGAGGTCAAGAGGCTTGCCCCTGACCACACAGCTAGGAAATGACAGAGCAAGCACCCAGACCAAGGTCTGTCCCTGAAACCCGTAGCTGGGGATTATAAACACTAAAGCAACGGGGACAGAAGGGGCATTAAATCTTTGGGGACCTCCACACGAATAGGATTGAGAGTCAGCAGGCATCTTATTTTTCTACGATAAAGTGTTCCGCTGCCCCCCGCCCCCCGCCGCCGCCATCTTGAGACTCATGTCTGTGACGTGGCCCAGAGACACTGCTCTTTGACTAGCTCTAGGGAGTTCTGTGCCCTCACTCATTGCCGCATAAATCTGTCGGTGACAAAACCAAGCACATCATCTCTGGCTCGACGAGACGTTCTAAAGCTGAAACAGGCAGATTATAATCTATCTGCTCCTACACGCCAACAAGTATCTGAAAGTAATTTGAGAGCCATTAACTGCTGCTTGCATAATGTCTGGCTCATACTAAATACTCAAAAAACACTGGCCATGATTGTTATTTCCCAAATCCTTCCCCGTCCCCTCAGAGCTGGAATCTCAGAGTTGGAAGGGAGAGATACAAAGGTCCCTGATCCAACCAAAAACACGGATATCTGTTATAGAATTATGAACTCTGTAGTAAGAGCTAACACAGAGCGCTTAGCATACGGTAAGTACTATTGCACTACTTTATGTGCATTAATTCTTAGCACAACCCTGTGAAGTCTTTGATTACCCTGACAGGTGCAGACTCGGAAATAAGAATGAGTGAAACATCTTCTTGCCCAACCAGGATTCAAGCCCAGGCAGTTTGCCTCCCAGCCAGGAAACTTAGCCAGGATGCCATTTAACCTGCCCGAATCTTCCCTACCATCCTGAACAACGGGTCGTCTAGCCTTAGCTCGACCATCCCAGTGCAGGATGCTCACGCCCTCCAGAGACAGCCTCCTGTTGCATTTGAGGGCAACCGTCTTGGGTAGAAGGTTCATCTCGACGTTGAACTGAAATTCCACTTCCTGCCATTTCTACCCATTGCTCCTGATAATGCCTGGAGCCTCCCAGAACAACCGAACTCTTTTTCCCAAACGTCAATAGGCTCAGGGGATCTCCTGAAGGGCAGGTCTGTTTCTGCAGCTCTAGGGTGGGGTCTGGGGTCCCGCATTTCTCATAAGCCCCTGTGATGTCGACGCTCCTCATCCAAGGAACACACTTTGTGGGTTGAGGTTCTAGATCGGGAGTGGGGTCAAATCCAGCCTGCCACCTGTTTCTATAAACAACGCTTTATGGGAACCCATCCATGGCCCATCAGTTTATACACCGTCTACGGCAGCTTCTGTGTGACAGCAGAGTTGAGTAGTTGTGACAGAAACTGCCAGGCCTACAAAGCCTAAAATAGTCGGCCTTTTATATGAAAGGTTTGCCAACCCCTGCTTTAGATGACTACCCCTTAGGTTTCTAAAAGCACCGTCATGCCCTCCACCCGTGCCCGCTGAGCATTCTCACCTCAGGCCTCACCGCCTTCCCCACCCGCCTGAAACTCAAGTCCTTTCAGCATTCTGGGGTCTGACTCCCCAACACACTCAGCTTTGCCAGAAGCCCTCGTAAAGGAGGACCATCACACCCCAACACTCACGGACCATTCCCTCCTGATCCTGAGGCTCTATTCTCTGCGTGGAAGGGTCAGCGCCTGAAACTCTGCCCAGTGCCTCTGCCCCCTGTCCTCACCTCCCACCCCCACCTTCCCCCCCCCATCCTCACCGCCTCCCCAGCGCTCTCTGTCTTCTCCCCTCCTCCCACACCCTCCACTGCCCCACAGACTCTCCTTGGGCTTTCTGCTTAATAATTGATACCAGTTGCTGCAGAATGTCAATTGTCAGGAGCATAAGGAATTCCACACCCAGGCTGTTGCTAAACTGGGTCCCACTCCGGAGGCTGTGGGGAGCAGCTCTGCTCAGTTCCACCCTGTAAGTGGGCCTCTCTGGCCATCTGGAGATGGTATCCCAGAGCCAGAGGGCAGGGATCCAGGCCTGGGAGATGACCAGGGGCCTGTTCATCCCCCCAGGACCACTGCTTCTGTGATCTCAAGGCCTGTGCTCACTCAGGGACATCTTTAGTGGCTGGGTGTGGCTCAGTGAGGAAGCCTTAAGACTTGGCTCTTCTCTTAGGTGGAGCAAGAACCTCTTCAACGAGATGACTCAGGACTGAAGGAAGTTCTGGATACACCTCAGAACTGCTTTTTTAAAAATATGCTTTTCCTTATCTCAGCATTGTCCGGTGAGGCCTTCTGTGATGATGGAGACATACTGTGCAGGCCAATAGGGTAGCCATTAGCTAGACAAGGCTACTGAGCATTTGGAATGTGGCTACCGTAACTGAAGAACTATATATATTTTTTAAAGATTTTATTTATTTATTTGAGAGAGAGAGAGCATGAGCTGGGGGAGGGGGAGCAGAGGGAGAGGGAGAAGCAGACTCCCCACTGAGCAGGGAGCCTGACGCGGGGCTCGATCCCAGGACCCTGGGATCATGACCTGAGCCGAAGGCAGACGCTTAAGGACTGAGCCACCCAGGTGCCCCGAGGAGCTATATTTTTAATTTTAATTAAATAGCGACACACAGCTAGAGGTTACTGTATTGAATAGTAGAGTCTAGCTCACACGTGGAACTTCCTAGAATTTGATCTTCCCACTCTTCGGGACCTAGTCAAAAAGTCCTTTGGGAGAAGTCACATTTAAGGCTATTAGAAGTCACTGGTTCCTCAGTGTGAATCCAGGCACTGAGAATAGGGATTAATTTGGGGAGGCCAGGGAAGGGGGTTCTGGAGGTTCTGGAAGGAGGTTCTGGGACCCAGGGCGAGATCAGGCCAGCCAGAGACCAGCACAAACAAACAAACAATCAAAATAATAATTTTGCCAACCCGGGACCCAGCCGGGACCCAGAGGCTCTCCGTCAGTATGGAAGAAAGTCCTATCCATTTCTACTGAAAGACCTGACACTTGATAAATGGCAGGAAGGGAGGAAGAGAAGGAAAGAAGAGGTGGTGGAGAGGGGGCTGCTTCATCCTGTCCTGACCCTCAAGGAATCTGTAAGCTAGTTTAAGAAACACAGTCGCAACAGCTGAAACAACTGGAGAACAATGAGGTGCTATAGTATGACAAGGCTCCTGTAAAAAAGAGAGATTCCAGGAGGGGGGACGTCGGTGGGAGCTGAAGAAATCCTGGAAGAAGGGGGAGTCGGCATGGGCCAGGCGCTGGGCAGGTTTCGTTTCGATTACAGAGGAAGAGGAGGAACTCTGGGCAGGAGGAAGTCTTGAGCAGATGTGCAAAGGCGGGGCCCGCGGGGCAGGCCGGCTGAGCGGGCAACTGACCCCATCCACCGAAGGGGGTGACGGGCCCGCCGGGAAGGGAGAACCAAGTTGGGACAGCCACCTTGCACTTGGGGGTCAGGAGAGCTGCAAGGCAGGAGTTTGGACTTGGGTCCCTTTCTCGTTGTCTCAGAAAGTGAGAAGCTGAACAGGGTTTCCTGCAGAGGCGCCCTGGAGAAGCAATGCCCAAGGTCAAGGCTCAGGCGGGGCCCGGGGCTGAGCCCGGCACAGAAGAGCACCTCACGCGTGGGACACAGGTTCCTCTAACTGGCTGAAGATTTCTCAGAACGGCCCTGTGGTCTGAGTGCTTCCTGGCCGGTGCCCGCTCCTTCCCTCCCTCCTTTTCCAGGTGTCAGACTCCTGCCTGCTCCTTGCCCTTCATCCTTCACGGGAGATTCCCCCAATAACTGTTGTGCCCGCCTAATTCTATCTCGGGCTCTGCTTTTTGTAGGACCTGAAATAACACAGGAGGAGACAGAGAATTCTATTATGTCCTAAGAGACTGTTGTTCCTTGAAGGCTGAGGCAGCCCCATGACCGAAGCAGTCCCTGACGATGTCTCTGGAGCATAGCGAGTACTCCGGACACATGTATAGTATGACTATGCATCAGCCACAGAGAAGGGGTCAGGCCACCGGGAGCAGGGGCATGGGAAAGGCGAGTTTTCTGGTTTGCCTGGGCAAATCCTGACCATGGCCCCCAGCACTTCCCCCACCCCATTCTAACCCCGCCAGCTTCTGGCCGTGACCACCAGAGTTACAAGTCGTGTGAGTGCTCCCACAGCAGTGTCCCCTGAAGGGAGTGAGCCAAGCCTGCTCGCATCGGAGACACCCCGCTCCACTCTTCTCAAATGTGGACACCAAATGTTTCATGCTTTTGATCCCGCAGTGATAAGAGAAGTGTGAGGGATTGGGGGGGAGGGAGGAACCGAGATGCACTGAAGTTGCTGGTAATGTGTTCCCGGTGGGGGAAGGAGTGGGGAGTAGAGAGGGCATCTCTCACTCCAGTCCCTCCCCTGTCACCGGCCTCCCTGTTCAAGTAAGTCAAAGGCTGGGGGCGCCTGCGTGGCTCAGTCCATTAAGCATCTGCCTTCTGCTCAGGTCATGGTCCCAGGGTCCCGGGATCGAGCCCCACATTGGGCTCCCTGCTCAGTGGGGAGTCTGCTTCTTTCTCTGCCCCTGCTCCTATGCGCACGCTCTCTCTCTCTCTGTCAAATAAATAAATAAAATATTAAAAAAAAAAAACTAAAGGCCATCAGAGGAGACACTTTCACAAACCTCACCTACTCACTGGGTCCACTCGTTCCATTGTTTAAATCGGACTTCTCAACCTCAGCACCGAGGACATTTAGGGCCTGGCGATGCTGTGTCGGGGTTGTGGGGAGAGGGACTGTCCTGTGCGTTGTAGGATCTGGTCTTTACCCATCGGGTGCCAGCAGCACTCCCCACCCTCGGTGGTGACAACCCAAAGCGTCTCCAGATATTGCCCAAGTCCCGTGAGGATCAAAAGTATCCTGGTTGAGAACCACTGATATAAATCATCAGGAGCAATCCCATTTTGGACAGAAGAAAATAAATTCGAGTCCTGCGGGTTCTCTCCCATCAATCTCCCTATAGTAAGTGAAGTTCTCAGATCCTACCGGGGCTCTAGCTACGCTGAAACTCTCAAGACAGCTTTTCCAGACCTGGTCCTGGGGCCTTCCAGCCCCTCCCCAGATTCCACAACCTTCTCTGTGTGTCCAGCCCCATCTTATCAAATCCCATCCGCCAGGCAGCCCAGCCGAGCCCAGCCAACAGCTGCAGTGGGTGCGGCATGGCTTGAGAGTCCTCAGGTTGTCTTACTTACGTATGCCAATGGTTTCTGGCGTGGATCAATAATGTAGCTCTGCTTCCCCTCACTGCATTTAAAAGGAACTGATCCAAGCAGGGATTACATTTGCAGCCCATCACCGAACATCTCTTGATTTATTTATTCATTCAACAAAGAGTTACTGAGTTCCTTCTAGACGGCAGGCACTGTGTTAGGAGCTAAGGATATAATCGTGAATCAGACAGACACAACCCTGCCCTTCCCAGTGGGGGAAGGTGCAGGCTCCAAAGTCAGGCTGCTGGGGTTTGGATCCTGGACCCACCGTCTACTAGCGACCTGACTTGGTCAGGTTTAACCTCTGTAAGGCTCAGCTCCTCATCTGGAAGGAGATAGTGGTGGCTCCCACCTCGCAGGGAGGTGGGAATTAGATGGCGGAGAGCATACAGAAAACTAGCGTGGTGCCTGGCACATGTTACGGTAACAAAGAGCTCAGCCTGCAGTGGGGGTTGTCATTGTTATTATTCAAGATGTTGCATTCACGACGTTATACCCTGGTGGGAGAGACAGACAAATTTAACATGCAATTATATAAAGTGTGATAAGTGACCCGAGGACAAGAGACACACAGAACTCATTTGGGTGCAGGTGTGGGAGGATAGGGCTCAGAGATGCTTCTGCCAGGAAGAGGTGCTGCCTGAGACCTGAAGCTGAAGTTGAAATTGGCCGGAAATAAATGAGGTGGTGGGGAGAGTGCTGCAGGCAGAGGGAAGGGCATGTGTTAAGGCTCAGAGACCGGAGCATGAGATCGGGGCACCTGCCGGTGTTCGGTGTGGCTGGAGCACAGCCGCTGCAGACGGAAGCTGGGGTCACACCCATCAGTCCCAAGGTCGCTGACTTGCCCCCAGAGCAATGGAAAGCCATGGAGAGTTTTCAGCAAAGGAGGAGTGTGATCAGATCTGGTTTAGGAAGTTCACTCTGCATGGACAGAAGAGGAATGACTGGAGGGATGGACACAGAGGTGACAGTGGCCTGGCCTAAGGAGTGACAACAGGAACGGGAAGAGGCGGACGGGCTCCAAGTCCACAGAGCAGCAGACTCTGATGACTACGGCTCCAAGCACATGGTAGATGACCCATAAATAAATATCTGAAGAATCAAGTGAGTGAATGGAGTACAACAATCCAGTCTTTGGGGGATCATTTAGGCTCTTGGCAAATTCCTGTAGCGTCCAGCCCAGGGGCAGCCTGGGGAAGCTGATTCAAAACAAAATAGAAAATGCCTCCCTCCCGACATCGTCTTCCCCCACAGGCAGCCAGGACCTGCACTGACAGAGAGAGAGAGAGAAAGAGGGGATGAAAACCAGGCAGTCAGAGAAGACAACACAATGTGCCGGGCTCAAGGGGCTGCCATGTGTGGTGAGGCTAAAGAAATTACGTCCAGAGCCTGGAAAGGCAGGAGCTCAGAGGGACCGGATCAAAGGCCCCGAAGTCATGCCGCAACCCCTGAGGCTGGCTGCTGACAAACGAGCTCACACAGGTAAAACCTGGTATGTAAGGTGCTCTGCACGTGTTTGGGGTTTCCACACGGATGGAACACGAGCGCACTCCCCATGGCACAGAACGCCAGCTTGGGGCTTAAAACAGGTAGTCTGGGGCAACTACAAGAAAGAGCAAACTTTTTTAAATACTAGTTTTTAATGAGACAACTAATTCTTATAACAAAAACATTACAGATGAGCTAAAGTCCCTCTGCACCAAGCTCAGTTCCAAACCCTTCCTCCCCTCTCCCCGGAGGGAGAGGCGAGCATTCTCCCATTCTCTGGGTCCCTGAGAATGTCTCCTCGCCTTTTTCTATTTATTTACATGCATATGAGGTGCCCAAGGAAAGCGCATTATACTGTTTCGTGGGGAGTCTTGTTTGCTTGCTTATTGTTGTGGCTGTGAATAGCCCTGTTCTCCATCTGCAATTTGCTTTTGAAATTCCCATCACGTCTAGAGATCTGCCCGTGTGGGTGCACAGGGCTCTGCCTCACCTTTCCTACCTGTAGCCCAGGTGTATATGTTACACCTGGGGGAACTCAGCCACTCCCCCACGTACACTTTATACAGCAGGTAGAAAATCCAAAACACCTTCCCCTTTAAGGATAGTATGGGCCAAAAAACAGAAGTATCTTCCAAAAGCTCAGGATAAGGTCCAGAATGGTAGAGTCTACAGGGCCCCTGGAAGCTTAGACGGAGCTGGGGGAATATCTCCAACCTCAACAGTGAGGGCCCCATTTGGGCAACGGTTCAAATGTAAGATTGAAAAGAGCTGCAGTGGGTGAGAAGCTGGGCAGAGAAATCGCTTCCAGCCTTGTCCATGCCTGGCTTAACCCATACCACACACACCTAAGGTGGTAAAAGGAAGCTTCTCCCAGCCTTCCTCTGGGGTGGACGTCCAACCCTACCCTGTAGCCCAAGCTGATTTCAGAGCTGGAGCAGAGAGAGCTCCTTCTCACACGCTGGCAGATGGAAAGAAGGAGGTGAGTCAGAGGAGTTCCTTGTTTCTGTAAACGTCTTCATTGGCCACGGCGGACTGCCTCCTGACCCATAAACACACATGCCCGCCCTTCTGGGAGAGACAGGGGGCTTGTTTGATTGTTGTGCCTTCTATATTGGGTCCCTTCAGATCACACCTGAGACTGGATGACTCAGGCCAGGCTAGATTCTATCAGACATGTCAGGTCAGAGGGTAAAAACCAAAAAGCAAAGCCAAGGATACTGGGGTGGGGCTGCAGGAGCTCTTGACTGGCCCTATCTGTAGGCTGGGTGAGCGGTCACCCCTGGTGATGCCCGAAGTTCCGCACTACAGCTCTAGTACTTGCTCAAGGCCCTCTACTTCATCCTCTTTTCAAGACAAAACTACCCTCCAAGCCCACTAGCCTGAAATTCCACCACCCAGTAGGAGTAGGCCAGGCAGCACCCAACCCCGACAAAGAGGAGCTGCACATCATCAGGGTTACTGCAGGGGTGGGGTGAAGAGCCACAGAAGAGACCCAGGGGATGCTGGGTCTGGGCTACCACTTTGTCTCCAGGTCAAGTCCTGGCTTTGAGCCTTACAGTGTGTCACAAGTAAGTGACCCAGCCTCTCAGGGGCACCCTTTCCCAGTCACATAAATGGGAGACAAACCGGGCCCTGTCTACCTCCCAGGGCTCCTGGCAGCTCACACGAGCTCTGGGTGTGCTGTCCAGATAGGCATGGGGCAGGGGAGCCAGGAAGGGACTCTACAGCAAGCCTCAGTTTTGTTATCCATAAGATAGAATAACAGCCCCTACCTCGTTGACTGTTATGAAGATTGATGTAGATGCTGTAGGAAGCACCCAATAAAAGGCAGGTGTTAATAATCATCATTGAAATAATAATTATGGGGGCGCCTGGGTGGTTCAGTTGGTTAAGCATCTGCCGTCAGCTCAGGTCATGATCTCAGGGTCTTGCGGTCGAGCCCTAAATCTGGCTCCCTGCTCAGCGGGGAGTCTGCTTCTTCCTCTGCCCCTCCCCCCCCCACTCATTTTCTCTCTCTCTCCCTCTCTCCCTCACAAATAAAATCTTAAAAAACAAGAAATAATAATTATGTATAATGAAGCTTACAAGCAGTAGTCTGGGATATGGCCCCCTCGAGTCTCAGAGAGGACTTAGCCTCCAGCAGACAGAAGTTCAGCTAACCCCCAAAGATTCCAGCTTCTTGAGTCAGCTTTTCTGATAGGAGGGGCACCCACACGGCGCCTATACCTCTCCAAGCCTCCACCCACCGGCCTTCTCAGTCCTCCTGAAGTCTCCAGCCCTTGTGCGACCTGGAGGCTGCCACCACCACGCCTAGCCGTCCCTCAGTTCTCTCCGCCCTGGACCTCGGCAGTTGGGCAAGGGAACGGCAGAGGGGAGGGTGTGAGGACACACCCAGGTTCCTGCCCAACACCTGCTGCAACGATGGGGGGGGTGGGGGTGGGGGTGGGGAGGGCCCAGTGGCTTGCAGCTGGGGCCTTCCAGAGAAAACTCAGGCTGGGGGGTGCCGAGCAATAGGGTAGAGGCTTTGTGGCCCCTCCTCCAGTTGTTTTGAATTCTCTTGGTCCTGAACCAGCTCCCACTGGGTCCTCCACATTGCCCCTCCTCCTCCGTGAGGCCTCATACCATAAGATAAGAACGTCTGAATTTTGTGTGGCCCCACTAAAGCCCAACACCAGAGCCTTCTCTACCTGCCTTACATTAGACTGGAATAAGCTCCCAGAAAGACCCAGATGTGGTCCCAATCTCCTGAAAGAACTGGCCTCGGCTCAACAGTGTGGCCAGGGGGGTTGTGCCAAGTCACTCCCTGCCAAGTCATTCAGAAGGTCAGAGCTCAAAGGTCAAGCCCTAGCTCCATCCCTTCACGCAACAGATAAGGAAACTGAGTCTCGAGCCAGGATTGATGCGCCCGAAGTCGAAGCTAGCAAGGGAACCAGGAGCCTCTTGACTCTAGCCCCCGCCCCCCCTTGCAAAATAAATAAACCCCACCTGGAGCCCCGCGTCCTGCTTTTCATCAAAACATGGTAATAAACCCGTTCACAATTCTTTCCTAAGTGCAGTCCTTTGCGGCTGTGGCCTTTAATGAGAATCATCTGGGCAGATTCCGTGTGGAACGTGGGCTGGCTTGAGAGGACTTGGGGGGCAGCTCGGGTTAGAGGGAGGCGGCGCCTGGCAGAGCCCTGAGGCCCAACAGCACAGACCTGCGGAGAGCCAGGAACACGCCCCCGCAGGTGTGTGTGGGGGGGGTTCTCCAGGCCGCCAGCCCCCGCTGCCCCCCACTTCCTGCCCTTCCTGCCGGGGCGCCCAAGGCTCGGCTCCTGCTGTGAAAGCACGCGCTCGCGGGTCCTTGCCTCTCCATATTCTGGGAATTTCCTTTGAAGTCTGGAAGGCCTTTCATTCCGCCGCCTTCGCTTGGAATTGGGCGAGCGGGTCTCTGGCGGTCGAGGGAGCCCCACCCCTGCCCTGCGGCCCGCGCCGCGACTTTGCTCGGGTGCGCAGCGCCACCTGCGGACCGCTCGCGGGTCCCTTTCCAGCGGAGAGGTCCTGTCCCTCAGCCCGCAGGAGAGGCTGACCCCGGTGGGCGAGCCCCGGGACAGCAGCAGGTCCAAAGAGCCCGGGGTTCAGCCTCCAGAAGTTCTGGGTTCAAGGCCAGCCGCGGCAACGTGAACGTGGGGCAACCGTGAGTGCCACCGGTCCGTCGATGGAGGACCCCCAACCTCCCGAGCTGCTGTGAGGATCACAAGCAGTTGAGGTAAGGCCCTTGGCAGTGCCTCGCCTCCCCTCCCCCAGTCTCTCCACACCCCTCTTTGATGCCCACGTGGCCTCACCCCCACCTCTGCAGCCCCCTCTGCTCCTCTCCCAGCGCCCTCCCCCAACCCTTTACCTGTGCGACCAGTCTAGTTGCTGCTAAGCCTCAAAGCCTCCCTCCACCAGGATCCTGAATGCGACTTCTTTCTAAGGTGACAGTCACCCGATACGACAGACAGACTGGCACAAACACCGATCTGGGGCTCCAGTCAGCTTAGCCAACAGTCCTATGACCTTGACCTTGGATACTACATTGGCCCCTCTCAGGGCAATTTCCTCAACTTTGAAAAAGGAGAGAAACTGTTTAGATCTTCACTCCTTGACTCAGGTTCTCTTTCCAAAATCTGTACACAATGAGAAGTGCTCATCTTGTCTTCCTCGACCCTATAACGGCCCCTCCCGCTCCCTGCTCCTCCTGGGCTGAATTGGTAAAGAGCGCCACCCCAAACTCATCAGGCACCTACAGATCTGGGGAGGGGGCAGCACAGACTCTGCTCTTACATCCGAGAGCCTTCAGAGACAGCCTCTTCTCTCCCGCACCCTCCTGCCTCTCTGCCTCCTGCTAGAGCAAACCTCCCCGCCTCCACACACACACACACATACACACCCACGGCCGCCAGAATGGCCACCCAAAACATGCTTCCGACCGGGTCACTCCCTTGCTTAACACTCTCCAGTGGCTCCCCAGAGCCTTTAGGATGCAGACCAGGGTGCATACCCTAGCAGAGTGAGCAAGGGCTGTTTGCCCCTGCCGATGTTTCCAACGTAATGCCCTGCCCCTTCCCACCCCCGTACCTGAACCTGCTTGTGATTCCATACACGCCATGCTGACCCGCACCCCTGCACTTTACTTACAGGGTCCCTTTCGCCCAGGAGGCGCCCTCCCTCAACACACCCACAGACACACTATGACTTCTGCGCCGGTGCCTCTCCCCTCCCTTCCCCAGCCAGGCCGTTGGTCCTCTGTGCTGCAAAGCCCTCCATGCGTACTTCTGTTGCCTCCCCTAACCACGTTATATTCAAGTGTAAGTCAGTGCCCTTGTTGTTCCAATTAGGTGTCCGTCTTCCCCTTTAAATCGTGCACTCTCGAAGGCTGTCTTACTCATCTCCAAATAACCCAGATGGCTCCCGGGACCTCCCAGCCCACTTAGCTCTAGTTTAAATGAGCTTGGTGGCAGACACGGCTAATTGCCTTCCCAATAGCCATTTCCAAGTCTCCCGTAATGATGGAACCCAGATTTTGTTCAGGGCGGCAATATGCACAGCTAAATTCAATATGCACAGCTAAATTAGTCTCCTTCCCAGACTCTCTTGCAGCTAAGTGTGGCCATGTGACTGACGCCTGGCAGAAGTCACTGGATGGGGCTTCCGAGAAAGCTTTTCGAAAGAGGACAGATTCATGCATCTGGCCTTTTTTTTTTTTTTATTTCCCCCTCCCCTTGTTCCTTTCCTGGAACATAGGCAAGATGTCTGCAGCAGCATCAGCCATCATGCAATCATGAGCACAGAAGCCACACACTGGGTTAGAGCCACGAGATGGAAGGAACCTCGGTCCCCTGTCACAACCTTGAGACACAACACCAGCTGCCTGCTTTCAAACCGCTCTTTGGTGGTCGTGGAGGCTGGGGCGGCGGGGGCGGGGGGGGGTGCGGCGAGTATCTCTTATTCGCAATCATATGCAATCACAACTGATACAAACACCACTTCCTCACCCAGGAGTTCAAAGGCCTCCCCTACAAGAGGTCTGCTAATTCCCAGTGGGCTCACATTCTCATGGTCACCACAGGCAGTAAGATCCTGCTCACTGTTCTTTCACCTTGGAGCCTGACACGACAAGCCATGAGCCTTCCATTTTTAACAGTTTCACAGTAGGAAGTAGGTTAATTGAAAATATTTTATAGTAAAGACACAGACACGCTGAATTGCAGCATCTCACACTTACTCAGGCTGAAGAACGGTAAGCCTCATTCCCAGCAGTCCATCAGCTACTCCAGCCTTCTGGGGAATAGGTTCTGACCACATCAGCCATGTGGTCCCCAGCCTCACACCCTCTGGCCTCCTCTCTCTTCTTTCCCCAGCCCTCCAAGGAGCAAAACCCAAATTCTTCTCATGATCTCACTCACAGCAACTTAACCATCACTTCTCTGGCTTGGGCTCCTATGAACACCCTCACTTTCTGTCCCAGTGGCTTGCCAAGCTATTATTCTAAAGCGATTATTTCTCTCTAAGAGGAATTCTGTGACTAGAGGTTAAGATCATTAACTTCTCACTCACCCTACATTTATTTTTCTCCAATGTTCCACACAGTGTAGGGACCCCATGAAGGAAGGTGGGTCGAGTTGACAGGGCTGGAAGAGAACCCTAAGATACCCACACCCCAATACTCACCTCTTTTAAGAGGTGCCATGGCTTCTGATTCAAAGGAATAATTCTGCATGAAATGTCAAGCCAAGTCAAAAGAAAGATTGGTGCTAAGGCCACACAAGTGCAAGATGAACCCATCGACTTGTGTGCAAGTCACATTTGGTCTCTGGGCTTAAGTTTCCCATGAAGAACTGTGACTGAACTTAGAAGGACTCTTTTTTTTTTTTTCCTTTGACAGAGAGAGAGAGACAGCGAGAGAGGGAACACAAGCAGGGGGAGTGGGAGAGGGAGAAGCAGGCTTCCCGCCGAGCAGGGAGCCCGATGCGGGGCTCGATCCCAGGACCCCAGGACCATGACCTGAGCGAAAGGCAGACACTTAACCGACTGAGCCACCCAGGCACCCCAGGAGGACTCTTTAAATCTCATCTTTAAAAAACTAAGAATGATATGAGATCCCTTTGTAAATTGGAGATACTTTCGTGTTCCTTAGACTCTGCCTCTTTTTCTCGATCGGTCTTGGCGAATGTTTACTTTTCAAAACAGTAACTTTGAGGTGTTTTTTATTACCTCTACCAAATGTTCTTTTTCTTTGCTTGTCTTTATTATCGCTTTCCTTCACTTTCTGCATTTATTGTAATTTCTGAAGTTTGATGCAGGCTCATAAATTTTTAGGCTTTCTTTGTTTCCAATATAAGTATTAAAGGCTATAACCTTCCCTAAATACATGGTGTTGTCTGTGTCATCATGTTTTGATGTGTAATATTTCTGTGAGGGTTCAATTCTAAATCTTTTATAATTTCTATTATGATTTCTTTAATCCGTGAGTTGTTGAGAAGCATTTCTTTTTTAACTTCCAAAATAATGGGGAGGGTTGTACTTTCTTATAAATATGGTTGTTGATGTCTAAATTAATTGCATTGGGATTACATAATGTAGTCTGTATGACAATAATCTTTTTGAAATGTTTGAGGCTTACTTCATGGCCTTTCTCATGATCAACTTTCATAAATGTTCTATGTGTTCTTGAAAAGAATGTGTGTTTTCTATTTGTGTGCAAAAGTCCTTGCATTTCTATTAAGTCAAACTTTGTATTGTTCAGATATTCTGTATCTTTGTTAATTTTGTTTCTCCTAGAAAAATGAGTTAATAAGAAGGAAATGTTAAATAGCTACTTTGAATTCATTGTTGATTTCTCCTTCTAGTTCTGTAAACGTTTGCTTTATATATTTTAAGCCTATTTTTTTTAGGTTTGTGTCACTTAGATTTGTTACATCTTTCTGGGAGACAATGTTCCATCATTACATTGTGGTACTCTGCTTTTATAGTTATGCTTTCTTCTTTAATTAGTATTTTGTCTGAAATTAATATCCCCACACCATTTCTTTCCTTGGCTAAGTATTTGCCTCGCATATATTTTTCCATGCTTTTTTACATTCAGCTTTTGTGTGTCTTTATGTCTCTTGTAAACAGCATACAAACTGAATTTTGCTTATTTAAAAATAATCAACTCTGAAAATCTTTGTATTTTACCGAGAGATTTTAGCGACTTTATATTTATTGTGATTACTGGCATAGTTTTATTTTTGCTATCTTACTTTGTATGATACATCTGTCCCACTTTTTCTCTTTCTCTTATTTGGTTTTTCTTTACTTGTCATTTGGAGGGGCTGATTATTTTTCTCATTCAGTTTTTTTACCTCTATTACTTTAATAGTTACTCTAGAAAATTTAATGTGCATATTTAACGATGTCTAAGGTTAATCAGTATCCTTACCTTTTTCCTCTGAACAATCCATGGACTTTAAAATACTTATCTCTGATCACTCCTCCATACTTGCAAGTTATTGGGATCTATGTTTTATTGTTTTATCCTGTTTTTTCTTTAATCAAAAAATAGGCATTATTTTATAAAGTCAACATTTATTTATATATACACACATGTTCACCACTTTCTTGGCTTTTCCTTTTTGTGTGCCATAGCTGGGATCTGGGATTACATCTGAGAATACACTCCTTTTGTGAGAAGAACATGATTTTTAATCTAAAATGACTTTAATTTGCTCTTCCATTATAAGATACTTTGGCTGAGTATATGTAATTTTAGGCTAATGGCATTTTGTCACAGCACATTTTTCTACTGCCTTCGGGTTTCTATTCTGCTCATAGTGTAATTACTTTGTAGGTAATCTATTTTCTGACTGCCTTTGTAATGTGTTCTCTGCCTTTGGTGTTCTACATTTTCACTATGATATGTCTAGGAGTGAATTTTGTATGCTGCTTAAAATTCAGAGCATCCTAATTCTGAGGTTTTGCACCTTTCAGCAATTCTGGAAATTCCTCAAGCATAATCTCCCTGTCTTCTCATCCTGAAACTCTGATTAGAGACTGCTCTATCCTCCATGTTGCTTCACTTTTCTCTCATAGTTTCCATTGCTTTTTATCTCTGATCTACATTCCAGTTAATTACTCCACACTTATCTTCTAGTTCATGAATCTCTCTTCAGCTGCTTCTAATCTCTGTATCCCCCATCTACTGAGATTTTCCATTTCAATTGCTCTAGTTATTGTTCCTAGAGGTTTTATTTGGTTCTTTTACAATTCTTCTTGGTCTTTTTCTTTATTTTCAAAATATCTCTTTACTTATTTTCTTTTTTGTTAAAGTTTTATTTATTTTTTTACTAGAGGGGGGAGGGGAGAGGGGAGAGGGACAGGGAGAATCCCAAGCAGACTCCCCATTGAGTGCAGCACTCAACGTGGGCTGGATCCTGCAACCCTAAGATCACAACCTGAGCCAAAATCAAGAGTCAGACACTCAACCTTCTGAGCCATCCAGGCACTGCTACTTATTTTCAAGTATCTCTTTAATTTCTGTAAGTGTGCTAAACATACTTATTTAATAATCTGTATTCTTCATTCCAATATTAAAGTCTTTTCAGGTCGAATTCTACTGTCTTCTTTTTCTGCTGATTCTTCCTTACAGTGCCTTTTCCATGTCTGTTTTGTGATTTCTGACTATGAGCACAAGTTCCTTAGAATTTTATCTGTGAGAATTCTTTGAGTCTTGGGATGAAGTTGTGTTTCTCCAGATAATTTCTGCCAACATCTGAGTTAATACAAACCTAAAACTACTCTATTTAAAGTTTTTTGAGACTATATAAGCAGAATGAACTTGGGCTGGAGACCTGTATTAGGGCCAGCTGGTAATTAGGGTTTCTCAAAGGATCGCTTTTCTCTCCACTCAGTGCCCAGTCTTGTCAAACAAAGGCAAGTTTGCTTGTTGTCCTTCCACCTGCCTGGTGGGTTTATTTTCCACTAACCTCTCCACTAGGGATGTAGCCCTTCTGAGTCCCAGCTCTAGATGAGGGTCTCTATTAGTTTTACCAACCTGGGTGGGTCCAAGATATTATTTCCCCCCATCACATCTGGCTGTCAAAAACTAAAGCTCAGGATCATCAGTTCTTGGTGGAAACATTCAGGGTGAACTGGCTTCTGTGCTAGCTTATCTACCTGGCTTCCCTGTTGTTCTTGTTTTGTTATTCTCCCTCCTCGTCCTGCCTGCCTTCTCCTTTTGTTTTTGAATATTCCTTATTTTTTGGTCAGCTCAGCTCTTCACTTAAAACCTTTGGTTTTCCAAAATAATTTATCCCAGTTTTGGTGGGGTTTTTTTTGTTTGTGTGTTTTTTGTTTTGTTTTGTTTTCTCCTAGAATCTAATTTAGGATGTTCAGTCCACCAAACTTTGCAAAACAAAGTCTAAAGACATTTTTGGATTATAACAGTTGTCCCTAAGTGTACCTGTGATTCATACTGTCTTCACTAAGTCTCACAGGTACTGCAGTGATTTCATTGTCTTGCTTTCATGCCCCCTTCACCTTTACCAACACCAGACCCTGTGGATGACTGACTTGTATCTTGTCTGTGTGGATCCCAAAAGGGTACTAACATTTCAGAACAATGAAAGTTCTTCAGGTCATCTTCTGATGGAGATAATAATGACCGCTAACTTCTAGGGGGCACTCACTACGTGCCAGTCGTTAGGCTAAATGCTTTTTGTGCATTCTCCCATTTCATTCACACAACAGCCCTATGAAGTAACACAATTACTATCATATCCATTTAAAATACAAAGAAGCTGAAGTCCAAGTGGTTAAGTAAATCACTCAAGGTCACCAGCCAGGCAGGGCCGAAGTTTGACCCCCCAGGTTGTGTCTAACTCAGAACCAGAGTCTTAACTACTGTGCTATTTGGTATGAGTAATGCTCTTTGGACATGATGACCAACAGCCACACAAAGCATGAAAATGGTACAGGCAAGGAGGGGTGGCTGAAACGACCCCAAAGCCTATCCATCCCAGAGCACTTTCAGCCTTCAGAAGCCTTAAAACTAGAGGTTCGTCCTTTCAGGTGAAGGTATTATGTCTTTAACTTTACTTCTAGGAATGGCAGCACACAATGGCTGATAATGGAGGATGGAAGGAAAATTCTCATGTATGTAGCATCTGTTATGTGCCAGACTCTAGCCAGTGCTTCCCACATTAACCCTATAAAATGGATATTCTCACCACATTTTGCAGATGGGGCAATTGAAGCCCTGAGTGGGCTTGGGGTTCAAACTCAGAACTATGTGATTTTAAAGCCATGGTCTGCTTTCTACATTAATACTGAAGATGGTAAGGCAGTGGAGTGAGGCACTGTTCCTAAAGTTGTGTGGAGAAGAGAGAGTCAGAAAGACCAAGAATCTCAATCAGAGAAGGTCAGCCAAGGTCCCCAAAGCACAGATGGATGAGGAAGAGAAAGATACTTTTGCAAAGACTGGCCTAACCTGCTCAGCCCTGCTGCCATCCCTGGCACTAAGACAATTGGCACTAGACCCCCAGAATGGGATTTGGAGATGGATCCCTTGACAGTCCTACAGCAATAAGGACCCAGTGCTGGGGATAAGGGGGGTGTTGATAACCCCTGGAAAGTAGCTGTATACAATTTCTAAGACCCGCCATGCTGGACAGTGAAGTGCTGGTTTATGTAGTAGCTCTGGCACGTGAACAGTATGGGGACAGCGGTAATTATAAAAATTGTGCTAGTTGTATGGCTTTGGCTAACTGCTTTGGAAGATTTAAGAGACAATGATCTACAAAACTCTAGTGAAGGATATCAAAGAACTAAATAAATGGAGAGATATTCCATTTTCATGGATAGGAAGATTCAATACTGTCAAGAGGTCAGTTCTTCACAACTTAATCTAAAGATGCAATGCAAGCCTAATCAAAATCCCATCAACTTGTTTTGTTGATGTCAACAAACTGATTCTAAAGTTTATATGGACAGGAAAAAGACCCAGAAGGGCCAACTCAATATGGAAGGATAAAAACAAAGGTGGAGGACTGGTGTTATCTGAGTTTAAAACTAATAGAAAGCTACCATAATCAAGACAATGTGGTATGGGTGAAAGAACAGACAAGTAGACCAATGCAATAGAATAGAGGGCCCAGAAACAGGCCCACGTAAATATAGTCAATTGGTCTTTGGCAAAGACAATACAATGGAGCAAAGATAGTCTTTTCAACAAATGGTGCTGGAACAACTGGACGCCACATGCAAAGAACTGAATCTAGATACAGAGCTTACACCTTTCACAAAATGGATGATAGGCCTAAAATGCAAAATGAAAAACTATAAAACTTCTAGAAGATAACACAGGAGAAACTTAGATGACCTTGGGTACAGTGATGACTTCTTAGGTACAACACCAAAAGCAAAAATCCATCAAAGAATTGATATGCTGGAGTTTGTTAAAATTAAAATTTCTTGTTCTGCAAAAGACATTGTCAAGAAAATGAGCAGACAGGCCCTCGGACTGGGAGAAAATATGTTCAGAAGACACATCTCATAAAGAAATGTTTTCCAAAATACACAAAGAACTCGCAAAATTCAACACTAAGAAAATGAACTATCTAATTAGAAAATGGGCAAAAGACCTTACAGACACCTCACCAGAAAATATATGCAGATGGCAAACCGCATATGAAAAGGTGCACCCCATCATATGCCATCCGGGAGATGCAAATTAAAAAACAACAAATTACTACTATCCACCTGTTAGAATGTCCAGACTCTGGAACACCTGACAACATCAAATGCTGTTGAGGATATAGTGCAACAAGAACTCTCATTCATTGCGGGTAGGCATACAAAAATGGCACATCCACTTTGGAAGATGGTCTGGTGGTTTCCTATAAAACTAAACATATTTTTACCACACAATCTATTAATCTTGGTGTTTACCTAAAGGACTTGAAAACTTATGCAGCTTTCTTCATAACTACTCAAAGTGAGAAGCAACCAATATGTCCTTTGGTAAGTGAATGGATAAATAAACTGTGGTACATCCAGACAACGGAATATTATTTAGTGCTAAAAACAAATGAGTCATCAAGGCATGAAAAGACATGGAGAGACCTTCAATGCATATTACTAAGTGAGCAAGCCAATCTGAAAACATACCATATGATTCCAACTCTATGACATTCTGGAAAAGGCAAAACTATGGAAACAGTACACAGATCAGTGGTTACCAGGGATTAGGGAAAACGACAGGATGAATAGGTAGAATACAGAAAATTTTTAGGGCAGTGAAACTATTCTGTATGACACTGTAATGGTAGACTAATGTCATTATACTTTTGTTACAACCCATAGAATGTTCACCATTTGAGTGAACCCAAATAAAAACTATGGACTTTGGGTGATAGGGCTATGTTGATGTAGGTTCACTGCGTCTAACAAATGTACCATTCTGGGGCTCTGTGTTGATAGTGGGGGAGGCTGTGTGTGTGAGGGGATTGAGGTGTGTAGAGGGTATCTGAGAACTCTCTGTACTCTCCACTCAATATTACAGTGACTCTAAAACTGCTCTAAAAATTAAAATCTATTAAAAAAAAAAAAAAGGAACAGAAAGGGAAAAAACTAACAGGCCCAGATCGGGTGGAGACCAACTCAGGGTTCACTGTGAAAGCCAGAAGACCTGTGTGGACTCTCATCTCTCTTACCCACAGGGACTTCTGGGACAAAAGTCAGGCCCCAGATCAAACTGTAAAGATAGCAGCGTTACTAGGGGAAAACATCTTCCACATCAAAGTCAAAGCCTTCAGAGGAAGAGCGGGACCCTGAGCTATGGAACAGGGGCACTGAGTGGACAGGCCTGAGGATTTTTGAACCTCCTGAAGTTCTGAGTCCTCAGGGCTAGAAGAAGCTCCCTCCTCTTTGCTAGAGAAGAGTGGCCTCCGCAGGCCTGGAGACCACGTATAAACCTCACCTGGGAGGGCCACCTCCCCAAAGTATTCTTGACCTTCTCAAGATCTTTCCGCACCATTTCGTGCTGCTTCAGGCCAATCACCAGGGTCAGGATTCAGCAGAGCCCAAGCAGAGAAACACAGCCTCTGCTCTGGGACCAAACAGCTTCCACATCAAAGGAATGGCAGCCCCTGGCTGGTGAACACCTGCAAGAACCATGGGAATATTCATGGAAGTAGATCTTGGGAGTGTGGGCTCACTACAGTTGACTAAAGATAAGGTGGAATATCTTTTGTATGTGTTGACATGGGAGCATGCCATAACTCAGGACCTTTGGAGCCAGCCTAAGACCCTGCTGATAACTTCTTCACGGCGGGGCTCAGTGATGGCCTATGGCCCAGGAGGTGGCTATGCTGGAATGTTTGGCAGAATTCTCAGGAAGGTGACAGTGTTAGAATGGATGCATTATGTGAAAGCACAGAACTCACTCTGCTTCCTCAAAGTAGCCAGAGCCCACCCCCATTATAAGGCAATAAAACTGCACTGCTAAGAGGACCACCAGAATCGCTGAGAAGCTTAGTAGTGGTGGTGGCTATTCTCTGCACGACAGGGTTGAAAGTAGCAGATGCTGCCACAGAACTGGGATCCCCAGAATCCTAGCGGGGATGATGGGATTCCAGAAAGGCTGATGCTAAGGAGAGCAGTTGACCAGCAGCACCAAGGTGGACAGAATGACTGCAACAGACAGCAAGGGCCATCAGACTACCCTGACCTGCAGGGATCTTGGTGGTTGCTAATTGATGATGCTATTGTGAGGGGCATGATAGACAGACAGCTGACTAGAGTGTTATTTGACTTGAAAAACAGAAAAACAAAAACCACCCAGAGCTAGCGAGCAGAAGCTGCCACAAGCGGCCACCCCAGAACGCAATGGTTCTGCACACAGTTTTCAGATCTAAGTCAGTTCACAGACCTGGGGCCCAGGGATTGCAGAGGAGGCCAGATCTCCTTGAGAAGGGACCCCGCCATAACGCCATCACAAGTGTATATGATAAACCATTTCTTGATCCCTTCCCAGAGTCATGCGGCCCGTTACCATGGTAACTGTGCACTGGGAAAGGAAAACACCCAGACTTTTCAAGGAACTCTGGACACCGGTCTGAGCTGACACTGATCCCAGGGGAGTTGAAATGCCAGCTAGAGTAGGGACTTACCGAGGGCAGGCACCACGGGGCGGTGGTGAGAGTGGATGCTTTCAGATCACATCCTTCTCCTCTGCAAAGTGGTGACTGTGACAGCTTCAGCCTCAGAAGTGAAAGAACCAAATGATGTGCTCGCGAGAAAAGACCATATAATCATCCTGGCTGCTGAGTGATAAATGCCTTTTCTTTTAGAGCTTAACCATAAGAAAGCTAGTCCCTAAATCAACCATTGAAGGGCCAGAAAAATTAAAATTAAAAAATTGTATTAAAAAATTAAAAATACAGGGGCGCCTGGGTGGCTCAGTCGGTTAAGCGTCCTGGGATCGAGCCCCGCATTGGGCTCCCTGCTCAGCAGGGAGCCTGCTTCTCCCTCTCCCTCTGCCTGCCACTCTGCCTACTTGTGCTCTCTCTCTGTCAAATAAATAAAATCTTTAAAAAAAAATTAAAAACACAGTCATGTCATCCAACCAGTGTTGGGCACCACCCCACCCCACCCCCAAGTTCCCCATGGAAAGGGGCCATGCCTTCTGGGCCTTTCCCGGTATCTCCCAGCTCTGGCCAGGCTCTCCATCCTGCTCTCCCATCTAGGAGGTGGTTTTGCCACAGCCTCAGCATGAAATGGAGCCCCCTTGACTAGGAATCAGGAGCTGGGGCCCTAATCTTGGTTCTTCCCCAGCCAGCTATGTGACATCGGGAGAGTTCCTCACCCCATTCGGGTTCCCAGGGTAAAATAAATGGGGGGACTGGATGCCCCACCAAGGCCTCTTTCATCTCCAGGACCCGATCCCAGTGAATACATCTCTGGAGCCTCACTTGTTCAAAGAAACTGAACCTCGTTATAATTGTCTCTGCACAAAGCCCTTCAGAGTGACTGTATTTATCTAACACAAAGGACTACCTTGTTTCTGCTGGCAGGGGCCTTCCCGCGGTCCCAGGTACACCCAACGCCGCTCTGAGGGACCCAACGGGACTTTAGCCTTGGGACAATCCCTGAACGATCCAACACCACCCCACGCCCAGGCACACGGCTCTTCTCAGCTTTCAGCTGTCTTAATTCTTCATACCCCCAAACATGCCATTCTGGCCTCTCTGCGATGCCCTTTGCACCTGCGCGGGCTGGGTGGCGTGGGGACGGGGGGCGGGGGCGGGGACGGAGGCGGGGGTGGGGCAGGAAGCAGATGGAGGCCCCGCCCGTGGGGCTCTCGGTCTGGGCTAAGGGTTGCATTTAATCAGACACAGGCCAGAGCCTAGTTAGCCCGGGAATGCGTACCTTGGGCAGGTGTCCCCCGCCTGGAGGAGACTTAGAGCGGCCACTCTCTCCTCACAGACTTTTGGCAAAGCCCTCACCATTTCTTCATATTAATAATGAAAAAGGAAAAACCCTCAATGAATGTGCGGTGAAATGAATCTGCAATTAATTTCAAATAAGCTTAAAATCCCATCGAAATGCCCTCCCTTGGTATTTTTATGGAAATGGCTTTCGCTAGATAGGCACACCATAAAGATCCTGAAACACACGATAGACGAAATCCTCCTAGGCGTGCTAAAGGATAATTTGGTTTTTCTCAAAGCTACATTAAAAAAAAATAAATAAATAAGGGATAGAAATAAGCCAGCTTTTAAAGAAATCTTAACCGCTAACCTATAAACTATCCCAAGAAGCAATCTCCCCACTCAGGAAATTTAGCGTATGGTTCTCCAAGCTTAACCCTTTTGCTTCTTCGCAACCTTGCGCATCTCTCACTTAAGCCAAATCACTTAAAGTTCCTTAGCAAAAGGGGGCCTGAGAGAGCCTTTTCTCGTGGATCTAAAATCAGCCATGACCCTAAGGCCAGCAGCTCCCTCCTGCCCGGGGTTGGTCTGGCTGCAGGTCAGCCCCGTGCCAGCCAGGAGGGCAGCGGAAAGCCTTTCTCCCCCCGCCGCTGGGACGGTTTCCAGATCCAGTTCCCAGCCCCCCTGTCTGATCCCAGGCCAAACCTTGGCTCCAATAATAACAAAGAGGCCCAGAAGATGAAAAGCTGAAGTCCTTTCTCTTCCAGCTGAAACCAGGTGTGATGTCGACGGGGAGAGGTGCCAAGCTCCAGCGAGCCAGATGAAGGCACGCTAAAGCAATAACCTGAAAACGAGCCCCAAATGGGGCCAGATGCCCAGACCTTTCACTTATTTTGCTATAAATGAGTTTCCTGGGGCAAAATAATTTCTTCCTTCAAAGAAAATCACAGTCAGAGGCCAAAGAGGAGAAGGTTGGGGAGGAGGGAGGAAGTGGAAAGGGGAGGTGGGAGAGGGACACGGGCAGGAGCCTCTTGGTAGGTTTTCTGGGGTTTCCCCGAGAGCCCAATCAGACCCAGAGGGAGCCGAGGGTTTGAGCTCCTACTCTGATGGTTACAATAGGGAGCAGTCCCAGAAGCTTTGCCCAGCCTTTGGGCTGATGCTGTGTTCCTCGGCAGGGAGACAAGCCATTGGGATGGTTTGCTGGCCTCCCAGAGGGCCAGACCTCTTGGCTGCCCTGAGGGCTGGCAGGGGAGGCCTCCGAATCCCAGGGTAAAACCTGGGGGGTGGACGCAGGCTGCAGGCTGCCTTGGAAGGCTGCTCCCAACTCCGTCTCCCTTAGTGGTCACTCAGATGCAGGGATTTAAGAAGGTAGCCTTCAGCCCTGCCTGCCAGGAAACCTAATCTCAGGGTCACATGTATTTGGAGCTTCTGGACTCAATCTCAAAATGAAAGCCAGATGCCCTGCCAAGCGGCTTCTGCCTGGTCATTTTGAGTCGATGACAGTAGAGGTTGAACCAGAGCTGATGGCCATCCGCCCAGAAAGGGGTGTTTTCCCTCAGTGAGATACCACCTCACACCCGTCAGAATGGCTAAAATTAACAAGTCAGGAAATGACAGATGTTGGCGGGAATGTGGAGAAAGGGGAACCCTCCTACACTGTTGGTGGGAATGCAAGCTTGGTGCAGCCATTCTGGAAAACAGTATGGAGGTTCCTCAAAAAGTTGAAAATAGAGCTACCATATAATACAGAAATTGCACTACTGGGTATTTACCACAAAGATACAAATGTAGGGATCCGGAGGGGTACATGCACCCCAGTGTTTACAGCAGCAATGTCCACAATAGCCAAACTGTGGAAAGAGCCAAGATGTCCATCGACAGATGAATGGATAAAGAAGATGTGGTATATATACACAATGGAATATTATGCAGCCATCAAAAGGAATGAGATCTTGCCATTTGCAATGACGTGGATGGAACTGGAGGGTGTTATGCTGAGTGAAATAAGTCAGAGAAAGACATGTATCACATGACCTCACTGATAGGAGGAATTCTTAATCTCAGGAAACAAACTGAGGGTTGCTGGAGTGGGGGTGGGCTGGGAGGGATGGGGCGGCTGGGTGATAGACATTGGGGAGGGTATGTGCTATGGTGAGCGCTGTGAACTGTGCAAGACTGTTGAATCACAGATCTGTACCTCTGAAACAATGCAATATATGTTAAGAAAAAAAAAGATAGCAGGAGGGGAAGAATGAAGGGGAGTAAGTCGGAGGGGGAGACGAACCATGAGAGACGATGGACTCTGAAAAACAAACTGAGGGTTCTAGAGGGGAGTGGGGTGGGGGGATGGGTTAACCTGGTGATAGGTATTAAAGAGGGCACGTTCTGCGTGGAGCACTGGGTGTTATGCACAAACAATGAATCATGGAACACTACATCAAAAACTAATGATGTAATGTATGGTGATTAACATAACAATAAAAAATTAAAAAAAAAAAGAAAGGGGTGTTTTCTGCAATGACCAGATTTGGGGACCTGGAAGATGGCAAAGCCTCTTTCTCCTTTGCCTTTGGTTAACGGCTCATTTGGGTAGGGAAAGTTGGTCTGGCCGGTCACTACCATACTTCCCAAGACCTCAGCTGCCTCTTGGATCTTGAGCCACCACCTGGAACCCAGCACATTCAGCACCACACCAAGGACCCTATCCCTCTGGGCAGTTTTTCCTTCAACTGCAACTTGGAGAAGTCTGAATTCTGACTGCATCACATCCAGCCTACCAAGACGCAAGGAGGGCTGAGGAATTCAATTGTTCAACCGATATTTATTGAGCACCTAGTGTGTACCTAGTACTGTTGCAAGCCCTGCAGATATAGCTGAGAAAGAAGAGGCTCTTCTCTCGAGGAACTGCTGGTTGGAGTCCCAGAGCAGGATCTGCAGTCTTCAGGAACCAACCAACAGGACAGCCCCCTCTGCCCAGGGGCCCTAAGGCCTGGAGAGCAGCAGGGCCTGCCCAGTGCTGCCCAAAGTAGGTCTTCTGCCCTCTAGTCGAGGGTTCCTTCTGCCACCCCACACACTCACCCATGAATCTCACAAGGCTTTCTCGATCACCTGCTGGGTACCCAATCTGGAGGACCCAGAGATCCCAAGAGGAGGCAGGAGATGGGCTTCAGAGTTTGAAGCCAAGAGCTGCCGTTTACTGTGACCCTGGATGACTCTTTTAACTCCCATGAACCTCCTTTGTCCAGTGGGATCTGACAGCAACCAGTTCACACTACTGGAATTATTATGAGAATTGAGGAGAATGTTGGTCCCGCCCCCACTGCCCGATAGAGTCCTGTAAATGCTGGCTGCGGTTACGAGGGCTTGGCAACTGCTTTGCCTTCAAGGAGTACAGTCCAGCTGAAGAGGTAAGACTGGGGCAAAATGGTTGGAATGCTGGCACCCAAATATATGACTTGTGTGATTGGTGCAAAGGAGGGGAAGAGCATCCCATCTTTGACTTCCTGAAGGTGATGGGGCTTGGCCTGAGCACTGATAGATGGATGGGATTTAGGTAAGTCTGAGCAGGCCGAGACTTCCAGACCAGAAGGGGCCTCAGTGAGCGTGTAGACATCCATTCATTTTTTCATCTGTTCATTTGACAAATATTAATTCAGCACCCGTTGTGTGCCAGGCCCTGCTCTAAGCATTGGAGAGACAATGGGGAAGAAGGTGAGGTCCCTGCCTCCATGGAGTTTATCTTCCAGAAGAGGAGACAGTCAGCAAGTTAGTAAACATATAAACTAACAAGAGAATGTAAGGAGCTGGTTAATATGACAGAGGAACTTGGAAAGGGAAGGGACTTTCTTTGGATAGGGAGGCCAAGGACACATCTCTGGTGCCACGATTTTTCTGAAGGATGCAGTGACTACTCTCTCTCAGGGTCAGCCATGGAGAGGAACAGAAAACAAGGAATCAGGCTGTCTCCTGGGTTGTTGGTTGAAGCAGTTGGGTGATGATTCTGCCTTTTACGAGAAGGGGAAGTTTTGCGGTGAAATCGTGGGTTCTGTGTGGGACATGCCACGGCGGATATGCCTCTTAAAACATTCCATAAACAGTGGAACAGGCCGTCCAGAGCTCAAGAGAGAAACAGGCCTGGAGACACAAAAATAAGACCCATTTAAATGGAGATGAAAAGCCATGGGACGGGGAGAAATTCAGACAAAGAGCAGAGGAGCCAGGATCAAGCGCTGATGACCTTGCATAGAAATCCGTTGAGCAGAGACTGAGAAGAATTAGACTCTGAGGCAGGACGAAAATCAGAAGAAGGGGCACCTGGGTGGCTCAGTCAGTTGGGCATCTGCTTTCAGCTCAGGTCATGATCCCAGGGTTGTGGGATAGAGTACCGCATCAGGCTCCCTGCTCAGCGGGGAGTCTGTTTCTCCCTCTCCCTCTGGGCTCTCTCTCTAATAAATAAATAAAATCTAAGAAAGAAGAAGGAAGGAAGGAAGGAGAGAGAGAGAGAGAGAGAGAGAGAGAGAGAGAAAGAAAGAAAGAAAAAGAAAGAAAGAAAGAAGAAAGAAAGAAAGAAAGAAAGAAAGAAAGAAAGAAAGAAAGGAAAGAAAGAAAGAAAGAGAAAGAAAGAAAAAAAGAAAGAAAGAAAGGAATGAAGGAAGGAAGAAAATCAGGGTGGTGTTTAAGATAAGAACAGGAAAGCATTTGAATTTTTCAGCACAAAGAAGGTGGTGTCAGAGAAGCTGTGGCTTACTCACAATTGCATTTCCACTTCCTTGCAGTTGAGCCAGGATTCCTGCCCACTAGACACAGGCAAGCTAAAGCGTATCTTCTTGGGATACCTGGGTGGCTCAGTTGGTTAAGCATTGCCTTCAGCTTGGGTCACAATCTGGGATCGAGTCCTGCATGAGCTCCTTGCTCAGCAGGGAGACTGCTTCTCCCTCTGCCTGCCACTCCCCCTGCTTGTGCTCTCTCTCTCTAACAAGTAAATAAATACAATCTTTTAAATAAATAGATAAATAGAGTATCTTATTCATGGGACACCTGGGTGGCTCAGTCAGTTAAGCATCCAACTCTTGGTTTAAATTTATTTATTTAGAGATCTTGATTTAAATTTATTTATTTAGAGAGAACTGTAAAATAAATAAATTAAAAAAAAAAAATCTTACTCATGCTCCCCTCCAGCGCAGATCTGTATGTGACCTGGCTTTCTCTGAGTTGATGCACTAAACTCAAGATTTGGATAATGGGGTGTAGTCTGCATCTGTTGCACCTGCAGGCAAGCACGGCCGTGGAGGCATTTGGGGTTTGAGCAACACCTGTAACAGAGGGTCCCAGAAGTCCCTAGCTCTGTGAGTGCTGAGAGGCAGACAAGGGACACTCCTTCAAGTGGCACAGACTGCCGCAGGAGCAGTGTGGACCGGGTGCGCATCCCCACCATGGCAGAGGAAGCAGCCCCCATGGCAGGCCAGGCCTTGCATGATGTTCTAGGAGGTGTTTCTGCCGGACTGGATGTGGGGTGGGGCGAGTACAGCCTCCAGCTGCCTCTCTAGCCCTTCCAATGCTTTTATAAACACAGGACTCTCTTCAATCTCTTTCGGCCTCGGCTAGCTCGGGTGTCCGCAGTTGTGAGAAGGAATGGGAAGAAAGCATGTATTTGATAAGGAAGGGGATAGTCCCCTGTGTCAAACACTGCAGAGAGTTTAAGATAAGAACAGGAAAGCATTTGAATTTTTCAGCACAAAAGTGACCTTGACGGGAGCGGTTTCAGTAGGAAGCAGAAGAGTGACCAGGAGGTGAACGGGATGAGACGGCCAGTGGAGAGCATCTTTTTGAGAAGTTTGTCTGACATAATGCAATGGCTGGGGGGAAATGCAGGCTCAAGGAGACGTTTGTTAAGAGGAGAGACTTTAGGCGTTTTGACTGTGGAAGGGATGCCGTAGAAAGAGAGGGAGTTTAATCATATACAGAAAAGAGAGGCTAACGGAGGGAGACAAGTCCTTGAAGGTAAGGAAATGGGATCTAGAGTGTGTGGAAGAGCCGGCCTTCCAAAGGATGAAAGAAACTTCCTTCATTATAACAACCTCTTGGATTCACAAGATAGGGGGCAGACCAAGGGTGTGTGGGGGGCGCTATGATGGATAAAATGAGAGGAAGCCAAATTGTATGAAGCCTTGAATGCCAACCCAAGGAATTTAGACCTCCTCCTGCAAACACTGGTTTTGGGGGCCAAATGCTTCCAGCCAAGAGGATCACACAAGAGCAAATATCTGAGGGAGACCCAAATCAAGTCCACAGGAAGGAAGACCCTTACCTAGTGAAGTGCCCATTGTTAGACTGGCATCAGAACGGGGGCAGGGTTCCGGACTCAAGAGAGAGCAGTATGGTGGATAGCGCACTGGCCTTCGCCTCAGATGGACCTAGGTTAGAATCTTACCACTTCATAGCTGTGAGACGTAGGGGAAATTACTCAATTTTTCTGAGCCTCCTCTGTAAAGCGGGAAGAAGAATTGCTCCCCTTGGAATGGATGTCGTAAAGACCAGGTGAGATCACACACTCGCCTCGCACATAGTATTTAGTGAGTAGAAGCTACCTGAGCCAGCATTCCTGGCAAAGGGGCCTGGGATCCACAGTTTTAGTAAGCTCTTGGAGGTGATTCAAGTGTTGGTCCCTGGGGCCTGCAAAAAAGCTTGTGTGGGCTTTTCCCATGGCCTCACAGATAGTAGGCACTCAATTTGTCGAAGGATTAGTTAGATAGATAGACAGGCAGACAGATGGGGGTGGTGGCGGACAGAGAAGAAGAACAAGAAGGAGAAGAAAAATAGTGTCTTAATCCGTGCAGGCTGCTATAACAAAATACCACAGACTGGATGGCTTATAAACAGCAGAACCTTATTTCTTACACTTCTGGAGGCCGGGAAGTCCAAGATCAAGGTGCCAGCCTGGTGGGATGAGGGCCCTCTTCCCGGTTCATAGCCAACACCTTTTTGCCGTATCCTCACGTGGTGAAGGGGCCGGGGGTCTCTCTGGGGCCTGTTTTATAAGGGCACTAATCCATTCCTGAGGGCTCCACCTCCTCTCAGAGGCCCCCACCTTCTAATACCATCACCTTGGGGGGAGGGGAGGTGGTTAGGATTTCAACATATGCATATGGGGGGGCATAAACATTTAGACCTAGATAGATACAAAGATAGATAGAATGAACATAAGTAGACAGAAAACAGATTGGCAGATCAACAGAAGTAGCTGTAAAAAATTACAGTCTCAATTAGGAGCATTAAAATTTAAAACCATCTTTGTGAAATTTTGCCACTCTCCTGTAAGTAACAAGGTCATTGCGCATGAGTCATTTTCCTCTTTGGAGGAAAAAAAACCCAGGGGAAGGCCCCATAATCACACAAAATCCAACACCGGCCAAAGCCAAATGAGCCACAGACTAACTGCATACATACACGCTTGTCATTTCCTAATAGGAGAGTCGGGGTTTTCAGCAACAGCCTTGCAGAGCTGATCCGTTTGAAACAAACATTTTATCTGGAAGCAGAACAAGTCTGTTGGACCTAATTACATTGAATCCACTTCAGGATCAGATTTCACCCCTCCATCCCAAGATACACCAGGGCTCAGGGTTGCACAGACCCCAAGAGATTCCCCACAAGGGTCCCAAACCCCACCAAAGCCAATGCTGACTTGGGAAGAATTGTTTTAAAATCAGCCCCTTGGGGCACCTGGGTGGCTCGGTCGTTAAGGGTCTGCCTTCAGCTCAGGTCATGATGCCAGGGTCCTGGGATCGAGCCCCACATCGGGCTCCCTGCTCCGCGGAGAGCCTGCTTCTCCCTCTCCCACTCCCCCTGCTTGTGTTCCCTCTCTCGCTGCCTCTCTCTCTCTCTGTCAAATAAATAAATAAAATCTTAATAAATAAATAAATAAATAAAATCAGCCCCTTGCAGGTTTTCACCAATCCCTTATCATTCCCCTAATTTATTAGTGTCTGAAAACCAAGGCTTTGGAACGGTCCTAATTTCACTTCTTCCTGCCCCGTTGGCAGGAAGTTGAAATAAGCCAAAAATGTGAAGGGGGGAGCGGGGAGGAAAGAGAGTCCAGGACAAAACCTAGCCTGCCTGACATTTTCTTTCAGGAGAATCATTTGTTATGCTATTAAAGCTCCCACCCTCATCATTCTTAGAGAATGTCAGCTTGAATATTCAACTTTTCATCAACCTTGATCTCCAGTTGATGCCTCTTCCTCCCCGCAGAGCAGGAATTTTGAAAGGTTAGAAGCCAACAATCTCAAAATCACAGGCTCTTCAGCTCTTGGCAGCCAGACTGCCCGTCCTCCTGCTCCGTCTCTTGGGGCAATTGGTGTGGGTGTCCCTGTGGCAGCTGAGCCTCACTCCGTGAGGGCCCCAGTGGCTTCTGGGGACCTTCCCTCCCGTTCTTCAGTGAACATGACATCTGGAACCTGAAGCTGGCATATTAATAAGGTCTGCATATGGAATAGGACTCTGCGTCACCTGAAATGCTTAGATTCCCATGTGGACCAGTAGTTGTTCCTGAGGTCACTTTCTGCTGATGGCATCAGGGGGCCAAAGCTTCTTCAGAAGGGTGGGGAACACCCTTCTGATGAGCTCAGAGAAACTAGCTGGAGCCATAGTGAGGCCTGGTATAAAGCCTCAAAAGGATTTTTCGGTTGCTATTTGAGTGTGACAGCCCAGTGTGGTAGAAATTCCACCCGAGGTTGGGATCTTCGCCTGCCCATGAACTAGCTGGTGACCTTGGGCAAGCTGCCTGAATGGCACGGGAGCTCAGTGTTCTCAGCTGTAAGCTGGGTGGAGGGGATGCCCGCTTCACCAGGGCAAGCATGGGAAATACAAACAGACCGCGGAGGATGCCTCACCCAGCCCTGGACGCGGGGTGGCCGCTCAATCCAAGTTCATTCCTTGCTTCCATCCTGGCCTTCTTCGTAGGGGCCTCGAGGGGTCAGAACAGGTTCTTCTCAGAGGATGCTCACTGCTCAGAAGATTTTCAAGAGTGGTTCTGCCAAGGTTTTGTCCCTGTATAAATTCAACAAGCAAAGACTCTTTTGATGCTCAACGGAGAAAACTCTGTGTCCTCACCTCTGGTCTTGGCAAGTTCAATACCAGCTGCTTACCAATACCAACCGCTTACTTTACATCAGGAGAGACAAAGACATTGGAATTTAAGTTCCTTTGAGGGCTAAAAGATAACAGTCAACACCTGCAAAAAAGAACCTGTACATTAATCTCTTAAAACATGAGGGATTTTTTTCTACACAGGAAATGAACACGTTTATTTTCTTCCTTGAAAAGACCTCCACTCAGGCTGCTTAGAACTTGTTAGCATCCAACCAAACTGGGGGCATTTATGTTGAAGACACATTAATATTTTTCTCTTAAGAAAACGTTTCAGGATCTTTGGAAATCTTTTTTTAGACCATGCATAAAATCTCTTAATGTGCTACACCATTGGATTCCCCAGCACCACCCCCCAGGCCAAGAATATCCACTCCCGCCTCCCCCATTAGACTGTCCTCTGCCTCAAATTCCTCCATATGGATCCAGTCCTTTGGGTTCAGCATTATCTTTCACTAGGCTCCTGGGGAGTTAAGGAGGTCCATAGCTGCTAGTACAGATATAGCAGGAATAAATCTAAACTCATAAATTTAAACATGCAATGGATAGAATTCTATTTATTTTCCTCATCCAACTAATTCAGACCCCTGCCCATTCTTCTAAATTGTTCTTGATTTCTTTATTGTTGATTTTCCAGAGCACCATGCATATTCTGAGTGTTACATTATTGCTATTTTCTCCAACTTTTTACTTGGAAAAATCTTAAACTAACAAAAAAGTGACATGACTATCATAACAGATTTACCAATTGTCATGTTGTTCCATATCTGCTTGCTTGCTTGCTTGCTTTCTTTCTAAAAGATTTTATTTATTTATTTGACAGAGAGAGAGACACAGCAAGAGGGGGAACACAAGCAGGGGGAGTGGGAGAGGGAGAAGCAGGCTTCCCGCCGAGCAGGGAGCCTGATGCGGGGCTCGATCCCAGGATCCTGGGATCATGACCTGAGCTGAAGGTGACACTTAACGACTGAGCCACCAGGCACCCCTCTTTCTTTGGTAAAGATATAAATATAGATTTATAAATATATATTTTGAGAAGTTGGTGGCATTCAGACACTTCACCACTAAATATTTCGATGTAAATCTAAGAACAAGGACATTCTGTTACATAAACCACAGTGTGATTCCTCCACTCAACAAATTTAGCATTTATATAACACTAATGTCTAATTTAGGGTTCATATTCAATGTTTCCCATTATCCTAATCTGCTTTGAACATTGTAAAAAATACCTCCCAATCTATCAATTATTTATTAACTCCACCTATGAAGACCATTTAACAAAATCTTCAATTTTGATATCATCAAATGCATTCATTTTTCTCCCTCGGGAGAGAGGTTTTGAGGGTCTCATTTAAGAGGTTCTGGGCTACCCCCGAATTGCAAATATATCTTTCAACAATTTCTCCTATTAGCTTTATAGTTTCACCTTTCAAATTTACCTTCTATTTTTTTTAAAGATTTTATTTATTTATTCGAGAGAGAGAGAGAGAATGAAAGATAGAAAGCACGAGAGGGAAGAGGGTCAGAGGGAGAAGCAGACTCCCTGCTGAGCAGGGAGCCCGATGCGGGACTCAATCCCGGGACTCCAGGATCATAACCTGAGCCGAAGGCAGTCGCTTAACCAACTGAGCCACCCAGGCGCCCTCAAATTTACCTTTTAAATCTCAGTGGGGTTCACCTTTGTATAGGGTAAGAAGTAGGGATTCAACTTTCTTTTCACAGAGTGAGCAAGATTTTCCGAAGGTATTTATTAAACAGTCTGTTCTTTCCTGGGTTGTTTGCCACACTCTGTTATACATCTGGCTCCCACCAGTGTGGGTCTGTTCTCAGGCTCCCTCTTCTTTCCGTGAGTCTGATTGCCCATTCCTGCTCAGGGGCCACCAGTGATTTTTGCACCTGGGTGGGGAGCAACCTCAAAGGTCCCTCTAGCTAGACTAAGAATCGATTTGACATGAGACAGATTAACAGGAGAAAATCACATTGAATAGCATAGGTATGGAGAATCCACACAGACATGGAAATCCCAGACAGACAAAATGAGGTACATACGTCATTCCGAACTGAGGAGAAGGGGCTAGTGGTGTGCACTTCACAAGGTGGTTAAGAAGAGCGGATGTTTGGTAGTTAGATGTTTGCCCTGCCATACAGATGGGTCGCTCAGGTAACATTTTTCTCTAGTAATAATCTTATTTGGGAAAGACCCCCAATTTAGATTCTTCTGTGTGGTTAAGGGAGGGACAGTTTCTCTTCAGCCTGCAGGGTCTCCAGTGCCTTTAGCTCAAAATAATCCACATGCCAAAGTGGCACATTCAGGGGTGGAGGGGGGCTGGTCCTGAACCCCTTCAACATGTTTCCCATATTTCTAATAAATCAAGTTCTCTCTTTTTGTTCTTATGATTCAAACGTGACAGCTATTTGGAGACTTAGTTATTCTACTGTATCAATTTTAGACCATATTTTTTAAGTTCTTCAAACATTCTTGCCCACAGCCAACTACTGTAGTAACTTTAATACAGAGCTGCCTAGACACTAAGTAATGAAGTTACAGATGAAGGTTCTAGTCCTGAAAACTCATTTCATATCCTACCCCCCAAACGCCAAAATTTAGCTTGAAAAGAAGCCAATAAAAGCAACTGTTTGTGAAGTGGTTGTGAATTCCAATTCACATCTTCAGAAATACAAGAAAAAACACTTTTTCTAATTTCTCAAAGCTGTAATGGATTTCTTTTGGGGGCTTCTGTTCTACTAGAGTAGCAGAAACTTATTTTCATTCCATTTGGCGACACTTCCCGCTTCCTCTGGGGTAGCATTTGAGTTCCAAAGGACTTACAGAGAACCAAGTCTTCAAAGGGAGGGGAGATCTATTGAGTCTTCAATATCACTGAGACAGGCAGACATCATTAGATGTCCACCGTCCCATCTAGTGCAAGGTTGATGGTCTCCAAAGGTCTCTCTCTAGTCCGGTTCCCCCTCAAGCTCCTGGCAATCATCCCAGCACCGCATGAGGGGGATTAAGAAAAGCTCCGAGACCCTCATCTGCCCAGATGCTCTGACCACCAGTTCTCTGGGATCCTGCCACTCACAAGGCACCACCAGGAAAACCAGGCCCAGGTGCCCCATACTCTCAGACTCCACCAATCCATTAGGTCTCAGCAGGATTCATTCTCCTATCCCTGGGACCACTGACAGCTACCTCTCTGTATTGGTCAGCATTGTCCAGAAAAACTGAACCAATGGGATGTATATACAGAGAGAAGGAGATTTGGTGTAAGGAATTGGCTCACATGGTTATGGAGGGTGGCAAATCCCAAATCTGCAGGGTGGGCTGGCAGGCTGGGGACCCAGGACAGCAGGTGGTCCAGTTCAAGTCTGAAGGCAGTCTGCTGTAGAACCAGAGAGAGATGTTACAGATGAAGTTCAAAGGCAATCTGCTGGAAACTTCTCTCTTACTCAAGGGAGACTGGTCTTTTTATTCTATTCAGGCCTTCGACTGATTCGATAAGGCCCACCCGCATTATGGAAGGCAATCTGCTTTACTCAAAGTCCACTGATTTATATGTTAATCTCATCTGAATCCTTACACAAACACTCAGAATAATGGTTGGTCAAATATCTGGCCACTGTGAAACCTCCAAGTTGACACAAAAAATTAACCACCACACTCTCCTTGATTAATGCTATATCAGTTAGGATCCAGTCGGGTAATTCACCACAGAGGATTTATATTTTTAATGAGATATCATTCACATATCATAAAATTCACCCTTTTAAAGCATGCGATTTAGTGGTTTTTAGTATAGTCACAAGGTTATGCGATCAGTACCACTAATTCCAGAACATTTTTATCACCCCAAAAGGGGACCCATACCCATTAGCGGTTAACAAGAGGATTTATTACAGGGAATTGACAACAAAGGGCCAGGCATCAAAGGACTGAGAAGTCGGAAAAGGACTACCGATGTCATACAAACATGTAACCACAGGAAACAGCTACCACTCCTAGGACTAGGGGAGCAAAGGGAAGATGTCCAGATTACCAGAACCCAGGACCCTGGAGGCAGGATCTCTCGGAAGGGGGTAGCAGCCTGCTGGCGTTGGGACGTCAGGATGTTGGAGGAGGAGTCACAGAGCTGGGACTGGGATCTCTGAAGGAGGGGGCATGTCCTAAATGCTGTCACACTGCAGGACCCCTGCTGGGTGGGAGGGGCTGGTTGTGGGGCCCTCAAGAGATGCTGGAGGCTGGAACCAAGTCCCCCGCCAGGGAAACGCTTCAGGAACAGCAAGCCCTCAGAAGGAGCGCGTCCCTTCTCCATGTTCTGTCTTTCCTGTGTCCGTTTAGTGCCCCCTGTGGGCAGGACCTAACAGGGCCGAGCCAGCAGTGGGGACACGCAGGTATGACAGCTTTCTCACATGGCACCTTGGGCTCTCTGTGCTTCAGGGCAGCCCCGAGGGAGGCAGGCCGGTTCTTACCTGGAGGTTGGAGGAGAGGGATGACAGAAGCCTTGCTCTTCTTCCCCATGCTGTTTTCTTCCAAACAGTCTGTCCCTATTGTAAGTACTTTTGTAATCTGTCCTCTGCCTGGTCCTGGGGCCTGTTAGCATGACCCTCAGAGACACCCGGGGAAGGGGGGTGGTGCGGGGTGCGGGGAGGCAAAGGATGGCAGAAGAGGCGAGTGTTGGTGCCTAACAGACCGGTAGGGTCTGCCCCTTGTAGCCATATTTCATGCAGTGCAACCCTGAGAGCGAGGCGGGCTGCAGGCTCAGATGACACGGCCCCTGGCCCATCATCACCCTCAGCCACACGCAGAGCGGCACCAGTTTTAAACCTGGAAGTCCCCTTCTCAACTAAGTAAGGACAGCAGCACCCGTCTCAGTAGATAGAAGGGCACGAATCCTCAGAGCATCCAGCGGGCACAATGGGGGCCGTCAGCTGCAGAAGGTCCAACGTGACCCCGCGCAGACATTACCACGCTCAAGTGAGGAGCCAATTGTGTGGGTGACTCTACCCGCCCCCAATGTTACTCATCTCTCCACCCTGTGCCCTGACTGCTTGGCCTCCTTCTGTGTACCGTGGATGAGGAAACACAGATTCACTGCAGTCATGTCTGCGTCTGGGTTTCCCTTAAATCTAAGTCCACTACTGACACTGGTCTGCACAGGAGCGTGGTGCTGCATTTTCCCTTGCCCCAAGGGCTCAAGTTTTGAAATGCAAAAAGTCAAGGGGGGAGATTAATTTTTTTTCTTTGCATTTTTGGCATCATCTCCTCTCCAGAAAGCCTCAACACAGAATGGCCTGGTTGCTTCGAGGTAGAAGTGGGAAAGAGGTATGTCATAGTTGCTTTTTAAAAAAACAAAAACAGGGCACCTGGGTGGCTCAGTTGGTTGAGTGACTGCCTTCGGCTCAGGTCATGGTCTCAGGGTCCTGGGATCGAGCCCCGCATTGGGCTCCCTGCTCAGAGGGAAGCCTGCTTCTCCCTCTCCCACTCCCCCTGCTTGTGTTCCCTCTCTCGCTGTCTCTCTCTGTCAAATAAATAAAGGAAATCTTTTTTAAAAAGTAAAAAACAAAGCACACTTGATTTTGTAATCTCACATACCTTCAGCTCACAAAACAAAGATGTGCAGCTACAAAGTGAGCATCCATGCGGCCCCCACCCAGGGCAAGAAATACAACGCTGCCAGCCCCCCAGAAGTCCCCACGTACCCCCGTCTATGTCACCAACATCAACCTGCCCGCAGATGTCACCATCCTGCCAGCCGTGGGGTTTGGAATGCGCCAACCTGGCTAATCCGGAATTGGGCTTCCCCGGACCTCAGAGGGGAACTCAGAGTTCGTTTCCCTCCCCGACATTCCGGTTATTTCTCTTGTGCAAGCCTTGCAAGGTAGAAGTCAAAGAGCAGCCATGACTTCCTGAAGATCATCACGGTTGGATGTGGTGGCGGACAGATGCAGAGGGCCTTGCGGATCGCAGCTTGTCCTCACTTTGTTCCTGCCTGCTGACCCAGCGGGGACCCCCCCCTTCACAGCTGGACATCCAGCTGCGGACTCAGACGAGGCAGCTGTGCGGAGGGACCCGCCCCCCCCACACACTTCTCCAGTCCAACCCCGGTCGAGTCGCTGCGCGCTCCCGGGTTCTGGCTCTTGCGCCAAGTCTGCGAGTCGGCGTGCACGTCCCACAGTGCTTCAGGGAGGCTGGGGAGCCGCTTTTCTTTCTCCTTCAACTCGCCTTTCTGAGCCTCTACTCCCCCAGCCTTTCCCACCACCGCATAAGGTCTAACTCCTCTAGTGAATCCTGCATGCAGGCCACCCGGCTCGCAGTCTTGCACTCCCCTGCAGGAAGGCAGCCTGATGCACAGCCTTCCGGGGTAACCACTTTCTCGCCTTTCTTTATAGGGCTGCCAACCCTCATGCATCCCGAAACACCGGACTTCAGTTTTGCCTGTTGGTTTGTTTAATAGTATGTGAGTGGCATCGCCCGATGTTCTATTTTGTGTCCGGCTTGATTTACTCAACGTACGTCTGCAAGATTCATCTGCACCGTTTTGTGAAGCTGTCGCTTACTCAATTTTCTTTGCTGTGAGAATTTCTTTGTATGAAGTGCTTAACATTTCAGTTATTCCTTCTATTGTTGGTGAACCTGTGGGTTGTTTATTTGGACTATTATAAATGATGCTGCCTTACACAGTCTCGCGTCTGGCTCTTGCACGCCTGTGTATCATGTTTGTTCTGTGCATATTCCGGGGCAGGACGACTGAGTTAGGGGGCGTGTGTGTCTTCAGGTGTAGACAATAAAATCGAATTGTTTCTCAAGGTGGTTTTACCAGTTTACATTCTCACCAAAATCGCAATTAGTTTTATCAGTCTTTTCATTTTGGTCATTCTGGTGGCTGCATAGGGGAAGCTCATTCGGGTTTTTAAATTGCATTTCCCTGATAATGACGTTGAGCGCATCTGCATATCTTCATTGTTTTTTAAGCGTCTGTTCCAGTCTCCCGCTCCATTTTGGATTAGGTGTTTGTGTATTTTTTTTTTCTCGTTGATTTGTAAAAAATGTGTATATATTTTGAATATAAGAATCCATTTTAGGTGTATAGTTTGGGGCGTGTTGAGCTATGTGAACACCAACTGTTGAAAAGGCTACTCTTTCTCTGTTGAGTTATTTTGGCAGCTTTGTCAAAAAGCAGTCACTTCTCTGTATGTGGTGCCATCTGGGCTCCCCTCTCCCACTGACCTGCATGTCCGTATCCCACCTTGTCTTATTTACCCTAAGTCTTGGAGTCACATAGTTTAAGTGTTCCAACATTTTCCTTCTTTTTCAAAATGGTATTTGCTTTTTATGATGCTTTACAATTTCAAAATTTAAATTTCAGTGAATCAATTTCTGGTTTTTAAAAGCCTGCTTGGATTTAGATCGATCAATAGATTCAATATTCCAATCTAAAGAGAATTGACGTCTTAACAATGTTGAGTCTTTGAGTCCATGAACATGGTATTGTCTATTTGTTTGAATCTTTCATTTCTTTCAACAGTGTTCTTCCATTTTCAGTGTACAAGTCTTTTGTTATATTTAATCCTAAGTATGTTATGTTGTTGACATCTTATTAAATGAATCATTTTATTTCATCTTCCTATAGTTCCCTGATAGCATACGAATTGCAATGAATTTTTGCATATTATACCTGTGTCCTGAAGCTGCTAAATTCACTTTCTAGTTGGAGTAGCTCTTTGGCAAAGTTCCTGGAATTTCCTGTGTAAACCATCATGGCCCCTGCAAATAGAGGCAGTTTACTTCTCACTTTTCTACCTGTACACCTTTTATTTCTTTTTCTTGCCTTATTTCATTGTCTAGGACCTCCAGTATAATGTTGAATGGTAGCAATGAGAGTTGTATCCTTACCTTAGGAGCAAAGCCTTCACTATTTCACCATGAAGGATGAGCTGCAATTTGTTCGTAGATGCCCCAAAGGAGTTTGAAGACGTTTCCTTCTTTCCCAGTTGCTAAGAGATTTTACTAGGAATGGATATTAAATTTTTCAAATGCATTTTCTACATCTATTGAAATTATCACGTTGTTTTCTCCTTTATTCTGTTAATACGATGAATTACATTCATTCTCAAATGTTACACCAACTTTGCAATACTAGGGGAAACCCCAGGTGGTCATAGTATAGTATCCTTTTTATATACTACTGGATTCAATTGGCTAAAATTTTGTCAAGAACTTCTGTGTCGAGGGGCGCCTGTGTGGCTCAGTTGGTTAAGCGACTGCCTTCGGCTGAGGTCATGATCCTGAAGTCCCGGGATCGAGCCCCACATTGGGCTCCCTGCTCAGCAGGGAGTCTGCTTCTCCCTCTGACCCTCTTCCCTCTCGTGCTCTCTATCTCTCATTCTCTCTCTCTCAAATAAATAAATAAAATCTTTAAAAAAAGAAAGAACTTCTGTGTCGAAGGTTTGTGAGGGATATTGGTCTGTAATTTTAAATTATTTTTGGAATATCTTGCACAGATTTTGATATGAGGGTTATGCTGACTTCAGGAAATTAGTTCGATAGTGGTTCCACCTTTACTTTCTAAGGGATTTGACCTAAGGTTGGTATTATTTTATTTCATTCTGGAAGTTTTTATAGAATGTATCAATAAAGATATTAGAAGCTGATGTTAGCTACACTGGAATTAAAATTAAAAAAATAAAAATAATCAAAAAAAGATATTACAGGCTGGAGGTTTTTTTGTGGGAAGTGTTTTTTTTAACAACAAATTAAATTTATCTAATAGGTATAATATAGAGCTATTCTGAGTTTCTGTTTCATTTTGTGACAGTTCTTGTAAATATTATTTTTAAAGTTATATATTGATCTTATCTGTAGTATTGAATTTGTTGGTATAAAGATATTTATAACATTCCCTTACAAACTTTTTAACGTCTATAGTAATAACCCGTCACTTATTCTTGGTATTGGTCATTTGTCTTCTCTTTATAATTTCATGACCAGGAATTTACCAATTTTGTTCATCTTTTTCAAGGAAACAACTTTTGAACCTGTTAATTTTTTGTGTTACTTGATCTTTTCTACATTGATTTGTGCTCTTATCTTTATTATTTTTTCCTCCTACTTACTTTGGGTTTACTTTGATCTATCTTTTTCTGTTTTCCTCTAGCTTTGAAAATGGCACGCTTGGGCATTTTGTGTGGACCTTTCATCTTTTTTTACTGTAAGCATTTAAAGCTATATATTTCCCTCTAAACACTTGTTTAGCTAAATCCACGGATTTAAATATTATATTTCACTATCAGGCAATCTGAAACAGTTCTAAATTTCCTTGGTATTTTTTTCTCTGACGATGAATTATATAAAACTGTATTGTTTAATTTCCAATCTGTGAGTTTTTTCTATATGTCTTATCACTACTGATTTCTCATTTAATTCCATTTTGGTCGGAGAACAGACTCCAAAAGTCCCAAATTCTGAATGCATCCCTCTGGGTTTCTGTTCTCCCCCAGTACTCTTCACAATCACATCAGCTGACTATATGCTTCCAGTAGATTTTTTTAAATGATATTTTGTCTGTGTATTTCTTTCTATGCCAGGTGGGAGGGTTAATCCAAATTACCCAGCCTGCTATTACCAGACGTCACTATAGTTGCTCTTACAAACATGTATCATTCAGACAGAATCAGTCATTTAGCATAAGAACTATGCCATAAATGCTCTCGGTGGAATTTTTTGACATGGGATAGACTGCTCACTTCTTGAAACATGAGTCAAATAAAGTCTGGCCAAAGGCACTTTCTCCCTTTCCTAGGACAGCCTTCAGAATCAAGCTGAGGCATTCTTTTTACAAGAACTTCCAAAGGCTCTCCAAATTGGGGTCATTGGGGTCCTCTCTCTCAACCATTTCTCATTGCCTATTCAGTTTACAAGAATGTCTTGGACAGGGGCGCCTGGGTGGCTCAGATGGTTAAGCGTCTGCCTTCGGCTCAGGTCATGATCCCGGGGTCCTGGGATCGAGTCCTGCATCGGGCTCCCTGCTCTGCAGGGAGTCTGCTTCTTCCTCTGCCTCTGCCTCTCTCTCTCTCTGACTCTCATGAATAAAAAATAAAACATTAAAAAAAAAGAATGTCTTGGACATTTATTAAGTAGCAATTTCTGAGGAAAGAGAAATTTCATTGTTTTCTCTTTATTCCTTGATCCTTGTTTTATCAACCTAAAAGACTCATTTTCGACTGCCTTTCTCTTCAACAATTAAATACAATATTTTCTGGAAAATTCTACAAAGCTCCAGCTAGTCTTACAGTTTTCACCAAACCCCAGTGTCATTGTTAGGAGGGGCAAGCTTATTCCCCACTCAGGTCTCATTCCCCATGGAGGATGTAGCACTTTGTAACACTCTGGCCCCCTCAGATTGGTGAGGGAGAAGAGAGAAGCCTGGTACGCTCAGTCCAGCCTCTTTTGCCCTTTCTCTTGGGAACAGGTCGCTCTGAGGAAGCACGTCTTCTGCTATGCTCCTCCAAGAGCAAAATTTTGTAAGCCAATGCTTCTGGGTGGGTACATCCATCAAAATCTGAAGTTTGGGATTAGAAAGCCCAAATATCAAATTCACCATTAGTAAAGGAGCTATTTTGATGTTTATCTGCCTTATTTTCTTGTCTGTTTTCTCAGTATGTTCAGAAAATAGGGTAGGGTGGGAGGGTGCTACTGACTAGGTTCTCTTGAACCCAGTAGATATACTAATTTTCTCCCATAAGTAAACCATCCATCCTTTGTTTAAAAAGAAAACATTCTCATGTTCTCAAACATTCCAGAGAGACTGTGGGTCTTCCGAATTAGTTCCTTGGTTCAGAAGTGCATGATAGAATGATGCATCCAGGGGCAAGTCTGTGCACCTCGTGATTCAGTTCATCATGATCTTTGTCACCATTGATTGTGTGGACTACTAACAGTTTCATGGGATGCTTGAATCCAGAAAAGAATTTTAACTAAAGGAGTCTTAATTGTGATAAGAAAGGTCAAAAATGAGGAAGGCAGCAGTGGAAATGTAGGTAAATTGAGAGCATCTCTAATGAAAGAAGAACAGGGGTCTTGAGTCCCCAGTGAGGCATGATAGGCCAGAACCGAGTTCAAATTCCAGCTCTGTGACTTTGAGCAGATACTCGGCATCTCTGAGTCCCCCATCCCTCCAGGGTGAAAACAGAGACAAACGATGCCCATCTCAAAAGAGGCAGGAGGTGACTTCAAAAAGCTTGAGATGTAGTGAATACACGATAATGGTAGCTTATTCTTCCTTCCAGAAAAACCAACTGGCCCACATTTTCTTGATGGCCTTAGGGAGTCTTGGGGAAGATTCTCGATGATACCGAGAACTGGAGAAACAGGAAGATTGACAAAAACAAACAACTAAAACAGTATGACCGAGTTTAGAGAAGGAATGACTTGGGCAAGCATCTCACATGGGTACAACTTCCCGATCCGTCGGAGGGGCTCCCCTAACTGTAATTTGATTTGAGCCTCACAATCGCTCTGGGAAACCAATGGGGGCAAATACTACTGGGTCAAGGGGCACCTGGGTGGCTCAGACGTTGAGCATCTGCATCATGACTCAGGTCATGATCCCAGGGTCCTGGGATCGAGTCCCGCATCAGGTTCCCTGCTCGGTGCAGAGCTTGCTTCTCCCTCTCCCTCTGCCATTCCCTCTGCTTGTGCTCTTCTGTCTATCTCTGTCAAAGAAATAAATAAAATCTTTAAAAAAAATACTACCAGGTCCATGCAAAACGTGAGGAAACGAACAGTAAGCAATTAGATGTGATGGCTCATGACATTCCAGCCTCGTTCATCTCCCCTATGGTACCTTCTAGGTGTTTGGGTTGCCCTGAAGTAACCATAACGATGCCGCCCATGTGCGTATGTGGCACTTTTCGGTGTGCAAATCTCACATGGATTTTCTCACCTAGTTCTCACAACAAGGATTTCTGGCACGTCACAGATGAAGAGCCCAGTGCCTCAGAGAACGCAAGCAGCCCGCTCAATGTCACACAGCTAATGCAGAGGCTGACCTTGGGCCTTCTGACAAGTCCGGGGCTTGCGGGCTCCTGGATTTTAACCACATTGAGGACATCAAGGGTGGTGGGGGCGGGGTGGGAGCACCGTGCACCCCTGGCCCCGGCCCTCATGGTCACGGTGACTGGCACAGCCAGGACTCTGCCCGGGTCATTTCGTGTAATCTGCAGCGGTGCTCTGATTTATGGATGGCTTTTATTTCCCACTGGGACAGCGTGAAAATGATCAGATGACTAATGAGCTTGGGAAGATGGATGCGCTCTGAGCCAGCTCCCACAGAAGGGAATTCTACACCGGGTCCCGCTTGGAGCAGCACAGGACGATGGATGTTTCTGCAGAAGGCTGGCCCTCATTTGCTCCTTTGGCAGCCAGTTGCTTCTCTCTGCAGACACAGGGTGGCTTAAGAGGTAATAGTGCTGGCATCTCCCTGTTCTAGCAGTGGAGAGGAGATGAGCATTGATGGGTTCAGGGATGACAGCACAAAACCTCATTCTGGGAAGAGAAGGCTGCATTTAACCCCTTGGTAGCTGTCAGGCAGGCCACCCCCCCGAGCCTTCCCAATGCCTACGTAGCCGCCCTACCTGATCACGAGCCACGGCGCTTTCCTGGTGGTGCAGTCAAGTCCTTCACTTACCTACTGCTGAATCACAGACCGTCCCAAAACTTCAGCTTCAAACAACAATGGTTTTCTAGCTGACAATTCTATGGGGCAGTTTCAGGTGGCTCAGAAGGGAAAGCATGTTTCTACTCCGTGTGGTGCTGGCTGGGGTGGCCCCACTGGGGCTGGGGGATCCAATGTGGCCTCATTCATGCATCTGGGGCCATGGTGCTGGGTGTCAGAGGGGTGCCTCAGTTCCCCTCCACACAGCTTCTCTCCAGCACGACGGCCTGGACTTGCTTACACGGCAGCTGGGTTCCAAGCACAAAAAATAAGTGAATTGGTGAGTCCACGTGAGCTTGGACTCAGAAGTCCCAGGAGGTCACTTGATCAAAACAAAACAAGACATGGAGCCAGCTCAGATTCCTGGGGGGAGAAATCGTCTACACCTCTGCATGAGAGGGGCAGCAAGGTCTCTGCAAAGCGATGAGGACGCGAGGGGTGGGATCCACTGGGGGCCACCAGGAGGCAGCCTCTAGGATCTGGTGGGATCAACACCAGTGGAAGGAACAGGAAGGAAGTGGAAGGGGACTGAGGGAGAAGCTGCAATCAGGTCCACAGGGAGCCTCGGCTGATGCCACAGGAGCCGTGAAGCTAGAATGGCCCTTCACAGCTGTCCCCAGGCCGTCCGAGATGCTAAGACTTCATACCCTCACGTCGAAGGTTGTGGGCACCATGGAAAGGGGCATGAGCGGGGGCGAGGCAGTTCCTGAAAGGGCTGACCCCTAACGGCTGCCTCCCCCACAGGCTCCCTGCAGCTGGGAGCAGGTCCTGCAATGAAGGGGGGTCTGGGCAACCATCATGGTGTCCACCATGTTCCACCATGCTTGCCTTCCCTAAGAATCTAGTTCTCTCCCAAGCTCCCATCTCCTTGAGCTTCCCACACCACCACACCCCTAAGACAAAGCAAGATGCCTTGAATTCTCCTTGACACCTCCATCTCCTGGTCTACATCCTCAACATCCCCCTCCCCACTGCCCAGCATCTCCCTCCCATCCCGCCTGGTACAACTCCTACCCAAGAGACCCGGTTTCCTCCCTTCCTGCCCTTTCCCCTGCAAAACTAGTTTTGCCCCGAGACTCCTCTGCTCAAAGCCCTTCCCTGATTCCCGTTGCCTCAAGACAAGACTCCCTGGCTTCTGGAAGTGGCTCCAGAGGCTCCTGCCTTCACTTTCCTCCCCGGCCCTGGGGGGCTGCTTGCCTCTCTCCCCTCGGGGCCACTGCAGGAGTTGCTCCATCTGTTTTGTGCACCTTCCTTGCCCCACTTTTTTGTTGCCCTCTGCTCAGACTTCAGCTAACCCTTTGTTCCTGGCAGCCTCCCGGAGCCCCCAAGCCCACCTAATGGGGGCAAGTGACCTTCTTCCCATTCCTGTGGCCCCTCCGCTCCCCCGTCCCTGCACGCTGCACACAGATGCAGATGCACCTCCTCTCCCACTAGACAGCGAGCTCCACAGGGATGCCCGAGCTCTCTGCATCCCAAGCATGTCACAGTGGCTCAGCTGCATCTTCTCTGGATTATGGAGGGGCAGCAAGAAGAAGAGAAAAGTGGGCTGCACCGAGGTCCTGAGTTAGACAATCCTAAGGAGATGAATGTCCTCAAGGGAAGAAAGAGCTGCTCTGGAAGATGGGCCTGGCCTACAGACTGTGCCCGGCCCAGTGGGGAGAGGTTGGTGGCCATACTCATCCATCGTGGGCATCTCTAGTTGGCTCTTAGCAAGCCTAGGGGAAAAGGCATTTCTCTCTGTCCTGATTTCTGCATGTCCATTCAGGAAAGGACTCGGTGTGGCCTTGCTTGGGTGTTCACACCATGACTAATCCCCGGGGCCCAGGAATTCTGATAGGCTGAGCCCAGTCCGATGACCGCCCCTGGTTGGGCGTGGGTGGACAGTGTGTCCTCCTCAGATGCAAGGTTGGTCCAGGCGACGGCCAACTGCTGGAGGACACCCAGCAGAAGCTGACAGGCTGTGGAGGGCACCGCTTCCCTTAAGGACAATATCCAGATCTCCACTCCCTCCCTCCTGGGCTTTTCCTCACTGGCAGAGTCCTTGACATTTCCTGCCATGGGATAAAAAGCACGGCCTGTCTTCTTCCCACTCCAGAATAACGCTGCCAACGCACAAGGCAAGGGAGCCGCCCATCAGTTCTTGGGCTCTTACTGTGAGCCAAGCCCTGTCCCACGCACTTTATGAGGATTATTATCCTCATTTCCCAGGTTAGGTAACTGAGGCTCAGAGAATTTAAGTGGCTTGTCCAAAGTGTTAGTATATGGCAAATCTGGGATTTGAAACCAAGTCCTGGTTCCTGTGAACACCTGGGACTTTGCCCGAGAGCCAGACAGGGCAGCCCAGGAGCATCAGAGCTAATGCCTCCAAAAGTAACCCAGCGCGCGGAAGGATGGGTGCTCCGTGACTAGAACACGAAGTTTGTATTTCTAACTTCTGGGATTCACGCTGCCTTCTACAAATACAGGACTAAGAGGGGACTTGCGGACTATCTTATTTAACTACCTCCATTTGTATTTAATTTTATTTTATGGGCCCTCAGGGCTATGGTTTTAAGATCCATCCGTGTTTCTCAGTGAACATCTGGTCTGTTCTTCTAAATGCTTCTAAGTCGTGCCTCCACCCTGGCTCACTGCCCACTGCTGCAGAGATGGACTAGATCACAGCTCACTCCACAAGCGACACTGTCAGCACCCACGGTCATGGCTCTGTTTTTAAAGGTGAGAAAAAAGGGGGGGCCAAGGAGAGGGGAGAGGCTGGTGGCCAAATTCACCCATCATGGGCATCTCTAGTTAGCTCTTAGCAAGCCTGTGGGGGGGGGGCGCGGGGGGAGAGGCATTTCTCTCTCTCCTAGTCTCTGCGGGTCCATTCAGGAAGGACTCAGAGTGGCCTTGCTTGGGTGTTCACACCCATGACTAGTCCCCAGGGTTGGGGCTTCCTGAGTTGGGTCACGGGACCTCCCCTGCTTTGGGATGGGTGGAGCTGTCCTTTACCACCCTACAGAGGGCAGATGGAATGGGGAAGGGACACTTCGTTCTTCCAAGAAAAAAGGAATTCTGACAAAGAAAAACAGCAGGAGTCCTCACAGGGTCTCTGGATCACTCCCAGGCTGGAATACCAGGGGCCGGTCATAGGGGCAGAGTCTCTGGGGGGGGGGGGTGCGGAGCGCTGTGGGACTCCCTCGAAGGAGCAGGCAGGTGAGCGCACGTGGCTGATGCTGCTGCCCATCTGGACGGGCGTGCTCCCTGCAGTGTGCTTCCACACGGGGCTCAGGAGCCCCGAATGCCTCTCTGCACACTCCCCAGTGCTGAGCAGGGAGCAGCAGGGCCCCCTCACTACACACCCCCTCTCCACCTGGATCCAGCCCAGAGGAAGGAGAAGGTGGGCCCTTTCGGGGGAGCCTCACCAGGTGTGCGCAGAAGCAGGTGCAGGGGCACTGAGAATCTCCCGCCACGCGAGGGAGCTCCGCTCTCCACTCTGCTGAGTGCGGGGTGCAAGCCTCGCTGATGATTTAATCTCTCAGAAAGTGGAGGAACGAGACCCTGCTTCCATGGACTTAATTCTGGTCAACAAAGCAACCCACGACCACCGATCACCGAGGACCAGGATTCAGTGCATCAACAGCCCAGGTTTCCTCTCCTTCCGTGTGGCTGCTCGAGGGGTGCTCTCCAGGGCCTCCCAGGGCTCCCCACAGGGACTGAGCCTTCACTGTCCAAGTGCACACGCGCATGGTAGCTCGGGCTCTAGAAGCTTCCTCCCCCCTTGCCTCACTTCCCCACTCCCCTGCCCCCTTTCCCAGGATCGCGTTCCAAAACCCCTTTCGCTCAAATCCTTCCCTCGGGGTCTCTGTCTGGAGGGACTCCAACTAAGGTAATGTGATAACCAAGAAAGTAAATCTGGAAAGAAACCTGGATGCACAGTAGAAGAGCGGATAATCCTACAGGCTTCGGAGTCAGACAGTCTGTGTTTGAATCTGCCTCTACCAGTGTATAAACATTTAATATTAAAATGAATGTTATTTATAGACTTGAGGAAGTGGATTTCAGAACAGGCAGAGCTGGAAACTGGAGGAACAGGAAAGGAGCTCAAGGATGGGAGGGAGGCTTTTACAAATTCTGAGAAAACACAAATTCCTCCATTCCTCAGAGGCAACTCCAGCAAGGCTCTGGCTTCCCAGGATGCTCTTGGTGGGGGGGGAGGGGCGGGCAGATGTTTAAAAGGACAAAGAGCAGAAGGAGTGACTGCAGCAAAGCAGAGAGCAGAGGCTCCCACCCCCAGCCCAAGCGGCTGGCAATGGAAGGCCAAACCCCAGAATGCACTGCGACTTGCTAACAGCCCAAGGACAATGGAGAGGGTTTTGTTCAAGTCTGTCCCAAAGGAGCTGGAGAAGGAGGAAGGGACAAGCCTGTGCTTGTGGCAGAGTGGGCTCCTCATGAGTGACGGGGAGAAAGCAGAACCGCTGTCACTCCTGTCTTTCCTATCAAGGTGACCGTTTTAAAACATAAAAGGTGAAGACAGAGTCCAGAGAAATTAACACTCAAGTAAAGCGCCCGCTGGCATAAGGGAGGCTGGCTTGGGCTCCCACCGGCAATCTGGCCGCTGGGGGCAGGCGGGCAAGTGGTAACCAAGAGCGGGCTGCAGCGCTCGGCCCTTAGTCCCAGCATGCTCTAGAAGCGTAGGGAATATTGCAAATGCCGTGCTTGTCCCACCAAAGGCTCTAAACCAGCATTCTCTCCCCAGGACATACACGGTCTGGAGACCATATGTGGTGGTCACAACTGAGGTGTGTGTGTGCCGGGGCGGTGCATTGACATCTAGTGGGCAGAGGCCAGAGAGGCTTAACTCCCCACAAGGCACAGGACAGCCCCCTACAACAAAGGATTCTCTGTCCCAACACGCCCATAGTGCCAAGACTGGGAGAACTGGCTCTAAATGGGTGACTGTTGAATGAATGAATGAGCCACTGAGCGCCCCCGGTGTGCCCTGGGACTGCACAGATGAACAGGACACGGGCTGTCCCCTTGAGAGCTTATCCTCCGGTACAGGAGACTGAGGCAGGTGGCCGCTCACCATAGGACGTGTGCTTTCATGGAGGGGATCTGAGAACAGAGATACAAGAGCCACCAATCCCACCAGAGCAAAAGTGCCATGGACAGCTGAATGGAAGTGTGTCCAGGACTCCAGGCAGAGATGAAGGTTGAACATGCCTCTGTGCTGGGGACACCACAAGCCAGCCAGTGGGACTGGGGTGCAGGGCTCTTAAGGAGGAACGACCGGGGGCAGGGCAGGGGATACCAAATGCCATGGTAAGGCCCCCTGATTGAGTCATGCCAGCACAGAGTTCAAGAAAGTTGTTAAGCAGATGATATGATCAGATTGATCTTTTAAAAATAAGAATATATGCATTGTCTCTTTGGTTAAAAAAAAAACAAACAACTTCTTCCCTGATGTAAAGAATTACTGTAACATTAATCTTATTCATAAATGCACCATGATCAAAACACAGTGGAATATACTAGAATCTTTTAGAACACACCAGAACATTGCCCCATCCATCCTCCTCAACTCCTCCCTTTGCCCTGTATATATGCCAGATTTTTTTAAGTGTACAATTCAATAACTTTTAGTAAACTTACAGGAGTGTGTGACGCTACCATAATCCTGTATTAGAACGTTTCTATCACTTCAAAAAGTCCCACGTGTGCATTTGTAGTCAATCCCCATCGCCACCCCCAGTCCCAGGCAACCACTAATCTGCTTCTCTGTTGCTATATATTCGCCATTTCTAGACACTTCCTATAATGGAATCGTATAATATATGGTCTTTTGCCTCTGGCTTCTTTCACTCCGCATGGTGTTCTGAGGTTCATCATGTGGGAGCATGAATCAGCAGTCTGTTCCTTTTTATTGCTGAATGATATTCCAATCAGATGTCTATTTAAAAGACGATGCCGACTGAATGAAAGATGGGGAGGAGGAAGAAGTGAGAAGCCAGGGGACCCGCTAGGAGACCGAGGTGGTTGTTCAGGCTGTAGGCAAAGAAGGTCTGAGCTGCAGGGTGGCAGTGGGCCTGGAGAGAGGGAGGGACTGGAGGCCGCAGGCCCTGGGGGTAGTCCACTTACACGAGGCTGGGTGGGCAAGGGGAGAAGCCTGGAGGCCGAGAAAGGGGCGAAGTGAGCTGATAGCACCTCTGGGCGGACTCACAGCTGGCTGAGGCGGCGGGGTGTCCACAGATCCAATCAGCCCTGAGGACCCTCGGGGGGCCCCGCTGAGAGGCTGGCTCCTTAGGCCAGTGGGATGAAGACACTGAGAACATGTCTGTCAACTGTGCTGATGACACAAAGCCATGAGGGACAGCAAATTTGGGATGCCTACATTCAAAAAATCTTGGCAGGCTCAAATGATGAGCCATGGCAGAATCTGGGCAGCTCTTCGGGGAGACCTAAAAATGCCAGTGGACTGTGGTTTTCTGAATCCTTGTCTGTCTTCCTGGGATGCTGGGAGGTTTGTGAGAACCAGGATGGTGTCTGCAGGGTACAAGGGGGTTCATGAGAAACGGATCCCAGTAGCTTGCTCTGGGTTGTTGGGGCCTCCTCTTTTCAGCTTCCTATGGGATCAGGAGCCCCTTTGCTCCAGCAAGAGGGTCTGTGGCTGCCTGAAACTCCCACAGGTCCCCGAGGTCCCCAAGTGTAGGACGATCACCTTCCTCCATCCGACAAGCCTAGCACGCCATTCCGTGGGATGTTGGGAAGATGGAGACTTCATGTCTCTTCTTGTTGATCTTGACTTGTGTGTTTCTCCCAATAAAGTCCGCCCCTTAACCCTTCCTGTGTCGTGTGCGGGAATTTATCCCAATTCTTGGTATACAACAGGTGGCCAGCAAAGTAGCCATAGCAGCACGAGAATGATTTCTTCATTTTGTACCCATCCACGCCAGCAGAGTGCCTGGCGCATGCTCAGTGTTTCATAGACAGCTGATGGGCACATGAATGCACACAACACCTGAAGGATACCTGCCTTAAACAGAGTCGGTTCCAGTTTCCAGGTAGCAAGCAGGGATCCTAGTGCTATCATCTAGTCATTGTGCCCTAATTCTTGAAACCAGAAATTTGATGACATTTACTGTAATTTTTTAGCTAGAGAAGTAGCATCTGCTCTCCAAGGCAGATTTAGAAACTATAAGCAATGTTAACTTTTTGATTAATTTCTTTCTCTCTCAATATAGAATGTGTGTTCAGAATACTCCTTCATTCAGACATGTACATAGTATATCTACACACAACCCACAGATCTTTACTACATAATTGGGTCAACAGCAGCATTTTCAGTTTTAACTGAACATTTTTGTGTCATTAAAACTCTTTGGAAATACCTTTTATAATCAGGGCAAAATGTTCCATTGCACGTAGGTTACCTGATTGACTGGTGCATCCCCCTCTCACTGCCCCTGTAGGTTGCCTCTGGGTCTGGGGACTGGCTTAGGGGATCCCTGAGCCTGCGTGCCCCACGTGGGGCTCAGGAGTCCTTCCCCAGCTACCTGCTTCTCTTCCCTTTGCCTTGCCCGCTCTCCGTTCCTGCAAACACCCCTCTTCCGGTTACCTTGCTCAGAGTCCATGAGCAGCCTCCCCCTCGCCCTGCTCACCACCTCAGGGGCCACTTCACCCGCCTGGGTTCCCGTGTTCTCCCCACCAGCTGGCTTGCAGAACTGCCCCTCTCCGCAGGCCTGGAGGCCATGCTGGTCGTTCCTGGCTCTCTCCTGCCATCTCCTGCCCGCTTGCAACGTGTCTGGCAGTGGGCTTAACTCCCACAGTGCTGGAACCAACTGGGAAAGGACAGGCCCGAGCCAACATGACCACATTTGACAGATTTCATTGGGAAGTCCCATACTTACTTTGTTTCTCAGTTATCTGCATATTCACATTATGAGAGGCCTGATCTCATTGCCTTTGAAAATAGTCCTAAAGGCTTTACTTGGTAATAAGCCCAGGAAGAAATCAATAATGGAGTGTGGCTGTCAAAAAAAAAAAAAAAAAGGCTCATGCCATTTCCAGCCAGGAAATGGCATTTCTTTTAGGCTCAGAACCAATAGGGGGATGTCATGGGAAGGCGGTTTCAAGTCAACACGAGGAAAAAAGCTTTGTAACGGGAGTTGTCCCCCAATGAAAAGGACTGGCAGTAACTGGCCCAGAGCTGGCAATGTTCTCGAAAAGATGGGATTCCGTAGGCCTCCAAGATTTTATTGCTACCCCCACATGCTCATTACGCACACTCCTTAAGTGATGAGAGAGAGAGAGAAAAAGAGGGAACACTCAAACATCTATGCAAAGTGTGAGCTCTGGTGAACCTTCATTACATAGCCCATCCCCTGGAGTCACTGGGGCCCAGAGGCCTTGGAAGACCAAGTGAGGTTCGTGGCTGTTCCCCTGAGGCAGGTCCTGAACAAGCCCCGGGCAGTCTTTGCATGAGCTGCGGGGCCCTGGCAGAGTGGGGCAGCCTGCGGTCTCATTCACTAGAACAATCCTGGGGCGGAGTGGGGCACAGTGTCCTCCACTCTCCCTGGCCCTGGCAAGCAGAGCTCACAGGCCCCGTGTTCCCCCCCCTCCCCCCACCGTGTAGATATACCCTCGGCTCCGGGATGTTTTGCGGCCGTCACAAAAAAGAGCATGTGCAAAAGCAGGGAGGCAGAGGGGCTTGGGACAGGTTGCTGGGGAAGAAAGCATTCGATATGGCGAGCGGCTGCCTGGCTGGGGCTGAAGTGGGCAAGATGTGAGGCTGCTGGGGCAGACGGGGCTCCAACTGAGAACAGCCACGCTAATGAACTTGGATTGCAGTCTGAAGGCCATGAGGAGCCACCGACAGAGAGCGGTATGAAAAGCCTGAGGAATTCAAGGACTATGAGGTAAGTGGTTCTTTTTAAGGGTGAAGACCAAGTTAAAGCTTTGATCCCTACATTCTTCTTTTTTTTTTTTTAAGTAGGCTCCATGCACAGTGGGGCTTGAACTCCCCAACCCTGAGATCAAGACCTGAGCTGAGATCAAGAGTCAGATGCTTAACCGACTGAGCCACCCAGGTGCCCCTGATCCCTACATTCTTGATCTCATGGGCTCCACTTGCGAGCAGTGACCAACATGAGACACCATACAGCACCATATGGAGAGGGTGATGCTTTGGTCTCACTGAGACACGTCTGGATTTGCTTCCTGTGCCCATGATGTTCTTGCCAGTATAGCCATCCTTAGACTCACCTTCTACACAGACTTCATATCAAAGACAACCTCTAAGGAACTCATTTTTCTGCAAAATTGGAAAATTGGTTGACGGGTTTCATTCATTAGTTTTTACCATGTACCAAATCACCCAAGGGCCTTTGGCCTTACAGAAGGGCGTAGTCACCTATTGAAAACTCCAGTTGCAGCATCGTTGGACAAAACAACACCTTTGAGGCGAGGGCACTGATCTACAGTACACAATATATGTCTTGAACTGGAATCGCTACATGGCGCCCAGAACCAAGCAGTGGGTGTGGAACCAGAGCTTGTTCGTCAGTTTCATGTCAGTATTGACCCACTCACAAAATGCTCGCTTTGTTGGTTGAAAGCTTTCAGTCTTGAGAGAAGAATACTTCCATCAGGAGACAAAACAATGGCTTCAAATACTTGGCTATTTCACCTCCTCACGCTACTGTGGTGGTGAAACCGAGCTAGTGCGTAAGGCAGGAGGAGAAAAGTAAAGATGGATCGTAGAAGATCCCATGGGACTCCTCTTGACACGGCAATGATCGATGGTAAAAATGAACAGAAACTACTAGCGTTTGCCTGTTTCCTTAGAGTAAAAACTCTGACCTCGGCCAATTTCTAGCTCGCAATATGACCCTTACCGCAGTAGGAATGTGTAAGTGGGAAAAGACGAACAGTAGCACACCATTATGTGGCATTTCTACCTTGTATATAAAAGATATAAATGATCTCCAAAGGATAGAGAGTAGACAAATAATTAGGAAGTGATGAGTTTGGGGTATTTATCACATCGTTTTTAATATAATTTATTTAATTGTGATTTTATATAATTTAATTCTTAATCATGGCTGGGTTTTTTTTTTTTTTGTAAGATTTTATTTATTTATTTGAGAGAGAGAGAGTGAGAGACAGAGAGCACGAGAGGGAAGAGGGTCAGAGGGAGAAGCAGACTCCCCGCTGAGCAGGGAGCCCGATGCAGGACTAGATCCTGGGACTCCAGGATCATGACCCGAACTGAAGGCAGTCGCTTAACCAACTGAGCCACCCAGGCACCCAATCATGGCTGTTTTTAACAAGTGACTCCTTCCACGGCCGAAGATTTACCAGTCTACTCTCACAAGGCAGGACAAGATAAATCCAGCACACCAGTGATAAGCACTTCCCTAGAAAAAGGGTCATTAGCCTCAGATCCCTCGGAAATGAAAGTTTGGATCACCTTTCCTGGTTAAATAATCCAACTGAGGCTCTGGCTGAAGGCAAAGAGAATCTTAAATATTGTGGAGGAGAAAAGTCACAAACACCAATTCCGGCCTTGGGTCCATTTGCAAAAACTAAGGCTAGAGTGGCTACCCATTTTTTCTTCCAGTCCGTGTATGCATTTGTGGGTTGTGATTCATTTCCTTGTCTTTGCTCCATTGTCCCCAGCTGGGCTAGTCAGTTTACAGGTTAGTCTCTGGGTCAGGTCACAGAATTATGGGAAGAATGTGACAGGACTGGAAGAAGAGGACATCCCCAGAGACCTGGGAGGTGGGCTGGGTACTGGTTACAGTCCTTATGAGATGCTGGGTGGTCTCCCTTTGACAAATGGATGAATGCAATTTGTATCATATGAGGGTTAAGACTGGGGGAAGTTTTGTTTTGTCGTACTTTGTTTTTGAAGCAAATGTGTGGGAAGAAGGAATGATATTGATATATAGTAACACATGACCGCATGATGCAGACCTGGATATAGCACAATTAGCAATTGCTCTGTCTTCTGCCCAACCTCTGTTCTCAAATGGGGGCAGGCGTAACTTATCTTCTGCTTCTGCAGCAGGACTGACGAACACGGAAGGAGGACAAAGCCAAGCAGGGGAACAGCAGACTACCCTGGCTGGTAAAGGAGAGAGATAGAGGGTATACTCCTCCATCACTGGTATTCCTTCCAGACCAGGACAATGACACGGGAACCAACCAAGTGGGGGCAGTTTTTGAATCACGGCACCTGTTTTGGAATCCCTTCCTGCTGCAGAATCCAGAATCATCCCCTTGATATTTAAGCTGGAGCTGACGCCTGCCGCAAATGGCACCGTTTCGCAGTCAGGACCTGGACCCAGGTGAGTCATGTGCTGGCGGGGCTCCCAGCCAACTGCTGCCTCACCCTGTTATGTAATTTGTTGCGCGGACATACAGCTCCCATCTCATAAGGCTTGAATTTTCTTGGAAAATGTATTTCCATTTAGTATACAATGGTATACATAGTAAATACATAGTATTACAACAGGGTGTTAAGGTATTGGACACCAAAGGGAAGTTAGTGGATACTCGTGTTCTGTTTGTTTGATTTTTGGCTTCCCAGAATTTGAGCCCATTTCTAGGACTGGGAAATTCCCACCCTATGAGTCTTAGACTGAGACGGTGCTGACGACGCCCAGGACCCACTTTCCAGCCTCCCTCCCATTTTGCACAGGCAGGTGCAGCCACCTCCAGGCACTGCGTGATAATGACAGCAGCATCTACACTGAACCAATTCTACAACATGCTCTGGCTGCATAGGCTTCACATTTGTCTTTCCATCTTCCCAGTGATTCTATGAGCTTCCTTATATTTTTTTCAATAAATGACATTTATTCTTCAATCAGGCAACTGCTCTTGTAACTAAAATCCTTGGTGGATACGATATACATAATTTCTAAGGGGGAGTAGCAGAGTCTTATTCTAACTCTCCGCCTAGTGGCCCAGGACATAGGGCCACCCCCCCACCCCAACAGAGTTCTGGGCTGAAGTGAAATGATGAGCCACTTTGAGCTACTGTGGAATCTTTTTTGAATGAGTCTGCTTCCAGCATCAATTTGCTACTTCCTTGGTGAGCTCCATGAACTCTCTGGCTTTAATCTCTCCTTCTTTCATACAGCTTGTCTCGAAGCCACAATTGAAGAGGTGGGAGAGAAGCTCTTATATCTATAGTGGCTTGCTTCTCCCCTGAATTTTTCCTCTCTTGGTTAATGCACACAAGCAAGGACTGACTGCATAACAGCAGTGGTGAAGGGCTCATAGACATGCATGCAAGCACACATACATCTCAACCAAACAGTGTCAGAAAAAGCAACCTGAAATCCATAATTCAGAGAAAACAGTAAGAGCATGATTGGTCCAAACGCCAAAACAAACCAACAATCACTCCAGGAATAGAACCTCATAAAACTTTTATGCTGAGAAGTACTTTTGTAATAATCAAAGCATCTCTTTTCCATTCATGTCTAGATACTGGAGTTAAGGTATTTATCCAAGGTCACACTGAAAATCAGGAGCCTACCCAGGGCCCAGCATCAAATTGTGCTTATATGTGTACATTTCACAAAACTGGATACATTTTCATCATTAAGTGTGTTAGATATTACCTAATGTGGTCACACACACACATACATAGTGTCCAGTAAGATTAAAAGACTTTCTACAGAAGGGCAAGCCCAACTTCCAACTGAGCCCACTAATCTTTAAAAGACACCCTTCACTTGATTCACAGTTAATTTCTCTCCCCAAGACATGAAACTCTTCTATAAAGTGTCATTTTGGAAGGATCTCAGCAAGCTTTGCACTTTGGAAATTTTACTGAACTAGTTTTTCCACCATGGGCCCCGGCTTTTCCTGCTGACCGTCACAGCCATGGCAAAAATGGGGCCATCCAAGCTCTTGAATACATCCCAATCCCAACACAGAAGAGAAAGGATTGATATGGGCCAATGTTTTTGATGTAACACAAAATGACAGAAAAGGCCCTTTGATTCACCCAGGTCCTAATGGCGCTGTCCTCTGGATTAGAGAAGTAGCTCGGGGGGACAGAAAACCCTAACAGACTAGTTTTCCTTTGGCCTTTAGAAAGCTCAGAGTTGATTTTGCAGGCTAAGTGTAGTTATGATATGAGGGCTTTACCCCTACCTTTATCTGAACCCTCGATTTCCTCATGTAATTATTTTCACTTTGTCATATATGTTTCTGCAAGTCATTCCTTACTTTTCTGAAGAACAAAGTGAATTTATTTTTATGATTCTAACATTGTGAAATAATTAGAGTCACCAAAAGTTTTAAAGATATACAGAGAGGTTCTGCTTACTGTTTAACCTAGTTTTCTCCAGCACTTTAGGTAAATACAGTAAAGTCTCAAACCCAGGGACTTGATGTTGGTACAATGTGTGTGTATAGTTCCAGATCAGGTTAGGGTGTGTGTGTGTGTGTGTGTGTGTGTGTGTGTGTGTGTGTGTGTAGATCCATGTAACTATGTAACTTCCACTGAGGTCAAGACCCAGACCATTCCACCCCCACAGAGACCTCCTTTGTACCATCCCTTTCTAATCACTTCCCCACTCCTAAACCCAACTCCTAGCAACAGCTAATCTGTTCTCCATTGCTGTAATTTCGTCATTCTGAGAATGTTATATAAATGGCTTCATGCAGTATGGAAAGTTAATATATTTTTGAAGTACATTTTGTTCACTCATCTCTTCTTCTCTAGATCATTTTCATTTGCTTTTTTATTCATACATTCACTTATTCAAGTGGAAGCTTCTGGGCTGGGGCAGCCACTGCTGGAGAGATTCAAAGTTTTCTGAGTACCCCTAAGCCCTGTAGTTTATAATTTGGTTTAGGAGATAAAAGCCAGTAAAACGGATGTTGGACTTCTGGCTTTAAAAACTGTGAGAGAATAAATTTCTGTTTTTTAAGCCACTGCGCTTACAATAATTTGTTATAGCAGCCATAGGAAACTGATATCTGCCCCATCAACTAGGACAGCGCCTTTCGGATACATGGCAATGACTCAAGAAATGTTTTATGAACATCTTGAGTTCAGAATAAAAGGAAAGACTCTTCCTGGGGAGCCTGGGTGGTACAGTCAGTTAAGTGTCTGCCTTCAGCTCAGGTCATGATCTCAGGGTCCTGGGATCGAGCCCCTACTCAGTGGAGAGGGAGCATGCTTCTCCCTCTCCCTCTGCCCCTCCCCCTGCTTGTGTGTTCTCTCTCTCTCAATAAATAAAATCTTAACAAAAAAAAAGGGGGGGGAAGGAAAGGAAAGACTCTTCCAAAGGGGGATTTGGGTTGTCCTTGAAGAATTAGGTGAATTATAATGGCAAGAAATAGAGTAGGAGATCATTTCAAGAGATGGGATAAAATGGGCAAAGCAAGGAGGCACGCAAGCCCAGGACGATGAAGGCAATGACAGGGGCCCAGTTTGGCTAGGATAGGAGATACAGATGCCCTGGCTCCCTCATTTACCAGCCCATGTATGGGTTTTCATTTGCTTTCCTCCGATACAATCAATTCTACCAATGTGGGAAACATGCACAGATTGGTCTTCAAAGAACTGAGCACAAGCAGGGGTATTCTGTCGTGTGCTATAGAAATCCAAACAGGTCCCCTTGACTCCCCTGCAAAGAAACTTTTCCCTCCTCTGGGAACTCGCTTTCTAAATTACCGACCAACTGTTTATGATTGTTTAGCTAGCATCCTGTAATAGTTTTAACTCACAAAGTCCATTCATCAGCTTCGTGGGGATGTGGTAATTTACATAGACAACTGATAGACTTGTCCTCTGTCTCCAAGGACCCTAATACTCGCTTCACTCCTGGCATCCAAAAAGAAAATACAGCCAATTCTGTTTTATCCAGTATTCTGCTCAGACTCTGTTAATGAGCACATCAGTGTATCTACAGCATAATGATAATTAGTGTGTGTGGTGTTGCAGATGACCCTAAGATACCATAAGGTCTGGGCAGGCCTTGTGAATTCTCAAAGTCAAAATCAGATTACTTCAACACAATTGCTTATTTACAAGAATTCTGCATTAACCAGAACATTCCATTCCCTGCCCACATTAAGGAACAGAGTTTTCCATTATGGCAATCCCCAATTGATAGGTTCCCCCAAATCCCTGCCTATTTACCCAAGATTGTCTTGTTTTTTCTCCCAAGAGCAATTGCAGAAAGATTTGGAACTTGAGGGAACATATAGATTTTGAAGTGGAGGTAAGAGATAGGTAGACCAATGAAACAGAACAAAGAGTCATAAAACAGCCCCAGATAGGAATTTAGCACATTCCCAAGGTGGCATTAGAAATCAGTAGTGAAGACACAAATTACTGCATTGAAGATAAAAGATAATTGAATTATCAAACTGGATAGCAAAATAAACAATAATTAAACTGAATCTCTACCCCACGCGACATTGTAAAACAAATTCCAAGTGGATTATTTGTTTAATATAACCAATAATACCATAAAAGCACTAGATAAAATGTACATACATGTGTTGGCAAAGGATGTTTAAGGCATGACGCCAATGCTACCAACCACAAAAGATGGCCAAATTTGTACACAAAATTTAAACTTCTGAATGGGAGAAAAGACAAAGTTAAGCACAGTTGACAAAATTAGAGGGAAAAAATCGTCACCCTACACAGCAAAGAGTTAACAGCCTTTTGTAGGTGATCCTTTCATTAGCTACAGGAGTTAAAAGCAATTCCTGCCCACACAGTCCAAGCCAACTAAGCACTCTTAACCCTAAGCTCTTAAGACAAGGGTAGGAAGCCTATTTATTGGATTCCCTGGACAAGGCAGAAAGTGCCCCCCTGCAAAATCCTATATCGTTATTTTTCTACAGCACCGTCTTCCTTGGACTGGATGCATACCATGGTATTAGAAAAGATACTTTACCAAAGCATTAAAGATATTTGTATCTGGGTTTGGGGCAAATTATGTTCTCCTTGTTCCTGACTGTATTTTCTAGGTTTCTAAATTGAATATACTTTGCTTTGGAGATAAGGGGGAAATTTTTATATCAGCTCAAGTTCTTAATTGTAAGAAACAGAAACCAATCTTGGCTGTTTTAACCAAATAGGGGATTTATTATTTATTATGAATGTACTAGGTAACTCACTGAATTACAGAGAAGGCAGGAGACCAGGCTTGGGCCCAAGCAGACAGTAAGAGCTTCCAAATCATACTCCAAAGTCTGTCTGGGGAGAAAACAGCAGCTGTCCCAACCAAGCAAAAGATGCTAATCTTTGGGCCACCTCCATCTCTGCACCAGAAACTTGATCTTGGAGCAAACCCAACTGTCCCTACTACTAGAAAGACATCACCTCTGCTTCTTACCGTCACTTCATGCCCCAAAGTCGAGGGCGCAGTTGGCAAGATGACCTGGCCCTGGGTCATGTGCCTCCATCCTGAGATGTCAGGGAAAAGTAAACATCTGGCATTTTTAGCCTCTATAGTGGGCGGACATCTCTTCTCTTCACCTCATTCAGGCTCATAAGACAATTCCCTAAACATACAAAGCTGGTTCGTATGTTAGGTCGTCAAGAGAACAGTGAATGTCCACTTCTTAATATACTTTGAAGCAGAGATTTTCATCAGAAATATAGGGGGAGGGAGGACTCTCTGAAAAGTAGTAGTAGTTTAGAGGGAATTGTGAAGATGGGGTGAGCATAATTCAAGAAAGGATGAAGGCCTCCTCCACCTGCTGCAAATTTTCGTCCTTGCCCCTTAAAATGTGATTTCCCCTTAATTTTATTATTCCCCTAAGATTCTCTAATTAGTACATTACTGGGAGCTAAGCATGCTTTTTTAAAGTAAAAATTCATTTATAATAGTTGCCCGGTTATCAATAATGTACAATGTGTGAATCAATTTGGTCATACTGTTTTTTAATACCTGCCTCAAAAACCGGCCCTCTTTCCTACCTTGGAACGAGGGGAGGGAGATGAAGGGAAATAGGAACACACAAGCAGCAGGCCTGGATGAGCGGGTGCCAAAGGAGGATCCAGGTTGTGGTAAGAACAGAGGGGGCCGCAAGGGACACAGTAATGAATGCAGAGGGAGCAGAAAGGGAAGCAAAAAAAATACCAGACACACCTCTACTTTAGAAACTTGCTGGAAACATCTGGGGATCAAGAATAAGACAAGAGGAAAAAAATCCCCTTCATGGACTGAAATGGACCCCAAATGTGCGCCATTACTGCTGACTCAGTCATCTCATGGGCTACAAATTATTCCAAACTAAAAAGGTTATCCCAAACTAGCTTCCATTTCTTACCATCCAGGCTGATGGAAGCACTTAGTAGGGCATGCTGTCCATCCCACTGAGCATGCCCCAGAGGGAGCGCACACCCCGGTTTGAGATGACCACCACTGGCTGTGCAACACCAGCTTGAGAACCAGGGCCAACCGCGCTCTTTGTAACGGATGCTGGGCCCCACGTACCTGGTGCTCAGTCCTTGCACTGGCTTAAGTTGAACCACATTGAGGCCAGCTCCAGAGAAGCAAGTGGTATGTTATGGTGTCTCTGACATGTTTTCTGGGTCCCAAGCTACTGCTTATTTTTCCTCTCCTTTTGGTATTTACCATCCCCCTTCACCTCTCCCGTATTAAGGAAAACAGTGCAAGCCACCTTAATTTCCTTTTTGCAATGAGGCAGGGCAAAAATAATAAATATGCATATTGACATTTGCTTGGGAACCTTGAATGTAAATTCAAGGCACCAGCTCTTTATTCTGGTTAGACTTCAGATCACAATTAAATCTTCCTCAAATTCTCTGTCGTCCTGGTAACTGCTCTCTACTTAGAACATGAGGGCGAGATTACTCAAAAGGGTCTGGAAGGGGAGCAAGAGCTTATTAAGTTCTTTCCGATGCTCAGAACCACACAAGCTGTTCCAGAACAGTAGCGAGGCGTCGGAGAAAAGCCCCCGTTCAGGTTATCCCGATCGCTGTGATGTATTTGGGCTCTGCCGCCGTTAAGTAGTTATGTACATTATAATAACAAGATTGGCTATGGCACACCAAAAATATTGACAATGAATAGTATTTTGGATAATCACAGATTGCAAATCCGCTTAAACGCATTCAACTCTAACAGATATATTTAGACCTAGATGAACAGTAGCTGGAGGAATTTCTTAAAGTGTCAATTGGTGTGAATGAATAAAGATGGTTTTCAAGGAGCCATATTGCTTAGGGATTAAGGCCAACTGGAACAATTCACTGAAAAAAAAAAAAAAGCCTCCAAGCTCAAGAGAGCAGCTCCCCTTTATTCGATGGAGGCGTGCCCACTTCAGTCCTCAGGACTGGTGCTGGCAGCCCTGCCATGATGGTTCAGCCCTCCCCATTTGTACAGAGAAGAGTTTTTAATTGTGCATAAATGGGAACGCACAGCTCCTGTGACACAATGTTTGCAGCAAGGATGAGGAAAACAGAAATCTAAGTAGCAGTCCTTTTTATTTTGGCTTAACAGATTTTAGCAGGAAGACTCTGAATATGAATCGGCTTCATTTTTAAATCCTGAAGACAATTTCTGAAGCAGCCCATAAGGCGCCACTTTAGTCTGAGGCAATTAAAAACAGCCTAGAATAGCAAGAAAGAAAAATCACACCATTTGTTTGGACATTGCAAAGGGGAAAAGTTACAAATGATATGAACTCCATCCCTACATCCTCCCTACATCTATTTGCTTTTATACTCTTCCCGGGGTTTTGGAGGTGGGAATGGCAAGAAGAGTAAGGAACATTTATAATGCTTAAGATACTGCTTGTCATGTTTGAATTGCCATAATGTGAACTGTGTTACAAGCACTTAATAAAAAGGATGGCGCAGACTTTCTCCCCGTAGGCCAGTGGGTTTCCTCTAGAGTCAATCCCCTCTTTGATAATTTGGGCATCACTAAAAGAAAGTAAAGACTTATTAGAAGTAACTTTTTTTTTTTTTATTCTTTTCATGGTCCTTAAGGACCACCAGAGAAGGCATTTTCGAACTTAAATCCTTTACGATCTAGAGCGACCTGGAAACTACTGGAAATGCAGTTTCTCAAAGTGAAATACTGAGAGAGGGTGGCCAGGTAGTTGGACTTCCTGCAAGTCCCACTTTTAAAATGGCCTTCACCATCTTCTTGTAGCTAAGAAAGCCACTTAATGAGGAACAAAACTAATTAGTTTAAAATCAGACTGAATCTATATAGTAGCTGTTCACAATGTGGAAAATCACTTTTTTCATGGCTTTTCTTTTAACATGTATGCCATTTTCCCATCCTTAATGTGTTCTGTCTATATGAAAGAAATACTCTTCGCAACAGGACCTGGACTCAGAGGCCTCAGAACCCAATAAGAGAGTCCTGTAGCTTAATGGTCCTTAAATGCTCGACATCTCTGTCACCTAATGTAAAATCCATCTGATCGAATAGCCGTGACTGAATTATAGATATATAATTTTTTTTCTATTAAATGTTAATCTTCTGACTTGGCAGGGCAATAGAAGCTCTAAATTATTAAGAAGGCAATAACCTCTCTAAACTCTTTCCTGAATTCAGAATATTCCCAGGACTGCTATCTTAAAAAACAAATTGCAAAGCTGTTTAAAATATAAAAATCAGGCCCATTCAGTACAATTTGATGCCAAATATCAATTATAATGGGCATTATTTTTATTGATGTCTCTTCTACTATATCATGGAGTAGAACATAAGTATGTACGCAGGTACACACAACTACTGGGGGAGCAATCCTCACAAGTCTTGGCTCTTTCTCATTTACATATGACATATTTGTAACCTTCCCTTTTTGGTCGTATCCATTCATCACTGATGTTTGTTCATGCGGGCATAAATAATGAACATGCCTTCTAATGCATAAGTCATGCCACATGACCAATTATGCTCACCACGAGGGCTCTCGGTGCCCAGGGAGCTTCCCTGGAATGCCACCACTGCTGCAGCTTCTGGGTTTTTTTTTAAACCCCTACCATCACAACTCTTGTGAGGCAGAGGCCCCTATATGTGGCCAGAAACAGAAGCCGTGCTAAGACGCAGGTTACTATTTACCCAGAGGGATCTGATCTAGGCAGTCTTGTTCAAGGAGCCAAAGCCCAGACCTGGGAAAGAACTTCTAACAACCAAGTCTCGGATCCAGTTTAGTTGGGGAGATCACTGAATGAAAGGGAGTGGAGATGCCCGTTTTCCATGTTGTAGTTTGTGTATCATATATTTTACGGTGCCATTTTTTTCCCTCCTTTCTTAAACGCCGTCATTGCTGAATATCGCTCACAACATGTAGCAGCCAGGAGCGAGGCCCAGGCTCTTCCTTCTCTGGCAGGCGTGTGCCACCGTGTTTTTGCACGCTCATCACACGCAAGGCTCTTCCCATCCTTATTTTGGTGCCAAAGGTACTGCCATTACTTCGATGCACAGAACTTGCGAGAAGAAAAAAGATCACGCGAGGCTGCAGAGTCCAGTGATGAGGAGAATGAAGAGGCAGTAAGGAGTTGTCTTCCACTGTGGTGAAGCGGATGTCAAGAGAAGCTTCTGGCCACTGCCACCTGAGGTTTAACTTTATGTGCACAGGCACCAACACACCTCATCATCATGGGCACTGAAAATTAACTTGAAACCATTTTCTACTTTAAAATGAGTAAACTAAGAACAGGAACCCTTCAGGTAGGCAAGAAGCATGTGCAGAACAGTTTTTAGGAAAGCTGGTAACACTGGGGGGAAAAGCACTCGTGTTCTGAAGCAGCAAGTTTCCTAAAGCAGCAAAGATCGGACGCATAAGAGAGTTTTAAACCACGGAATATTTGGCTAGGGTCAAGAGCAAAGGTTGAAATAAAAAGCAAGCCATCAGAAAGATTAAGCTACATTCATCCAGAGTTATAGAAGAGCGCAGGTATAGCTAGTGAATAAAGTGACTGTAATATTAAAGTTTAAGATGTTCGTTGAATGAATATTCCATTTTAATAGTTCTTTATAACACAGACCCTCTGGCAAAAAGAATGAGCTTTCCCAATGAAGCAGGAATGATAAGAATGAAGCAGGAATGATAAGAATGAAATGAAATAGTGGGAGAGTAATAGAGCTTTCAACAAAGGAACGCATCCCAAAAGGAATCTGGTGATTCTTTTAGAGAGCACTCCCATCTCTGACACAGCTAACCTTCCTGCAGATGTCCTCATTTTTCTGAACACAGAACAGCAGAGAGACCAGCATCACCCACTCTGTATATTCCACTTGTTTACTATCTAAGAAGCTTTAGCCTTCAGTGTCATAGATGCAATCTCTGCCTTTGATATCAAAAGGTGGGTGAATGAGACAATGGGATTAATTCAAGGAGGTCACTTGCTCCTCCACTCTATGCGGCAGACTGAAAAAGGGCAAAATCATCTGTACGTTGGACCCCTTCGTGCTCGACACCAAATTCTAAAAAGTGGAACGTGGCATAAATGACCTTGTAAATCTTTTACGAGGATGTTCAAAACAATATTCCACATTTTATTGGTGACTGAAGACAAATTAAAATACACATGAGGTTCCCCTCCCACTTCTATTAAGGAAAATACAACACTGAAATGTGACTATTCAGTAAAGAACGTTCTCTGCTATAGAGCTTCAAAGAAGACCTAAATAAAACTCATGAAACAGAACTCATGCCAAAGGACAACATTAAATATACAAATTAAAGAATCCAAATACTGCTCATGTAAACTATCTAAAGAATTAAAAATAAATCCAATTCTGACTTTTCACTGTTGTTTCTATACTGAAGAAATGTGATGGTTTCTGGTGGGAGAAGCTATTTTGATGGCTCTTCATCCTTGTTATTATACAAAATTGGAACCAAAAAATCTGGTTCGGGGGCGCCCAGCTGGCACAGTCGGTGGAGCATGTGACTCTTGATCTCAGGGTCGTGAGTTCGAGCCCCACATTGGGCATAAAAAAAAAAAAGAAAAGAAAAGAAAAGAAATCTGGTTCACAATGTTCAAAGATTATTGCTAAGGCACATTTTGCAATTAAACGAAAACTTGGTTGAAAGGATTCATTTGTTCAGTTTATTTGCTAACAGTCAAATTAGTAATCTTCGATCTGAATGGTAAACAAAATATTAATAAAAATAGCAAAACATATAAACTCTCCTTAATGAGATGTAGTTAATAAAAATGGTTGGTTACAATAGAGTATTTACTAATACATGGCCAATTTTATCATTTCCTTGTGATCTACATTCTTACAGTTTACTCTATTATTGTACTTTCATCTGAAACCTGAAAGATCTGTTTTCTAAAATCAGTTCTCTAATTTTGCATGAAAACTGCATTTCACATTATTAATTTTATTAGTGCAATTTTCCTATAAATAAGTACAAAGTATTTGGAGGATGTGTGTATAATGAATGTTTGGTTACTATAGTAGCAAATGTCAAAGTAATTGCTTTAAAAAGCCTAAAATATTTGACACTCTGAAAAATCTAGTATACCATTTATCATAGTTCTCTAAATACTATGGTGAGAGAAATCACCACAAGTGAAAAATTAAGATACTGCTGTGGATATTCTGAGGCCATTTTAATATAAATTCCTAATACATCCTACCCTTGCCTGTTTTTAATCTAAATGTAATTTAGCACTGCACACCACTTTATGAAAAGAAATGTATTTAAAGGGGCATAAAAGTTACTAGTGTAAGAAGAAAAAAATCTGTACCTCTAAAAGAAGTCAAAGGCACTCATGAAGTTACTTCAATAAAAATGCAACTTGGCCAGCCAAGTTATGATGCATTCCTTAAAATCACATTTGGTCTCATGGCTCAACTGAAGATCTGAAAGATCTTTTGATCCACTTACCAAATTAATTTCCCTGAAAGAAATCTTTAAAAATTATTTCAGCCTAACCCTTCTTCATTATGGACCTACGAAGGTGGCTTATGTTTTATTAGGGACTCAACAGCTTAAATATACGTAGTCCATCCGAGACAGTGTTGGGTTGTTTGCCTAACTGTAAAATTAACATATATAGACTATAAGATTTGAACTGATATGGAAAAACTCAGTAACATACCCATCTAGTTAAAAAAAAAAAAACTTGCTGATGAAACAAAATATATTTTATTTCAATTATACTAGCACACGGCAGCCCAGGAAGGCCGTGGAGTTGCACAGGGAATGCTCAGCACCACAGCTAAAGCACACCCTGGCTGGTCAGGACTGCTGTTAGCACACAAGCCCCTGCCGCATCTGTATGATCTGGAGTAAGGCCGCCTGCACATCTTCGTCCATGTGACCCTTGAGAGAAAGAAGAAAGGCAGAAACATTTTATGTCATCTTCATTTACACAAGAATTTGAAAGACCGAGGCTTTGAAACAGGGCCTAAGTGGTTGTGATTCACCAAATGCTAAAGCCTCATCACTGCGGTGATATTCTAAAGGATTTACTGGAAAGTCAGCTTCAAAGTAGTACAGACCAGCTGCTCTCAACACTTATCAGAAGACAGATGGACAAACTCCTCTCCTTTCCTCTCTTAATAACAGCTCAGATAATAGGGGCAGCATGAGTTATAGATAAGCAAAGTCAGCTATGAAGTTTTTTTTTCCTGCTCCTGCTAAGAAATGTTTTTGTAATTAGAAAAGTAATCAACGAAAAAGGCCCCATACTTATATTCTTATCCTAAGTAGGATCACATGTATGATTTTGCAACTTGCCCTTTCACCTCATGTCGCAAAGTCTTTCCCCAGCTGTATCCCTAATTATTTTAAGTTATTGGATAATATTCCAGTGTACGGATATATCATCGTTTCTTTACTCGTTCTCCCAACGATGGCCATTTAACGTGTTGCCCATCTTTTTTTTTTATCTGACAGAGACACAGCGAGAGAGGGGACACAAGCAGGGGGAGTGGGAGAGGGAGAAGCAGGCTTCCCGCTGAGCAGGGAGCCCGATGCGTGGGCTCGATCCCAGGACCCTGAGATCATGACCTGAGCCGAAGGCAGACGCTTAATGACTGAGCCACCCAGGTGCCCCAGTGTCGCCCATTATGGGCAGATTCCTAGAGAAGAAATTGCCGGGTCAAAAGCAGGCTCAATTGCTAATTTTGCTAAGCACTACAAAACTTCCCTCTATCAGCATTGTAACAATTTGCACTCCCACCAACAGGGTATAAATGCCAACTTCCCAGACACCTTGCCCAACACTACAGACTATCGTCTTGTTTAATATTTGTCAATCCCATAGGTGAAAAATGGTACCTCCTTGTTTATTTGCATTTACCCATTACCGATGAGGTTGAGATCTTTTTATATGAATGTTAGCCATTTATATTTAGGAAGAAACACTTTGGACTTAAAAAGATGGCAAGAGGTTGATTAAATGCGAGTCAATATGGTAGGCTTACAACACCCTCTTCCCCTTTTTCTTTGCTTGAACACTTGAATAGGTTTCAGCATAACACTTCCTATTAATATAAAAAGTTATGCTTCCAAAATCTGTTTCTATAACAGCAGGATGTTTAAATTTCAAACATTAGCCATAGTTGACTAAACTGAATTTCTTAGTTAACTTTATGATGCCAGAAGGCAAGACTATTTCAGATGCCAGTTGTTTTTGTTATGTTTCATTAGGAGTCAGTAGAATTTCAACTTTTGGAAGCATACATTAGACAAAGTTGAAAGGCTCGTTAGTTTGCAGTGTTTTTCGGCGAGCGCATGCTCTTCCTCCTCTGGCCAATATCAGACCTGAATGAGTTCCTCATCCTCTCTAATACACATCTTCTACACTTTTCTACCATTTTCCTCCTAAAGTTCCTATTCTGCTGTCGTCCATCAATTGTCTTCTCTAACAACTGCAATATACAGTACAACAGGAGTTCAAACCATGGGTCCACAGAGACACAGATTTCTTTTTTTTATTAATACCATATGGTACTATACATGTATTTTCTCTTTCTTATGATTTTCTTTATAACATTGTCTTTTCTCTTTTTTTCTAAGAATACAGTATATAATAAATATTTAATAAATATAACATACCAAATATGTGTTAACTGACTACTTATATTATTGGTGAGGCTTCCAGTGAACAACAGACTATTAGTAGTCAAGTTTTTGGGGGAATCAAAAGTTATACGCAGATTTTTCAACCATGCAGGGTCTGCACCCCTGCCTCCCACTGTTCAAGGGTCAACTGTACTTTCAAAACCCAGCTCATCTTCTAGCTCCTCAAAAGAAAGTAGCCAATCATACCATTCATTCTTTTCTATTTGTTTCTCCTGCATCCCCTATAGAAAAGGAAGGCTTTTTGACTTTAAGAATTTGACACTGTAAACTTTCTTCCTTTTTATTATTTTACCTAGTTCCTTTTATTAAAAAATGACCTTCTTAGAAGCTTTCTCTCATCTCAACACCTTTTAAAAACAAAACAAAACAAAACAAAAACAGTGTGGGCTGACACTTCAAATCCTAAACAAGTCCTGTTATATCTCACCTGCCATTCTAACATTGTCTCTTGTAATACGTCTTCCTGAAAAATCTATTCTGAGAATTTTGGAGATGCTGATCATAGGGTTTCTACAGAGCATTAAGTATAGTATTCTTCATATGCTAAACATTTTCTTATTTTTCTAAAGAAAGCTTTCTCATTATACCCCCAAAGAAGGGAATTCTTAATCTTATGCTTCACTGAGTTTAAGCCTCAATAAATAAATATTATTGATAATCTCACAGAACCAATTCTTTTTCTTACACTCTTATAATTTTGTGCACCCCTTGTCATTTTTGCACTTTTATAGTATTTCCTACATTTCAAGAAATACTCCTGAGAAACAGTAAAGTTTTAGGGGTCCTTTCCACTCTCTTTAGCTGACAGCCAGGTATGGATGTCAAGGCATTATCTCCAGCTAGCAGTACCATTAACATGCGCTGCCATCATATGTTGCCAAACTGTCTATAAAATGAGTGACAAGCAGATGGAGAGAACACTAAATTTAAGATGTTGTGTTACCATATAGCTTTGTAAATTTCTCTGGGAGATATACAAGCCATGATTAAAAGAAACACAATTATTTTTAAATAAGCATATGGGATACAACTACTTTACACATCAATGACTTTCACATAAATTTACTTGAAAATAATCAATGGTCTTCTCTAAAATGGGGATTAAAGAGTGCAGCTGTGTTGAGCACTGGGTGATGTATGGAAGTGTTGAATCACCATATCGTACATCTGAAACTAATACAGAACTGTATGTTAACTATACTGGAATTTTTAAAAAATCAAATTGAAAGGATTCTTAGAAATAAAAAGAATAAAATGAAATCTTTTCCAAAGGAGGAAGAGTTTTTTTTTACCTGTGCAGCACTAAGAAGATGTGTCCGATAAATTGCAATCACCTCTTGGTGCTGTCTGTCGGCGTCCTAGATATGTGGAAAGATGGACAGATCAGAGAATCAGCATTCACGTTTTCAAACGCATGGAGGCTTGTGATAATGCCACCTTCAGGCTTGATGCTACACAACAGTATTGTGCTCCTACCATGTTATGCTCCTGCCACACCTTGTAACAAACCACCTTGGACCCACCAGATGCAAAACTTCATAGCGTAACAGTAGTATAAACTTTCCTAATCAATGTGTGGGAACATTCCTAGTGAAAACAATGCCACTTGTCCTAGGTACCATGAAATTTACTGCCTCAGTTCACATCTAATGCCACGAGACCATCCAGACACTTACCAACTTCTACTTTGGATTATTGCAAAAGCTTCCCATCTTGTCTCCCTGCCTCCAGATTTTATCTCCTCTCATGCTTCTCTTTGCTCATACCACGTTTGGCTCAAAAACCTCGGGAGAAACTTTATTCCATATAAAAGAGAATCCAGACTCATGCGCTTGCTTCTCAACAGGCTTGGCAGTTTCGCCACAAATACAGCTCCCGTGACCAGCCAGGCTGATCTCACTGCCCCGCGGGTATGCCTCTTGCGTTCCACTCCACCCCTCCCTCCCTACGATTTCCCTTGCCTGAAAGATTCTCTGTGTTCCATTCACCTACCAAAACACCATCTACCTTACAGGTTCAGGCCAGCTGTTTCTTTCCTCTCTAACTAGCTCCCACCACACCAGTGATCCTTCCTTCCTGTGAATTCATAATCACTTAGAATCTGGGATCTTATTCTCAATTCTATATTTGTTATTTGTGGTCTTGTTATTTTACTTTTCGTGGATCTGTATTTTGCCTCTCTACCTACCCAGAGCTCCCTGGGACAAAACCTGTGTACTCTATCCCTGACAGTGTTTAGCACAGTGTCATGAACATAATAAATAATAAACCAATATTTCGAATTATTGAAGGGACTACCATATCCTTTTGATAAGATCCAAATCAGTAATTTGTCATCATTAATTTGTAGGCCAGGGGTGTTAATAAAATGAACCCTTAAAAAATAGCTTTCTTCTATTCAAAAACAACTCCTAACCAATTCCTTTAAAATTGGAAATTATTAGCAACAATTTACATTTGAGCAGGATATGTTTTCCTTAGCATTTCCATGCATGTTATATTACCTCATCTGATTAAAAAAGCAACCAAATAAGTAATTTGTTCTTACTAGCCTACTTTATAGATAAGGAGGCCAAGGATTAAGGGGAATGTTCTATGTCACTCGCTTTTAAGTGGAGGAGTTTAGAACTGAGCTCCCGTCTTCAGTTTCTCAATCCAGTTGCTTTCTTTCACATAGAAAGGAGACACATATACGCATATAGGATACCTATATATGAATATATATATTTCCAGATGTTTTCTTTTAATACATAAGGTATAAAACCAGAGGGATGCCTACCTTTATTTGTAAGTATAAAATACTATTTCTAAAAAAAAAAGAACACCTCCTTTAAAAGTTGAGTGGACCAATATTTTAGAGTTAGAAAGATACCAGATTTGGAGTCAGCCAGTCCCAGGATTAAATTCTAGCTGCATGTCCCTAGGCCTCAAGTATTTTCATCTTTGTTTCCTTAAGAATTAAATCAGGGGAATAAAACCTTGTAGGGCGGTGATGAAGATCAAGGTCAAAGTATGCCAAGTGTTCAGGGCCATGCCTGGCATATTGTAGGCACCCAATACACCACGAGTACAAGTAACTTTGGGCAAAAATGGTTACCTTCCTGGACCTGAGCAGAGCCACAAATTAATGTGATTTCTAAGTAAACTTTTACCAACTACGTGAACCCGCACACAGGGGCACGAAGGCTCCGGGGCTGGCTACTCACAACCAGCTGCTGCTGCAGGGACTTCACTTGCTGCTGCAGGGTGTCAACCAGCTGGCTCTGCCTCTTGCCGGGACTCCCACTCGGGGACGTGAGCTGTGAAAGGCCGCTGAGGGCCTGCTTGAGTCTTTCCACGTCATTAAGCAGTTCTGTTATCTTATAAAGAAAGAAAAAAGTCTGGGATAAACCTGTATTATTCACTTATTTGATTCTCATGAACACCTTTACACAAAAATCACTCCTTGAGGCACACAATTTATCTTCATAGGCCAGAAAACTGAGGAATGAATATTGTCAACATTATGATCAACAGTATATACAATATATAAGTTCTTCCATTAAATTCCTCTCAGTAAATTCCTTACAAAAGCATTACCGAATTGAGAATAAATATATATCCTAAGATTGGAGTGTGACCTCAGCCTTTTTATTCTTAGATAATATTTAAGTACTTAAGAAAGTCTACAGGTTATCTTCCAGTTCATTCGAAACATAGGAACTTATGGGGCATTGCCTCCAACAAAGTTTGAAAAGAGAGCATGGCTCATGTAAGTCTAGCATTAACTTATGTGCCTGGTTCTTGTCAAGAATGTGTGATGTAATGAGCACAGAGTGTTATACGCAACTAATGAAATCGTCGAACACTATATCAAAAACTAATGATGTACTATATGCTGACTAACTGAACATAAGAATAATAAAAAAAATGTGTTTGGAAAAAAAAGAAGGTATGATTTTAGACTGCTTTGTCTTAAAGAGGGAAAAAATCAGGAGGCTGTTCAGACTAGTGGAGAGAGCAAAGGCTTTATTTAAAATCAGCCTGACCTGTTATTTATTAGCTGTGTGAGCTTGGTTAATTTCCTTTCCTTTTCTGAGCTTTAGTTCCTTTATCAGGGAAAGGGGGAGTTCTTTCATAGTTAATAAAATCAAATGCAATCATAAATATATGCCTGGTATGTAGTATATGCTCAATAAGTGGCAACAATTTTAAGCAGCTATTAATAACTTGCTATTGCAATTATACACTATTATAACAACCTTCGGAACAAGCAAAGAGCATTTAAATTCTGGGCCATATGAGCAGATGGGTCAAGTTAGTACTCGCACTTCTCCACTGAGGAGGGCTAGGGATGTGTCTGCTCTTAAGTGTCACTGTACCCGCAGAACGGACCACAGCACCTGGCATATAGAAGGCATTTAATAATTATTTATTGAACTGATAAAAATGCACCCAACCTTCCTGATTTCTCATCTTCATAGTACACACTTTATGCCCACTACCAGTTTCAAAAATATTGTTGGGCACCTATTCTATAAATTGTATCATGAGAATAAGTAAGAAGAAAAGGTAAGTTACAAACCTGACCTTATGAGCTGGTTGAGAAGATCAACCACATAACTCTGAGACAGTAACCTAGACATCTGAAATGGATGGCAGCACTAACAGAAAACATGCATTTTGGGAGAGGAATAGTTTACTGGAGGCTAGATTGGACAATGAAGGCTTCAGGAAGGAGGACACGTGTTGAAGTGGGTATGAAGGAATGTACAAGACTTAACTCAAGAGGCAGGAGGGGCAGGGCGTTCCAGGTGAGGAGACCAGTCTGTGGAAAGATATGAGGACAGGGTATACAAGAAATTGGGAGGGCTCGGTTACTGGCATGGGTGAGTGCCAAGATCAAGTCTGGGGTGCTCCCTCGTGTCCTTCATTTCTTACAGCCCAGAAACAGCTTTCTTCTCCCTCTCTCTCATCACCTTTCCAGTACCCTACAACCCACCGGAATGACCATTCACTTAGGAGGCAAGTGAACCTTGAGTCTCCCCATCATTTCCTCAGTTCTTAGCTATACCAGTTGAGGAAACCAAAGGAGAAAGGCTTTTGTCTCTATAACTTTACTTTTTTTTCAATCCTGAATTTCCTCGCACACCATAGTCTAACTGGAAAGGTGGCATTTAATGGTCACGTAGTTAATGCTTTTGTAACCCTGTCCTGTGGCATGCTGTTGTAAAGGGCCCTGTCCCACTCCGGCAGCTCTGCTCGGGGACAGCCAACACCAAGCCATGCAGACTACTCGGTGCCTACCTTATTATCTTTTGCTTCAATTTGTTTGGCCGATTCCTGGATTCTTTTCTGTAACTCTGTGATTGTTGTTAAGGACTTATCACACCGCTCCTGCTGATCCTTGATTTCTTGCTCAATGCTGAAATGTAGTAATTCCTTCTCATCTTTGGCAGAAAGTTGCTTCTTTTGGGCATGCAGCACCTCCTCACAGGCTTCTTCATACTTTCTATTCAGATTGGCCAGTTTCTCATTTAGGTTGGAAATCTGGGTCTCCAAATCACTTTTTGTTGCTTTATACTTAGACAAATCAACCACCTCTCTCGTCTCCAATTTTTTTAATGCTTGTTTAGTGTTCTGAACCTCGGACTGGAGTTTGGAGACCTCTTCAGTTTTGTTTTGGCTTTCTTCTTCCTTTTCCCTCAGGCTGGCCTTTATGATGCCCACTTCCTTCTCGAATGCTTCCTTAATCCGCAAATGCTCTGCCAGGGGCACCGAAGAATTCTTTTGGTTCTCCAACATCTGATGCAGTTTGGCCACTGTCTGTTGCTCTTTCTCATAACACCTCTGCTTATTCTTCAGTTCCTCCTTTAGATGCTCAACGGTGCTGTTAAGAGATTTTTTCAGGGCCTCCACCTGTTCCAATGGAACATGCTGCTTTTGCAGAAGGGTCTGGGCTGCGCGAAGCTCAGAAGTCTGTCTGGCATTTTCGTTGACCAGCTTTTCCTTCTCAGTCTTCACCTCCGTGTATTTCTGTAACAGGTCTTTCAACTGTTTGTTTAGCTCTTCTGTTTTCCTGTTTAGTGCTCTCTCCGTGTCATGAGAGTTCTCAACGAGAACATTCTTATCCTTTAAATCCTTCTGAAGAGTGCCAATCTCCTTCTTCAACTTGTCATTCTCCTGCTTGTACTTCTTGGCCTCTTCTTCCCTGACATGGGATCTCTGCGTCTGCTCTGCTAACTGTTCTTTTAGTTCTTTCTCTGCTGCTTTAAATTTTCTCTCACACTCTTCGAAGCTGACGATCGGAGCATATTTGAGCTTAATGCATTCCTGTATCGTGTCAAGTTCCTTCTTCTGGGCTTCGATTTCGGCATGCAGTGTCACAATCTCCTCTTGCCCCTTTCTGTAGTCGGCCAGGATTTCCACGCTGTTACCCTGCACCCTCTCCATGCTTTGGTTTACGGCGCTCATCTTCTCCTCGTGCTCTCGGAGGCTGATGTACTCAGCTTTTATTTGGCTCTGAGTGTTTTCCAGGTTTCTTCTGAGGATTTCATTCTCACCTTTTGTTTTTACAAATTCCTGATTGAGATCTTCAAATTTTTTCTTCACATCTAGTAATTCTCTGTGGGCCTTATCCAGTGTACCCTTCAGCTCGGTTTTCACCTCCTCGTGGGTTTTAGCCGGCACATACTGGGTACTCAGGGTCTTTTTCAAGTTAGTGTTTTCAGACACAAGTGCATTTATGTTCTCTCGGTCTTCACCGCACTTCTTATTCAGTTCAGACAGCTGTCGTTTGAGGTCAGCGACACTGGATTTCAGAGCCGTGACCTCTTTCTGGTGTTTCTCAGGGGGCACGAACACAGTTTCCAAGCGGCTAACATTCTTACTTAAACTGTCATTTTCCATCAGCAATTTCTCCATTTCCAGCTTCTTGTCTGTGTATTTTTGTGTTACATCTAAAAGCTGTTTCTTCAGCTCATCAACGGTGACATCATGTGACTTTTTCATTTCTTCACTGACTTGTAGGGGAACATAATGATTTTTCATTTCACTTGTTAAGTTCTGTACTTGCTGGCTGAGGAGCTTATTATCCAGATAAACCTTTTCAACATCCCTCTGCAATGTCTGATTTTTCGACGTGAGTTCGGTGACCTTCTTCGCAAGTTCTCCCGCTCTCTGCTCCAGTCTGCTTTTGAGCCACTCGTGCTCCTCTGGCTTGACGTGCTGAGCCAGTTTGGCCTTACAATTCTCAAGCTCTCTCTTTAACTGTCTGATTTCAGTAAGTGATTTTTCATACTCTCTTTCCATCTCTCCTACTTTTTTCACCTTCTCGTTTACTTCGCTTGATAAAAAGCTCTTCATGCTCTCAAATTTTTCTGTCGGAACCGAAAGGGCCAACTTTGCTAAGAGTTCTTTTACCTGGCCTTCCACCTCAGCGACCCTCCTTCCTTTCTTGTCTCGCTCCGTTTCACATGTACTCAGTTCCTTCTGCAATCGCTTATTCTCTTCCACCAGCTTGTCTTCATCCCTCCTAAACTGTTCTACTAACAGCTCATTTTGTTTGATTTGGTTTCGCAGTTTTCCCACTTCAGCTGATGCGCCCTCGTATTTTGCCTTCATGTCCTTCAGCTGGTCCTTCAGCTCCTCCGTCAGTCTGTGGCTCCCTGTGGCTGCTTCACTTGTCAGGTGCTCTTTAAGGGCAAGAAAGTGCGTCTGCATTTGTTTTACTTTACCTTCGGACTCATACATTCTCTTCTGCACATCCTTCAGTGCATCTTCTAACTGCTTTATCTGCTCATCAGAATCCTCCTTGACCCGTTCGCATTCTAGCGCTAAAGCTTTGCACTCGGCCACCTTGTGCGCCAACTCATTCTGGAGCTTGAGGCGGTCTTGTTTTGCCGATTCACAGAAAGTTCTCATTGCTTCTAACTCTTTCTTTAAAATGTCATTTTCGGAATATGAGGTCTGATTGGTTAATGACAGCTCCAGTGGTCTTAACATAGACCTGCTCTGCATGTGGGCTGGCACCCCTGGGGAAGTACACTGAAAAGAGAAACAAAAAAAAAAGATACTAATCACAAAAGCCTAAGGAAGACATTGACTTATTTGCCAAACTTATAAAGTTCCCACATCATCAGCAGTCAAGGGGTTTTCAGACTAGCATATTGGGAAAATACAGTAGTGATTTTTGAGGTAAGAAAAACCGTTCTGGGTACAATTCCCTTCATATGCTCTCAGGCAGTGATACTTAGAGAGTCTGTTCACTTTAAGTGTATTGCTGGCAGAACAAAGAAGGAAAATAGTTGTGGCCTCTGGGGACTACTTCCTCTTCCCTTCCCCATTCACAATAACTACCCACAAAAGATACCAACTGTATCAAAACACATTTATTATTTCTACGCTTTATGGCACATAATGTGCTTAGAACTTAGGATTCTGAAGTCATCAGAACCCTCGAATCAAAACAAGTATTGCAATTTTAAATCTGCAAATTATTTCACAGAATGATATATTACATAACTTCTAATAAGATATATAATTTCTGAATATCCTCGTTAACTCCAACATAATGGTCTTTAAATTATAAAAATACCACCAAAATAAGCACGGCTAGTATGAGTTGTCAAGAGAATACTGGTTAACTCACAAAAATGAAACAAGTTTCCTTCTCTCAAGTAGGATGAACTAGAATTTACCACATGATCTTAGTACAAAATTTGATTGACATCTTATTCCCTCCACTAAGAGCTGACATAAAAAAGAAGTATAATTAAACTCTTCAAAAAATAGTTCATAAACAGAACATATAACCACAAAAGACTAAATTCAATTATTTTATTTTTTCCCATACAGCCTATTACAGCAAGGGCTCTTTACAGGTACTAATTCATTGATAAAAGCTATGTGTTGTGCATACATTCCACTATCTTAATAGGCAGGTCTTACTGTTGTTCAGTTAAATCTATACTGCCTTCCCCAGGATCAAGAAGAAGAAAATTAACAACATGGAATAATTTCCCAGCCTCACTCTGCTTCTAAATTATCTTTCAATTTACCAATGATCTTTAGACTAAAACTGTGATAATTTACCAATTACTTACACATCTTTACCATTTCCAGACTTGTTTTATTACAATCAAATATTTATCTAATCTTAAATACTTTTCAGATGATATCCATGTTCTCAACTTAGAATCTAAGAAGTTTCCAGCTTAAAGTGATCTTTTTTTTTTAAATATTTTATTTATTTGACAGAGAGAGAGAGAGCACAAGCTGGGGGAGCGGCAGGCAGAGGGAGAGGGAGAAGCAGGCTCTCCGCAGAGCAGGGAGCCCGATGCGGGGCTCAATCCCAGGACCCTGGGATCATGATCTGAGCTGAAGGCAGATGCTTAACCGTCTGAGCCACCCAGGAGTCCCTCCAGCTTAAAGTGATCTAGAGACAACACAAAGCCTAACTCATTCTACCTATAAATGACAGAATGTAAAAAAGCCTTTAAAAGCCCAAATATTTAACTCTTCAGTCCATGGGAGGTGTTAAAAATGCAAACTTGTATCTACTGGATAGTAAAGGTGAGAAGCAGATCAACGAGAAAATCAGACAACACTACCTCTTGGAAGCTTTCCTTATTTTGAGGTGAATTTCCAACACATAGAATAGATATCTGAATAAGGAAAAATACATTTCAAAGCCCAAAAAATTAGTTCTGAATTATTTGTAACCTGTCTTCTCCTCTATATGGGCAAATATGAAGAGCTGACCAAACGCTGTTAATAAATACAGGCTTACTATCAAAGACAATGAAACTATAATTCAAATCTCTTATTTAAGCTACTGTCATCAAAAACACTCTAGAGGGCACCAGAAACAGTAATATCTGCTTTTATTAAACTCAGAACACTAACAACTTTTCTTTGATAATGAAAACCTTATTCAATGTATATGTACTGATAAATATACAATGCTGTTTTCCTTTTTAAAAAAGCACAAATATTTTTAATAAATTTTTCATTAAAATCCAGATTTACCTGTGAATCTGCCATGTACATTTGACCCTGTTTGAGAAGCATATCTTCTTTTCCTACATAAATCCAAATAAATGATAACTTAAATATCCATACCAAAGTAGGCTAAGAATTGATTTGGTGTTATTATCTCTTCTCTATTATTCAAACAAAACAAAAGCATGAGTTACAACATAAAATTATCCTTGTTCTAAATTATCCCTGTTTTTCCTTATTATTTCTATATACATAAGGGAAGTATCTATATTCTTCTGAACAGATACTAAGTTGGTTTTTAGAAATATATAAGACTTAGACTACGTAAGCTACATGATTATTATAAAATATGTATCTTACAATCAGTCAAAATAAAAATGGTTTTCTTTACAATTTATGGGATAAATACTATTGTACTGAGCTTGAGGATAATTTAATATTTCCTGGGAAGCAAAAAAAATGGATTTTCTAGAGGAATTATTTATAATTAGCAAATAATACACAAAAGTTAATATTAATGACATAGTCTTAAATAAGAAATAAGTATTTATGTAACTTCTAATTTTAAAATGCCTCCCTGCCTTGAGACTATATCCACAGATTTCTCCAAATCAGAAAACTACGTTATGTTTCTTTTCATAAAAAATAAGCTCCAAATATCACAAGATAAATGTCTCCTAATCAACAAGGCAAGTTTGGTAACTCATATAAGATACAACTTACTACACTAGCATCTTCACCTCTTCCTACTTCCATGTGTTGAGGTATAACACACAAGTGGCTGAAGTTGAGTGGCAAGAATGTCATATACAGTTAGACGAAATAAGTAGGTATAAACATTCTTCTTTGTTTGAACTGGGTGAATAGTAATGATAATCTATGCTTTTGTACTTACGGTTACTGAAATGACTTCCTGATCCTAAATGATTGCTCTGAAATCAGAAGCAGAAATTTATGACGAATATTGCTTCATTTTGTTAAATTCTGTATCTATTTTAGCTCTAAATGATCCAATCATTAAAACCACATTTTCAACATTCCTCGTTTCTCCTGAGTATGACTCTACTTGAAACCACAAAAAGACACAGCACTAGTGACAATTAGAGAGACCAGTTGAGAATAAACTACTTCACTAAACATTTTAATAAAAGCAGCCAAGCGTTTCAAGGAAAAACATTGCTGCTCAAAAGAAAAAAAAAAGTGAGCCCCAAATGAACCGAAACAACTTTCAATACACACTCTTTCTGCGGTTTCTTTACCTCAAGAGGAAGAAATGCCTTCCCTATCAAATGCAATCCCTATCAAAATACCAACAGCATTTTTCACAGAACTAGAACAAATAATAGTAAAATTTGAGTGGAACCACAAAGATCCCGAATAACCCAAGCAATCTTGAGAAAGAACAAAGCTGGAGGTATCACAATCCCAGATTTCAAGATATACTACAAAGCTGTAGTAATCTAAACAGTATAGTAATGGCAGAAAAACAGACGCACAGATCAATAGAACAGAACAGAGAGCTCTGTTCTGTATAAGCGCATGCTTATACAGTCAATTAACTTATGACTAAGGAGGCAAGGAGAAAAGACAGTCTCTCCTCAACAAATCATGTTGGGAAAACTGGACAGCTAAATGCAAAAGAATGAAACTGGACCACTTTCTTACACATAATAAAATAAAATACACACGTAAATAAAATAAAATAATATAAAACATAAAATAATATAAAATAAAATAATTAAATTTTAAAAATTAAAAAAATAAAAAGGTGAAAAGTTAAAAAAATAAAATAGAATAAAATAAACTCCAAATGGATTAAAGACCTAAATGTGACATGTGAAACCGTAGAACTGGTAGAAAAAAACAGGCCATAATCTCTTTGGCATTGGCCACAGAAATACTTTTCTAGATATATCTCTTCTGGCAAAGAGAACAAAAGCAAAAATAAAGTGCCGGGACCCCATCAAAATAAAAACCCTTTGCACAACAAAGGAAACCATATAAAGGCCACCTAGTGAGTAGGAGAAAATATCTGTAAATCATATATCTGATAAGGAATTAATACCCAAAATATAGGAAGAACTTATATACACTCCCAAAAAATAATCCAATTAAAAAGTAGGCAGAGGACCTGAATAGACATTTCTCCAAAGGCATACAGATGGCTGACACACGAAAAGACACTCAACATCACTAATCATCAGAGAAATGCGACTGAAATCACAATGAGATATCACCTCACACCTGTCATTATGGCTAGTATCAAAAAGACAAGAAAAAACAAGTGTTGGCAAGGATGTGGAGAGAAAGGAACCCTGTGCATTACTGGTAGGAATGTAAATTGGTGCAGCCACTGTGGAAGACAGTATGGAGGATCCTTGAAAAATTTAGAAATAACATAAGATCCAGTAACTCCACTACTGGGTAATTTACCCAAAGAAAACAAAAACACTAATTTGAAAAGATATATTGCACCCCTATGTTTATAGCAGCATTATTTAAAATAGCCAAGATATGGGAGCAACTCAAGTGTCCATCAATAAATGAACGAATGAAGAAGACGTGTTATATATACACACACACAAAGGAATATTAGCCCTAAGAAAGGATGCGATCTTGCCATTTGCAAAACGTGGATGGACCTCTGAGTATTATGTTAAGTGAAGTAAATCAGACAGAGAAAGACAAATACTGTATGACTTCACTCCTATGTGAAATCCCAAAACAAAACAAATGAAAAAACAAAAAGCAGAAACAGACCCATAAATACACAAAACAATCTTACGGTCGCCAGAGGAGAGGAGGTAGGAGAATGGACAAAACAGATGAAGAAGAGTGGGAGATACAGGCTCCTAGTTATGGAATGAGTAAGTCATGGGTATAAAAGGTACAGTATAGGGAACACAGTCAAAGTATCGTAGTGGCGTTGTATGGTGACAGGTGGTGAGCACAGCGTAATGTATGGAGTTGTCAAATTACTATGTAGTACACCCAAAACTAATGTCCCATTGTGTGTCAGCTACTTTCAATTTTTAAAAAAAGATGTGCAGAGGTAGTTCACATCTGTGTATCTGTGTGTATTAGTACTAAGAGCTATGTGTCAAACTCGTATAGGAGACCACAATAAAAATGGTCCACAGTTCTATAACTAAATTAATGCCACCTCCACTAATCCATAGTGCTCCAAGGGTACGGAAAAAATGTCTGTAAACTTAGTTAAGCTCTTTGTTCTATGTAATATTGAATACTAGAGTTTGTAATAGCTGCTAAATGGGCTTAGACATATATGGGTTGGGGAAGGCCTACACACATAAGGAGTTCAAAAAACTTGGTTTGGGTTTATCACCTTTACTTGATTACTCAAATAAAAATGGAAAGATGAGTTGTAACATAAAATTAGCTTCGTTCTAAAACAACCATATTTTCTCATATTTTTCCTATAAACATAAGGGAACTGCCTACATGTTATATATTGCACATAATGCAGCATTTCTGCTGGCAGCTTATGAGGAATTCTTAGCACGTGAGATGATACAGTAGTGAGTACTCAATATTTATAAATAATGCATTCTTAGTTTTTAATGGCTGCTTTCATAAATACGGGGTCACATATAAAGTACGCCCTCTAATTTTCTTCTTGAAAGTAAAAAACTCATTTCTAGTATAAAAATTCATCAAAATGAATATGTATCGACTGGTGAAAATGTCCCCGTTAGCCTACGTGAAGGAAGTTACAAAACAGTATTCCCACCTGTTGAATGTGTATGTAACACAAGCCATGCACAAATGAAGTGAAAGTGAAAGTCAGGGGCTAAGAGTGCTGGCATTATAGGTGTGTTTATTTTCTGCTTCTAGTTTAACTACATTTTCTCAGTTTCCTAAAATAAATGTGTTGTTTTTATAAGAAAAGATGTGTTATTTTTCTACAATATATTATAACCTCATTGAAAGTTATAGACTTGGCTCCAAGTTTGTCAAAAGCTACAGAAAACATGTTATTCTTAAGATGTGAGAGTCCACTTGTAGAAGAAAAGCAATACATAAATAGTACCCGATTATAGGTATCCAACTTTGGCAGACATTTCAAAAATCCCATATGCACATCTGTATCTTCTCATTCAAGCTATTCTGAGCATAAAACTAGTCGGACTACCTGGGTTCCAGTTCTGGCCCTGCCACTTCCTATTTAATAGAGCCCCTCATGGGTAGACTACTCTGTGCTTCGGTCTCCTCACTCCCAAAGTGGAGATAAGAGTAAGATCTAGCATACAGAGTTGATGTGTTTATAAAATACGTGTATAGTGCACAGGGCCATTTCTTGGCATGTGGACAATGCTACAAAATGTTAGCTATTACTAGTTTCACTACTAGCTTAAAAACAAACATCTTCAAATGTGAAAAACAGAAGCTACTCTACTAGATCATTACTTTATAAACCTCTATTTCTGAATAATCTTCAGAATTCAGTCATATCAATGCAAACATGCATCAAGGCGTAACTCACGTGCAGTAAAGTACGTGAGTGTTAGGTGTACGGTGCAGTAAGCATCTGCATACGTGTATACCTCACGTCACCACAACCCAGATCAAGACAGAGAACATTCCCAGCACCCTCAGATGCTTCTTCATGCCCCTAGTCAGTAACCCCTCACCAAAGGGTGGTCTCCACTCTGACCTCGGTGACCACAGATTAGTTTTGTCTGATTCCAAGTTTCATAAAAATGAAATCATGAAATATATACTCTGTGTCTGATTTCTTTCACGCAACATTACATCTGTGAGATTCATCCTGTGTCTTTACATTTTTTCACAGCTGCGCACATGTTTTTCATCTCCAAAGGAAAAAAAAATCGCTTCTGTTACATACTTTGGAGTTATATTCCCCAGTAAAGATAAAAGATTCACACGAATCAGCCACCTTCTTCAGCGGCACCAGCGATGAACAACATTTATAAAATATGTATGATAGCCTTGCAAAACAAACCTCTGCAGATAAAAGCCAGGCGAGTGGTCACTGTTGGTGCCGGAAATGTGGGTCCTGACAGGAAGCAAGTGTCAGGAGGCTTCTAGGTACCGGGAATGTTCTATTTCTTGATCTTGGTGTGTCTGACTTGTGAAAAGTCTTCAACATATACACTTTAACATGTGTACTTTATAATGTACACTGTATTTCAATAAAAAATTTCTAAAAAATACCATGACTTTGGAAAAACTAAGAGCTAACTGATCCAACCAAAGCTGAGCCTTACCGACACACTATTCTCAACCGAGTGTTGTAATTAATGCATAGATACACAAAACCCTTTCTGAGATAATCCTGGAAATACACTATTCATTTATGACGCTTTGTTTTTTCACCGTCATAAACATTGCAGATTTACAGATATGAGTGTGAAGTTTTGTAAAAGTAAAGACAAAGAGGTGAGCCAGGGAAGAGAAATGGGTATGGAAGGGAATGCCAGGCCCACGCAGGTCAGTCAGTGGTCTCATTTAACCTTTGCCACAGCTCTGTGGAGAAAGGGACGATCACCCCAATTTTTGCGAAAGTGGCAGCAAGCTCAGAGACTTTAAAGAAACTGCCTGAGGTCACACAATAAAGAAGAAAGCAATCATTCAAATTCAAGTCTGACTCCAAGGTCCTTACCACTGCCCATTTTACATTATATGAAAGAATTTAGTTAAGCTTTCTATACCTCAAAATATTTAAATCTATTTTTCAGAGTCTCAATAGTTCTTAGGCTTTCTTCATGTTGCTTTTCTTTAGCCACCAAAAGGGATTTCAGCTTTTCTTTCTGAAATGGAAAGGAATAAATACAGAGCAAAATCATTCCATGATTTGATTAACTAGGTTAAAAATATGTTTCAGAAAACGTGAATTAGAATGGCTGTGATTTTTTAGTATTTTTAACTATTAGTAGAGTTGGAAATTTTTACAAATATACTAATAAAATATACCATATATATATAAACAATACTATGAAAAATTCACATTTCTGTCATATGTTTCAAATCTTATTATTTTCAGACGTTTTATTTACAATGTTTAGAATTTAAAATCTTTTCGTTAAAAGTTTCACAGAAAATGAGGCATTCAGAGGCAATAACAACAAAATGCTTATGACAACCCACGATGTCCTTAAAACGTATTTTTATAGTCACATGTAGGTTTTGATTTTCCCTTTAAGCAATAACCAGAAATCAAATCCTCATCCCCATCTCAACTCAGGACTCAAAACTCTACTGCAATATCATCTTCAATTTACATAACATTTTACAGCTTTAAAGTAAAATTTATCATCCTACCTCACTTTCCAGATCATCAGCAACCATTACTTCCTAAATTCAAAAGGAAGAAATGTATTTCCATTATTCAAAGCTTATTTTTTAAAGGCATGAGCTCAGTGAATATCTTTGTAAAAGGCTGGCACATATCTTTAAGATTGGAAACAAGGATATAAGGAGAAAATGTCTCTGGATGAGACCAATTCTGTGGTCTGAGCTGTCACTCATTCTTCTCACTGACCAGGTTCAGAAGCACTTTGATTCTTTTGAGAACCCATCCATTATCAGCTCCTACTTTCCAATCCCATAGCCCCAACTATAGTTCAGTGCTTTGCTATTACCGTAAACCAACAGTATTTTCTGTTCCTATATGTGACACCGAAAGTTTCACGTAAAGATCCCAGGAAGACAGAACTTTCCTCAAGGACAATGACCTGGTTGTACCTCCTTCAGCATCTAGCACCATGACTTGATGTGGCACTTGATGATGATTACTGGTAGTAAAACATTTTTTAATTTTTTTATATTATGTAGATTATTTACCTCATTCAGCTGTAGTTGTAAACCGTTGACTTTATCCAGTAATATTCTCTGTTCTTGCTGAATTTTTCTCAACCTCTCTTTCAAATCTTCATTTTCAATCTCCAGATCCTTAAATAGTAAAGATAACAGGTGCCAGACCAGCCTTAAAAGAGCAGTTCTTATGGAAAAAATTTTTAAAAACAGTTTGCTATCATGTAAGGATATATACATATATAATAAAACAGCTTTAAGTCCAAAGACACAATAGTTTCAATGACATTTCAATGGCTTAAAATTTATAGGTCAGAAGTAATATACAGGCATACTTGATTTATTGTGCTTTGCTATATTGTGCTTCACAAATACTGTGTTTTTTACAAATTGAAGGTTTGAGGGAACCCTGCATTGAGCTAGTCTATCGTCACCATTTCTCCACCAGCATTTGCTTACTTTGTGTCTCTGTCATATTTTGGTAACTCTCACAATATTTGAAATTTTTTATTATTATTATATTTGTTATGGTGATCTGTGATCAGTGAACCTTGATGACACGACTGTAATTGTCTTGGGGCACCAGGAACTGTGCCCATCTAAGATGGCAAACTTAACCAGTAAGTGCTCTATGTGTTCTGACGCTCTCCCCACTGGCCGTTCCCCCATCCCTCTCCCTCTCCTCAGGCCCCCCTGTTCCCTGAGACACAACAGTATTGAAATTAGACCAATTAACAACCCTACAATAGCCTCTAAGTGTTCAAGGGAAAGGAAGAGTCACACATCTCTCACCTTAAGTTAAAAGCTAAAAATGATTAAGCTTAGTGGGGAAGGCATGCCGGAAGCTAAAAAGAGCCAAAGGCTAGGTCTCTTGTACCAGTTAGTCAAGTTGGGAATGCAAAGGAAAAGCTCTTGAAAGAAATTAAAAGTGCTACTCCAGGGAACACATGCATGATAAGAAAGCAAAACAGACTTATAGCTGATAGGGAGAAAGTTTTAGTGATCTAGATAGAAGATCAAACCAGCCACAACATTCCCTTAAGCCAAAGCCTAATTCAGAGCAAAGCCCTAACTCTCTTCTATGAATTCTATGAAGGCTGCTAACACAACATCCATTCTGCAGCCCATGGATCAAGGAGTAATTTCGACTTTCAAGGCTTATTATTTAAGAAATACATTTCTTAATGTATTTAAGAGAATTGTGTTTAATTGAGAAATGTATTTAATACATTTCTTTAATGTATGGCCGCCTTGATGGAGATTCTTCTGATGGATCTGAGCAAAGGAAATTGAAAACCTTCTGGAAAGGATTCACCATTCCAGACGACATTAAGAACATTTGTGACTAATGAGAAGAGGTTAAAATACCAACATTAACGAGAGTTTGGAAGAAGTGCATTCCAACCCTCATGGAGGACTTTGAGGGGTTCAAGGCTTCAGTGGAGGAAGTAACTGCAGATGTGGTGGAAATAGCAAGAGAACTGGAATTAGAAGTGGAGTCTGAAGATGGGGCTGAATCGCTAGCAATTCCATGATAAAACTAATGAGTGAGGAGCTGCTTTCTTTGGATGAGCAAAGAAAGTGGTTTCTTGAGATGGAATCTACTTCTGGTGAAGATACTATTAAGATTACTGAAATGGCAACAATGGATTTAGAACATGACATAAACTTAGAGGGACTGAGGGGATCGGGCCCAATTTTGAAAGGAGTTCTGTGGGGAAAATACTATCAAACAGCATGCTACCAAGGAAACTTGTTAGGAGTTCATCAATGCGGCAAACTTCCTTGCTGTCGTATTTTAAGAAATTGCCACAGCCTCTCCAAGCTTCAACAACTCACCACCCTTGTGAGTCAGCAGCCATCAACATCAAGGCAAGACCCCCCGCCCAGTAAAAAGATGACAACTCACTGAAAATGCCAATGAGGACTAGAATATTTTAGCAATAAATATTTTTATTTAAAAAAAATTTTTTCTTTTTAAAAAATATTTATTTAAGTAATCTGCACACTCAACATGGGGCTCGAACTCACGACTCCGAGATCAAGAGTCACACACTCTTCTGACTGAGCCAGACAGGCACCCCAGTAATAAAGTATTTTTAAATTAAGGTATATACATTGGGGGTCTTTTAGATATAATGCTACTGCACACTTAACAGACTACAGTATAGGGGCACCTGGGTGGCTCAGTCAGTCAAGGTCTGCCTTCAGCTCAGGTCATGATCCCAGGGTCCTGGGATCGAACCCCACATCAGGCTCCTTGCTCAGCAGGGAGTCTGCTTCTCCCTCTCCCTCTGCTTCCCCCCCAACTTGTGTGCTCTCTCTCCTGCTCACTCTCTCTCTAAGTAAATAAAAAATCTTAAAAAAAAATACAGACTACAGTATAATGCAAATATAATTTTTATATGTGCTGGGAAACCAAAAAATTCATTTGACTCACTTTATTGGCAATATTTGCTTTGCTGCAATAATTGCTTTATTGCAATGGTCTGGGACTGAACTGCAATTATCTCTGAGGTGTGCTTATAGAAGTTTATGGTCCTATGCTATCTAATTAATACAAGTATATACAAGACAGCAAACCACCATGATTCTAACAAAATCAGTAAACAAAAGCATCACCTGGAAACAGAAAACAGCAGAAGAATATGCCATTTTAACTTTTGCTTAACACCTCTCAAGTTTATGGGAGTGTTCTAATTTATTTATTTATTTTTTTTTTTGCTATACCTAATTATCTCAGTGCTCTGATGAAGCATTTAAGGCTCCAATTTTGGGCTAGAGTTCACTTTCTTAACACTACATAGTAAACTATAAAAGCCCAAATAAAATGCTTTTGTCTTGTCATATGGAAAACAGCTATACAACCTATATTTTAATGGTGTTTCAGTCATAAAATAAACCATTTAATTATGGAATCTTCCTCCTCTGACATAATCCACATAATAATTATTTTTTAAACACTGATTAACACAGAACATTGTATGGTTAAACAAAATGATTTTTCATCAAATAAAAAATACTTATATTAAAACAAACATATTTATTTACATTAATAACCATCATTTTTCATTGCAAAACTAATACTAATACTAGTTTTCTAAAATGAATACAAATTTAGGATTTATGGCCCAAAACAGATATATTTAAATCAATAAGAAGTTACGTAAAGTTGTTAAATTATTTGCTTCCTAATACATATTAAAACAATACTTTCTGTAAGATAATATGACCCAAACATTCGTGTCAAAAGTCAATTCTTTTAGAAAGGATTGGGCAAGAAAACAGAATCACAAAATATAGCAGGCTGCCCTCCTTCCCCTGTTCATCTCCCCCATGTTTCGTGCTCCTTCTCTTCCCACCGGACCCCACTACAAACAACACAGCAATACTTTACAAAGAAGATACCTTTTGTTTTCTTTTTACCTGAATGTTTCGATGCTCCCTCTGACTTGACTTCATATTTACTTCATCTAGCATGTATGGCAAATTTCGCTTTGGTGAAACATAAGAGAACACAGGTTGGCAAGTATGGAAATACAGAAAAGTACATTTTCCTCGGTAGGCAACATTTAGGGATGTGCTGCTTATCCAACATGAAATTTTACTGTATGTAACACAAGATGGCAGTGTTTGCACTTAAAACTCCAAGTGGAAAGCATCTTTAAGAGTATAGGTTTTATTTTTATTTTTTATTAACATATAATGAATTGTTTCAGGGGTACAGGTTTGTGATTCATCAGTCTTACACAATTCACAGCACTCACCATAGCACATACCTTCCCCAAAGGACTACAGGTTTTACATAAATCAACTATGATTTATTTTAAAATATGAAGACATAATAAAATTTAAAATCCTGTTAAGGATTTATTTTTACTAAAGTTACCAAGATTTAAAAAGTAGAATTTGTACTAGACACAAAACTAAAGTTGCACTATAAGGCATCATCAACCATTCCCAAAGGAAAAATCTAGTACTTAAAAAGGAGAGGGAGTTACATCAATGTTGAAAAGAAATATGGAAATTACTTATTTCTTTAAGCACTGATAAAATATCAAAGGGTATGGTAAGAAAGAGACAGACAACCCTCTGACCAGAGCTCTGTAAAAGATCTCTAAATGACTTGGTTCAGTACATGTTCTGTTTTGTACACTTACTGCTTTGAAACCTTATTCCAGCCTAGAGATTTGCTTTAATAAAAAAACATAATTATTAAACAAGAGAGCATATAACCTTTTTTTTGCCCAAAGTGACATTTAAACCTACATAATAATTTAGAAAGCTATGGTCTTTCTTTTTGAGAGCTTAAAAAAAAAAAAAAAAAGCTAGTGCTTTAATTTTCCAAGAAAATTTTTTAATGTTTTGTATTATTTGTTGAGTCTTGTTTAACCAAGTGTTTTAACTATCATTCTAATGAGTTTGGATTTAGAATTAGAGGGACAAGGTCCGATTAGAAAGATATTCCATATCCATGACTTGGCCCAAACTACATTTCTAGCTTCATTCCTTCCAGCAAAGGACTGTTCTTTGTGTGGGGTCTGAGCCATTTCCTCATTCTACCTTCATCCCTGCCTTCCCTTCAGAGGGTCCTTCATCATCTGGCAACTGCTTACCTCACCCGCCTTTCCTCCTCAGTCATGCGCACATCACTCCTCCATGCTGACGGTCTACTGCCCCATGGATGTGTTAAACATACTCCTGCATCAGGGGGCTGGCACCAGCCCTTCCCTCTGCCTGTTAAGGCTTCTCCTACAGAACCCCTTGGCTCCCTTCTCGCTTCCTTCACACCTCTGCTCAATGTCACTTCCGGAGAGAGGCCTTTGCTGACCACGCCATCTAAAATAGCTTCCTGCCCTCTCCCCAATTCGTCCCCTAATTCTGTTTCACTTTTCTTCAAAGCAGATGCTATGATACTAAACACTAGCATTTGCTTATTGTTCTCTTCTCTCACCAGGCTGGGAGCAACATGAGACGGAAACTTTGCACACTATGATTCGCCAGCACCTAGAATAGTAAGTGGCATATCGTAGGTGCCCCACAGAGGTCTGTTAGGCAAACAACTGAGTAAGTCTTATTTTTAAAACTATACTGTAGTCTTCCTGATTACAGGGACTCTATGTCCCTTGGTACAGTAACAAATCCTATCTACAGCAGCTATTTTAAAAGGTATTCAACAAAGAATGGAAATACTGAGTTTTACTGTTCCTAGCAGAATATTAACTCTGTGTATTCACTTAGATAACTCCTGGAGCACCAAACAGAATACCATTCCCACATTAATATTCAATAATTCCTTATTTTAAATATCTCTGTATTTCAGAAATCACTTTCTCTGCTCCCATATAAGATAGCTGGTACAGACATAACACGGTGCATTTTTTTTTCCACTCTACTCCCACTTAGGTCGTCTGAGGAATGGGAGAGAAGGTAAAAACAGCTGATCCAGATAGAAAGGCAAAGTGATGGCAGACAGGACCCAGGCATGAATGTATTACTTAATTCTGATGGATTGGAGAGGAAAACATGCTTTAATATAGCTTTCAGATTCTGGTGAGAGGTCAAGGAATGATGTGCAGTGAGAATGATGATCAGAATTTCTCAGAAGGTACCTGATTACTCTCCTCAGGGTTTGGAAGGGCTCAGGTTCCTCTCACTAGAGAAAAGCTGAAAGCCTGGAAGGAAACAGCCAGCAGAAGAGGAAAGCTGCCTACACTAGCTCTTGAGCAAGATGGTGACAGAGCAGTAAACCAGCCCCACTTACGCTAACCTGAAGAGATTAGGGAAAAACAACAAGACATTTACTGAGACTGGGACACAAAACCAGGGTTACATAGTGATTTGATAATAAAACTAGGGCAAAGTATGAATTCTTTCACATATTGTGTTTTTTTTCAAAGTCCTTTTTAAATATCAACAAGGCAAAAAAAGTACAAAGAAAGCAAAATATTAACAGTGGTATTGAAATCACAGTATATATTCAGTTTGGAATTCTGTTTTCTTCCTTTCTTAAAGGCCCTGGAAGAATTTTTCTGTAACAGTAAACATTTCACTCTATTAGTAAGGGAGAAATGTTTATGTTTATGACCTGCTAGGCTAACATTCATCATTTAAGAATCTCAACAAGGTACATTATCTCACATTTGAAAGGGCCGGAGGCTCAAGGCCAGCAATCAGGAAGATATTTATATCCTATTGGATACATTCACTGTATCACTGTCATTTAGATCCACTGTCTCAAACTGAGTGATTGCATCAAAGCCTCAGGATCTTAATACCTGGATTCTACATGGGCATGATTAACTGGGCAGAGAGAACAGCATGCACTTAAACGTGAAACAACTACGTATAATCATTAACCTGTAAACACTTTACCGAAATTGTACCATATATATAACTTTTAAAAATTAAAATTAAGATGTACCTGCTGTAAAGATGGTCCTTTCTTCCAAAGTTCTCTCCCTGAAGATTTAAAGAGAGAGAAAGAGAGGAGGAAGGGGAACAGCAAAATAGCAGGTTACCTTGGGTAGATTGCAGATTTTGAATTCCCTAACTATACAATTGAGTCATTAAAGAAATCAGTTTTAAAGTTCCCTCTAAAGCTTACTACTTTACAGTTAAAATGACAGTGACCTATGTTTACCTATCAAACTGCGAAATTATTATTTTTTTTTGTTATGATTACATCCAGAGAGATAATATCCAATGCTAGGAAAGGGAGGCAGTTGCAAAATACAAAAATTTAAACACTCCTAAAGTGGAAGGCAATTTGTCAATATATATCAAAAGCTTAAAGAAATGGGTATATCCTGAAATATATGATGCAATTTCTAGGAATTGGTCCTAAGACTATAATAAAAATGTGCTAAAATATATATGCATAATGACAGTCACTAAATTGTTATGGATGTTAGCAAAAACTGTAAACAAATGACACATACAGAAAATTGGTTAATTCAATTAAACTTAAATATATGGACTTTTATGCATTAATAAAAATCATACTATAGACAAAATGTTTATCTATGAGGGAAAACCCTTCAAAATTTATTACACAAAAAGTAATCTGCAGCTCACTACTAGTGACCTCAATTTCCCACATCGGGAAAAGACTAGAAGGCTATTCCTTCCTGCATAGGGAAAAGACTGGAAGGATATTTCTCTTTAATAAACATAGAAAAATACTAGATACGGTTATCTGATAAATACTGGTAGAATATTTTACATGCATGTTCAAACAATGATTCTTTCTTTAAAATTTTGTTAAGTATAAAAGCTAAGTGCTACAGCCCTCCTCATCAAAAAAAAAATATATATATATATATTAGTAAAACACGCTTGATTGGGCTCTTTCTCCTCATTCCTTAACCTACTCCATAGTACAGTAGAGTTTACTTGATAAACTAGCCAATCTACACAACAGGCACTGCCTCAAAGCAAGTGACTACTACACAACACAAATAACACAAAGCCATGGCACAGAGGGAGACAGACCAATGATGTGTAGCATTAAGGAATGCTTTGCTTCTTATAAACTGCAGTTCCACCATCTGAGTCTTTAAAAGCTGCTATTAAGCTAGACTTTTCTAGCTACTTTGCTACCTACCTATGTTGGTATTTTCTGACGCAGTCTTCAATAAAGTTAGAATGTCCAGATTGTCCCCAATTCTTGCATAGTAAGAACTATCATGGCCCAGGGCATCCAGCAGGCTTACGTCAGCACCATTTTTAAGTAAGACTTCTACAGCATCTTTACAACCATACTCGCAACCTAGCATGAGAGCAGTTCTAAGAGGGAAGACAGAAGCATAAAGGACATTGAGAAAGACCCAAGAAAATATTTCAGAAACCTGCCAGAGGCCCCCTTCTTAAAGAATAGATATAACTTTAAAAAGTCATACTTGTTATATTTTACTTCCTATTTTTATCTTCTATTTTAACTTCATCACATTTATAAAGACATTTGCTTTCTGTCTTAGTTTGCAGAGCTAAAAACCTTGCATCACTCACTTACATACATATGTTGCTTCTACTACCAAACTAACCTCCTTTACTCCAGTATTTCTATGTTCTACAAGTAAATTACCACAAAAATCTCCCATCACTGATACTGTTACCCCATCTGCCCAAAACCTACAGCTCTAAACCCAAACTATTCAAAGCCCCTTCATGAAGTGAACCTCATCATGCAAACCTCTTCAACGAATCCCTTCTACTCAAAAACAAAAATCCGATTTCAGTTCTGATTTCTCTCCTTAAAAGAGCTTTCCTTCTCCTAACTGGAGACCTTCACATCTTCACACTTAATTTTAAAAACTGCCTCCTCCATAAACCTTCCTTAATTATCCCCATTATCATGGACCACTGGTTTATTCTGCCTTGACAGGATCATCAGCACTGAAACACTTAACAATAAAAATAGCAATAATGCAATTAAGCAATTGAATCGTCATGGAAATTTAGAAGGACCCTTGAAATTATTTTGTCCCATTCCTATTTTTATTGCTGAGGAAACCAAAAAATACCTCATGAAATGAAGTGACTTATCCTATATCTAACACAGTCTTTGTGAATATTGGATTTCATAAGAAAACAGATTCTTGCTTTTATTCTATGTATATCCTATTTCTCTTTTATACTCCGCAATAGTTCCTGGAATACAATTTTATATACACCGGGCACCACCAACGAAGTTTTTTTATTAGGGAAAAAAATGTTATAGATAAGGAAAAAATACAGAGTTTTAATTTATTTTTAATTTCTTCTTAAATATAAGATTTTAACTTATTTTTTTTAAAGATTTATTTGAGAGAAAGAGAGCATGAGTTGGGGGGCGTATAGAGGGAGAGGGAGAAAGAGTCTTAAACAGACTCCATGCTGAGCATGGAGCCAGACACAGGGCTCGATCTCATAATCCTGAGATCACAACCTGAGCCAAAACCAAGAGTCAGATACTCAACTGACTGAGCCACCCAAGGGCCCCACATTTTAATTTATTTTTAAAGCCGTCTGCTACCTAGCCTATTTAATACACATTGCCATACCTCATCATTTGTGTGTGTGTGTGTGTGTGTGTGTGTGTGTGTGTGTGTGTGTGTGTGGTATTCCAAAATGCTTGGGAAAACATAAGATCTATAAAAAAAATAAGGCATTATACATGGATCAACCAGATCATCACTCTCTGATCCTAAACTTTATTTTTAAACCCAACTTTCTTAGTCATGCTTGGAACCAGATTACAGTATCTGCAAAAACAAAGTAATGCAAAAAAGCCACTTCCTTAATAATCACATTAATGACTTAATTGCTTAAGAATTTCCTCCTTTGAGAGGTCTGAAAAATAAAAACAAGTAGAACTATAAAATTGACATCTAAGGACTTTTTTTTATACCTATCTAATTCTAGTGAACTACAAAAAAATAGGATACATGTTTAGAAGAATAAAGTTAAGTCAATTTTTACTAGTAATTTTACTAGTAATCATTTACAAAACCCCAAAAATTTGTTATAATTATTGTAATGCTCCCACTAGGAGATGGGATGTATTTCAGACGCATCACTGTCGGAAACCCTGGGACCATGAACATGAGAATTATAATAGCAGTGCCACGAGACACTGGACCTAGAGGAGGGCAAGGGGAGAGCTACAGAGAGAAAGTATTAGTGCACACCAACTAAAATGACATGGAACACAGAAGCAAAAATAAATGCAGGGAACCTCAGGGTGTGGAAATGAACTTGGTTTCAGAGAAGGAGATAGCACTACGCCCAGGCAGGGTAAGGAGAAACAACACACTGAGAAAGTCTATACCGAAAAACATCAAGCTCCAGGACATCCAAGAACCTTTACTCTCAAAAGATTCACTAACAAAGAAGCAGACTGAAAGTGGGATTTTTTTATTGTTCTCCCTCATTTTCTTATCTGAGTGCATCTTTCATTAAAGATTGTTTTAAAGCTTTAAAATAAATAACTGGGATAGAATTCCTCTTTCTTCGGTTTTCTAACCTGAACACAGGCTCTAATCACTGCTTTGTATTCCACATTTACCCTGTCATCTCCCCTTATTTCCCTCTTCTTCCTTCATCAGACTCTGGGGAAAAGAGAAAGAAAACAAAAGTGGATGCTAATTCCAAGGAAAGAGAGATCCAAAGGGGGATGGAAAGGACAAGTCACAGCGGCAGAGTTTCAGAGTCACTGTGAATCCAGCTGGTGTCCACGGAGCTGTGATAAAAAGAATTACCTGTTTTGTTTGTCTCTGGAATTAATCTCCGCCCCCCTATCTATCAGCAGTTGACATACTGTTGGCCTACACATCTGAGTAGCCAGAACCAGTGGTGTCCGCCCATCCTAAGCAACAAGAAAAATAAAACAGCATTAAGACAACAAATCTCGCAAAACATAAAAGTTAGAGTACATGAGTTGAAATGACAATAAACATAAACGGACTTACCACATCTTTGGCATTCACGGAGGCCCCATGGTCACAAAGCAGCTGTATGCTGGAAGGACAGTCTGCCATGGCTTTGAGGAACAAAGAAAAATGATAAATGGTGAACATCTGTTGGTAAGACACACGGTGATTTGCTACGTCCATATAAGGCATAAGTTCTTCAATTTCTAAACTACCAAGCTTCACATCGTCCACTCTCAGTTTAGCATAATAAGCACCGACTTTAGAAAATGGGTTAGACCAGATCATTTTATAAATGTTACACAATTTACTGGGACCAAGGAATATTGCTACCCTTGCAGAAGACAATATACTGCTACCCTAAGTGTAAACGTAGAAATAAAAATCAGGGGCCGGAGCAAGATGGCAGAAGAGTAGGAGACCTAGATTTCATCTGGTCTCAGGAATTCAGCTCAATAGGGATCAAACCATTCTGAACACCTACGAACTCAACAGGAGATCGAAGAGGAGAGTAGCAACAACTCTCTGAACAGAGGAGCGACCACTTACTGTAAGGTAGGACATGCGGAGAAATGAATCTGAGGCGATATTCGGGAGGATAGACGGCGGGGGAGGGGACCTCCATCAGCCGCTTCTGGCAAGTGATAGAGGAGCGGAGCACAAAATCGGACCTTTTAGAAGTTGGCGCCACTGAGGGACGTCGCTGCAGTGGCTAAGCGGGGGGGGGGGGGGGGGGGGGGGGTGGAATCCTCCTGGGACAGTGTGGTCTCAGGACCCTCGGGGTCACAGAAAGACCGAGGGTGCCTGAGTGCGGCAGAGCTCCCAGGTATCGGAGCGGGGAAGCCGGCTGCAGAGACGGAGCCGAGGCGCGGGCTCTCAGCTCGGGGTTGCCATAAACCGTGATTGGCGACACAGTCGGGCCACTGCTCCTTCAGCAGGGACCCAACAAGCGGCAGAGCCGGGGAGACTCCCCTTTCTCCCCCGGGGAGGAGCAGCGCGGGAACGCACCGCAGGGATCTACTGGGTTTGGAGACTCCACACGGGGTCGGGGGCCAGAGATACAAACGCTCAGTCACAGGCCGGGTGAGCACGGAGTGCGGCAGGAGACCAGGGAGACGGGAGTGACTGCTTTTCTCTGGGGGCGCACTGAGGAGCGGGGCCCCGAGTTCTCAGCTCCTCCGGGTGGAGATTGGGAGGCCATTTTCGCCCTGATCCTCCAAAGCTGTATCGAAAGCTTGCAGGGAACAAAAGCTCCTGAGAGCAAACCCCAGCAGCTTGCTTAGCCCATACCGACAAGGGCGGAGACAATTCAGCCTCCAGCAAAGACATTTGGAAACCACAGCAACAGGCCCCTCCCCCAGAAGATCAGCACGAACAGCCAGAAAGCCAAGACCAAGTTTACCAATCAAGGACAACGGGAGAACTCCAGCGCTAGGGGAATACTGCACATAGAATTCATGGCTTTTTTTTTTTACCATGATTCATTAGTTCATCAAAGTTAATTTTTTAACTGTTTTTTTTTTAATTTTTCTTTTTCCCTTTTTCAACCATCTTATCAATCCCTTTTTTAAAAAAAACATTTTTTATTTTTCATTTTTAGAGTCATATTTTATCCCTTCATATTAGTTACCCTTATTTTTGGCATATATATATAAGTTGTTCTCTCTTTAAAATTTTGAGATACAGTTTCTTCTAACAGATCAAAATATACCCTAAATCACTAGTGTATGGCTTTGTTCTAGTCTCCTGCCTGATCACATTCTCTCCCTTTTTTTTTTAAATCTTCTTTCTTTTTTCAAACAACTTATCTTATCAATTCCTTTTATAAAATCTTTTATAATTTTCATCTTTACAGTCATCTTCCATCCCTTCATTGTATCAACCCTTATTTTGTACATATATGTCTTTCATCCTTTAAAATTTAGGAGGCACTTTTTTCTAACAGACCAAAATACGCCCAAAATCTAGTGTGTGGCACTGATCTATGCACTAGCCTGAACATATTTGATCATATTCTGCTTTTTTTGTATTGTTCTGTTTTTGTTTTTATCTTTTTTTTCTCTTTCTTTTTTCTTTCTTTCCCTTTCCTTTCCCCTGGTTTCAGGTCTTTTCTGATTTGTATACACTATATTTGCTGGGGACGATGTTAACCTGTTAGCATTCTGTTCTGTCATTCATCTGTTCTCCTCCGGACAAAATGACAAGACGAAAAAAATCACCTCAGCAAAAAGAACAAGAGGTAGTACCGTCAGCCAGAGACCTACTCAATACGGACATTAGTACAATGTCGGGCCTAGAGTTCAGAATCATGACTTTAAAGATACTAGCTGGGCTTGAAAAAAGCGTGGAAGTTATTAGAGAAACCCTTTCTGGAGAAATAAAAACTAAAATCTAACCAAGTCCAAATCAAAAAGGCTATTGATGAGGTGCAATCAAAAATGGGGGCACTAACTGCTAGGATAAATGAGGCAGAAGAGAATCAGTGATATAGAAGACCAAATGATGGAAAATATAGAGGCTGAGAAAAAGAGAGATAAACAACTACGGGATCACGAGGGCAGAATTCGAGAGATAAGCGATACGATAAGACGAAACAACATTAGAATAATTGGGATCCCAGAAGAAGAAGAAAGAGAGAGAGGGGCAGAAGGTATATTGGAGCAAATTATAGCAGAGAACTTCCCTAATGTGGGGAAGGAAACAGGCATCAAAATCCAGGAGGCACAGAGAACCCCTCTCAAAATCAATAATAATAGGTCAACACCCCGACATCTAATAGTAAAACTTACGAGTCTCAGAGACAAAGAGAAAATCCTGAAAGCAGCTCGGGAGAAGAGATATGTAACCTACAATGGTAGAAATATTAGATTGGCAACAGACCTATCCACAGAGACCTGGCAGGCCAGAAAGGACTGGCAAGATATCTTCAGAGCACTAAACGAGAAAAATATGCAGCCAAGAATACTATATCCAGCTAGGCTGTCATTGAAAATTGAAGGAGAGATAAAAAGCTTCCAGGACAAACAAAAACTAAAGGAATTTGCAAACATGAAACCAGCCCTAGAAGAAATATTGAAAGGGGTCCACTAAGCAAAGAGAGAGCCTAAAAGCACCATAGATCAGAAAGGAACATAGACAATATAAAGTCACAGTCACCTTACAGGCAATACAATGGCACTAAATTCATACCTTTCAATAGTTACCCTGAATGTAAATGGGCTAAATGCCCCAATCAAAAGACACAGGCTATCAGATTGGATTAAAAAACAAGACCCATCAATATGCTGTCTGCAAGAGACTCATTTTAGACCCAAAGACACCCCCACCTTGAAAGTGAGGGGGTGGAAAACCATTTACCATGCTAATGGACACCAAAAGAAAGCTGGGGTGGCAATCCTTATATCAGACAAATTAGATTTTAAAACAAAGGCTGTAATCAGAGATGAGGAAGGACACTATATCCTACTTAAAGGGTCTATCCAACAAGAAGATCTAACAATTGTAAATATCTATGCCCCTAACATGGGAGCAGCCAATTATATAAGCCAATTAGTAACAAAAGTGAAGAAACACATGGACAACAATACAATAATAGTGGGGGACTTTAACACCCCCTGACTGAAATGGACAGATCATCTAAGCAAAAGATCAAAAAGGAAATAAAGACTTTAAATGAAACACTGGAACAAATGGACTTCACAGACATATTCAGAACATTCCATCCCAAAGCAACGGAATACACATTCTTCTCTAGTGCCCATGGAACATTCTCCAGAATTGATCACATCCGAGGTCACGAATCAGGTCTCAACCGGTACCAAAAGACTGGGATTATTCCCTGAATATTTTCAGACCACAGTGCTTTGAAACTAGAACTCAATCACAAGAGGAAAGTTGGAAAGAACTCAAATACATGGAGGCTAAAGAGCATCCTACTAAAGAATGAATGGGTCAACCAGGAAATTAAAGAAGAATTTAAAAAATTCATGGAAACCAATGAAAATGAAAACACAACTGTTCAAAATCTTTGGGATACAGCAAAGGCAGTCCTGAGAGGAAAGTATATAGCAATACAAGCCTTTCTCAAGAAACAAGAAAGGTCTCAAATATACAACCTAACCCTACACCTAAAGGAGCTGGAGAAAGAAGAGCAAATAAAGCCTAAACCCAGCAGGAGAAGAGAAATAATAAAGATCAGAGCAGAAATCAATGAAATAGAAACCAAAAGAAATCAATGAACTAGAAACCAAAAGAACAGTAGAACAGAGCAACGAAACTAGGAGCTGGTTCTTTGAAAGAATTAACAAGAGTGATAAACCCCTGGCCAGACTTATCAAAAAAGAAAAGAGAAATGACCCAAATCAACAAAATCATGAATGAAAGAGGAGAGATCACAACCAACAGCAAAGACATACAAACAATTACAAGAACATATTATGAGCAACTCTATGCCAGCAAATTAGATAACCTGGAAGAAATGGGTGCAATCCTAGAGATGTATCAACTACCAAAATTGAACCAGGAAGAAAGAGAAAACCTGAAGAGACCTATAACCACTAAGGAAATTGAAGCAGTCATCCAAAATCTCCCAAAGTCAAACAAAAGCCCAGGGCCAGATGGCTTCCCAGGGGAATTCTACCAAACATTTCAAGAAGAATTAATACCTATTCTCCTGAAACTGTTCCAAAAACTAGAAATGGAAGGAAAACTTCCAAACTCGTTTTATGAGGCCACCATTACCTTGATCCCAAAACCAGACAAAGACCCCATCCAAAAGGAGAATTACAGACCAATATCCTCGATGAACATGGATGCAAAAATTCTCACCAAAATACTAGCCAATAGGATCCAACAGTACATTAAAAGGATTATTCACCACGAACAAGTGGGATTTATCCCTGGGCTGCAAGGATGGTTCAACATCCGCAAATCAATCAATGTGATACAATACATTAACAAAAGAAAGAACAAGAATCACATGATCCTCTCAATAGATGCAGAAAAAGCATTTGACAAAGTACAGCATCCTTTCTTGATCAAAACTCTTCAGAGTATAGGGATAGAGGGTACTTACCTCAATATCATAAAAGCCATCTATGAAAAACCTACAGCGAATATCATTCTCATGGGGGAAAGCTGAGAGCTTTTCCCCTAAGGTCAGGAACGCATCAGGGATGTCCACTCTCACCACTGCTATTCAACATAGTATTAGAAGTCCTAGCCACAGCAATCAGACACCAAAAAGAAATCAAAGGCATCCAAATCGGCAAAGAGGAAGTCAAACTCTCACTCTTTGCATATGATATGATACTGTATGTGGAAAACCCAAAAGACTCCACCCCAAAACTGCTAGAACTCATACAGGAATTCAGTCAAGTAGCAGGATATAAAATCAATGCACAGAAATCAGTGGCATTCCTATACACCAACAACAAGACAGGAGAAAGACAAATCAAGGAGTCGATCCCATTTACAATTGCACCCAAAACCATAAGATACCTAGGAATAAATCTAACCAGAGACAAAGGATCTGTACTCAGAAAACTATAAAATACTCATGAAAGAAATTGAAGAAGACACAAAGAAATGGAAAAATGTTCCTGCTCATGGATTGGGAGAACCAACATTGTGAAGATGTCAATGCTACCTAGAATAATCTACACATTCAATGCAATCCCCATCAAAATACCATCCACTTTTTTCAACGAAATGGAACAAATCATCCTAAAATTTGTATGGAACCAGAAGAGACCCCGTGTAGCCAGAGGAATCTTGAGAAAGAAAAGCAAAGCTGGCGGCATCACAATTCCGGATTTCCAGCTCTATTACAAAGCTGTCATCATCAAGACAGTATGGTACTGGCACAAAAACAGACACATAGATCAATGGAACAGAATCAAGAGCCCAGAAATGGACCCTCAACTCTACGGTCAACTTATCTTTGACAAAGCAGGAAAGAATGTCCAATGGCAAAAAGACAGTCTCTTCAACAAATGGTGTTGGGAAAATTGGACAGCCACATTGCAGAAGAATGAAACTGGACCATTTCCTTACACCACACACAAAAATAGACTCCAAGTGGTTGAAAGACCTAAATGTGAGACAGGAGTCCATCAAAATCCTAAAGGAGAACACAGGCAGCAACCTCTTCGACCTCAGCCGCAGCAACTTCTTCCTAGAAACATCGCCAAAGGCAAGGGAAGCAAGGGCAAAAATGAACTCTTGGGATTTCATCAAGATAAAAAGCTTTTGCACAGCAAAAGAAACAGTCCACAAAACCAAAAGACAACCGACAGAATGGGAGAAAATATTTGCAAATGACATATCAGATAAAGGGCTAGTATCCAAAATCTATAAAGAACTTATCCAACTCAACACCCAAAGAACAAATAATCCAATCAAGAAATGGGCAGAAGACATGAACAGACATTTTTCCAAAGAAGACATCCAAATGGCCGACAGACACATGAAAAAGTGCTCAACATCGCTCAGCATCAGGGAAATCCAAATCAAAACCTCAATGAGATACCACCTCACACCAGTCAGAATGGCTAAAATGAACAAGTCAGGAAACGACAGATGTCAGCGGGGATGTGGAGAAAGGGGAACCCTCCTACACTGTTGGTGGGAATGCAAGCTGATGCAACCCCTCTGGAAAACAGTATGGAGGTTCCTCAAACAGTTGAAAATAGAGCTACCCTACGATCCAGCAATTGCACTACTGGGTATTTACCACAAAGATACAAATGTAGGGATCCGAAGGGGTACGTGCACCCCAATGTTTATAGCAGCAATGTCCACAATAACCAAACTGTGGAAAGCGCCAAGATGTCCATCGACAGATGAATGGATAAAGAAGATGTGGTATATATACACAATGGAATATTATGCAGCCATCAAAAGGAATGAGATCTTGCCATTTGCAAGGACGTGGATGGAACTGGAGGGTGTTATGCTGAGTGACATAAGTCCATCAGAGAAAGACATGTATCATAGGACCTCACTGATAGGAGGAATTCTTAATCTCAGGAAACAAACCGAGGGCTGCTGGAGTGATGGGGGGTGGGAGGGATGCAGTGGCTGGGTGATAGACATTGGGGAGGGTATGTGCTATGGTGAGCGCTGTGAATTGTGCAAGACTGTTGAATCACAGATCTGTACTTGTGAAACAAATAATCCAATATATGTTAAGAAAAAAGAAAAAGAAGAAGATAGCAGGAGGGGAAGAATGAAGGGGAGTAAGTCGGAGGGGGAGACGAACCATGAGAGACGATGGACTCTGAAAAACAAACTTAGGGTTCTAGAGGGGAGGTAGGTGGGGGATGGGTTAGCCTGGTGATGGGTATTAAAGAGGGCACATTCTGCATGGAGCACTGGGTGTTATGTACAAACAATGAATCATGGAACACTACATCAAAAACTAATGATGTAATACATGGTGATTAACATAACAATAAAAAAATTTAAAAAAATAAAATAAAAATCAAGGGGCACCTGGGTGGCTCAGTCGTTAAGCGTCTGCCTTCTGCTGGGGTCATGATCCCAGGGTCCTGGGATCAAGCCCCACATCAGGTTCCCCACTCAGCGGGGAGCCTGCTTCTTCCTCTCCCACTCCCCCTGCTTGTGTTCCTTCTCTCGCTGTGTCTCTCTCTCTCTCTCTCTCTCAAATAAATAAATAAATAAATCTTTAAAAAAATTAAATTTTCTACTTATAATATATTCTTAAATGTGGCTACAACTGACTTGATCCTTGAAGGGTTAGCTCAATTTTTTTTTAAATGAATCATATTCAGGTCTTTATAGATGAGTCACAGTAAAAAAGGTTTGACTCATATAATTCATATTTCCTTTTAAAATCAGAAATTGCAATGTCTGCCTTTGATGATGCAAAGCAGGGTCATTTTGCTGAAAATTAATTGTAAAACCACACACTGCTTCTTCTCCAACCAACACTAGAGTTCATATTTGTATTAGGAAAAAAAATTATTGTTAACATCATAAAATAGGATTGTGTTTCAACTCCCCATGAGTTTTTATTAAAAGTTTTTATATTATTATTAATAAATATTCCCTGTATTTATTATGAGTCGAGACTAGATTATTAGCCACAAAAAGTACTGACAAAGCATTCTTTTGTGTGTGTGTGAAATTCCACAGAATAAAACACATAAGAAAATCAAATAAATTTTCATTTCTGCTGTCTTTAATCCAGCAAGTCTTTTATATAAAATATAGAATCAGTTTTTAAAAAAAGAAACAAACTGAATACATTAATTCAGGAATTGTAAAACTAACAACCATTCAGGCCCAATTAAAAATAAGAATGATAAAATGTAAAGCATAATAAATTCTGGAGCTATAGTATATTGAACCAGTAAAGTCAGTAGTAAAGGTGCTATGGTGGAGAGTGGCGCTGTCTCCCAGCTGTGATGACCCTTCCTTCCACAGTAACGAAGCCGGGCTGGGCGGGCACATGCGGGCTCACCTGGACACCACAGTTCCCAGACTCCCTTGCATGCAGCCATGACCACGTGCATTAGATCTCATCAGTGGAATGTGACAGGAGTGATGTGTGCTACCTTCTGACTCTAGGGCTTAAAAGAGTGGTTTATACATTCCTCCATGACCTTTCCCCTTCCTGTTAGCAGGAAAACAGAAGTGCCTGCCAGCAACTTCAGCCTTAAAGATAAGGACAATGTGCTACGCAATGGTGGAACAGCAAAATGGAAGAAATCTGGGTCCCTGAATAGCCACAGGGAACAGAGCCACAAGCCCATCTGAACATGAGGATTTTGACATGAAAGAAAGCAATCCTTTGGAGCTTTTTAATTCAGTGTTATTTTATAGTGTCTCTGTCACAGCTGCCAAGCCTTATCCCTGAGACAAAACTGCTATCAGGAGTTAGGTGCTATTACAATAAATACCTAAATCATATGGCACTGTCTTAGTGGTTGAGTACTAGGTAATGACTAAACATATTTCAGGCTAGAAATCCTGTGATTTTTCTCATTCTGTGGCAAAACATTTGAAAGAGCTATTGTCCATCATCATTTAGAAGATGTACCACGTGGCAATAGAGCCTTTTGAGGTGAAGCAATAGAAAAGACCCAAATTTTAGTGCACATTGGCAGCTGCTTACTTTTAGTAAGGTATGGTAAGAAAGAGAAGAGGTCAAGCAAGAATCAGCCAATTTATGAACACAGATGAAAGGGAACAGACAGTGTCTAGATATTTGGGACCTCAGAGATGTGGGGAAGCCGACCGTTTCTGTGTCAAGCAGCAAAATTTAACACTGTTGTTGGTCACAACTTTTCTCAAGGAACTCCCACAAAGGAGAAAAAAAAGTCTGCTCTTGGAATAAACATCATGGTAAGGATATTATAATCCCATTCAAGAGTATTATTTCAGATGGCTGGGAGGTGGCAGCCATTAAATGAGGCAGAGTCATGACTCTACAAATAAGGATAAGAACTAAAGGAGGGTTAAGAACTTTATGTCCAGAAAATAACTTTGGAGATGGACAAATGGAAATGGCTGGAAACAAATAAACCAAAAAGCCAACCAAGGTTTTCTGGGAACCATACTACACAAGGTCCCAGAAGGCCAGTCTGCTAACACTCATGATTGTTCCAACCCTTAAGCTGCCTCTACAGAGGACATGCTCTCTGCCATGCAATTTATCTGGGACCCTAGAGAATACCAGACAAGTAAGAACCTCCCAGAAGGCAGAGCTAGGGCCCATAGAGAAGAACAGATAAGGCATTTCTCCTTAAAACCAAAAACCACACTGGGGTCATTGTGAGGCTCAAATGACGATGCTTATGAAAATGCTTTGCAAATACCACCACTTTATACAAAAATAAAAGAAAAAATACCTTGTGTAAAAAATTAAACTATCATAAAAGCACGTAAAACATAAAAAGAAAAAAGCTGAAATAAATTGAGGTACCAAAGTTTGAAGGAAATTTGCGGTATATTGCATTTTTAACACAGGCCACCTTGATCTACTGCAGATATTCCATAAACATGACAAGGCAGGGTAGCTACTTTTCTTTACTTTGGCTTTCCAGCAAACTGTAGGAATGTCAGACTTAGAAGAGTCAGGCCAGAGGTCAGACTGTGGTACATTCCAAAAATACTTAATATCTAACTTTTGTCTTTAAGACACCTGAAGAATAATGCAGATAAATTTAAATACACAAGTATGATTAATAAAATCTGTGAAATTACTAGTATAAATATTTTTTTAAAATACAGCACATTACAGTGATATGAAATTTAGCACCGAGGCCTAAACCAATAGCTACCACCACCATTAATTAAGAAATTACTACAAGCCAGGCACTACTTATAACTTCATTATAACCACTTATTGCAGTAGTGTTAACTTTATTTTGTGGATGAGAAAAATGGTATTCAGACATGTTAATTAGGTAAATGTAGTTTTTAAGAAAAAAAAAATCATCCCTCCTCCCTTCCCCACACATACACACAGAGTCACACAGTGCTTAGAGCTTCCTTGAGAGCAGGATCATGTTTATTTATCTTTGGACTTTTAGTATCTAACAAACCAGTCTTGGCTGAATGAATCTTTTTTAAGCTGTACAATCAAATAAATTTCACATTCGTATAAACAAAAACTTCATAATATTCTGTTTCTCCATGAATTATACAAATACATGCATATTAAAACTTGGAAATTAATTTAAATGCCTAGCTGTTTCAACAAATACTGGCTATGTCCAAGTGAAACCCTCACTTACCTGCGTCATGAAGTGCGGTTCTTCCCTGAAGATCTACGTGTTCAGTGGGACAATTGTACTGTTAAAACACAGAAACTTAGTCAGCTGGGAGAGTTTCACTTTAAAGTTAAACATCTAGACTCAAATGAACAACTGTTACTTAATCTTAAAATATTCCATTTATCAAAAAACCTAAGGACTACTAGACAAGCCACTAAATATTTTGACATGAAACAAATATAATAACATTATACTGTAAATTCAAGTTTTTCACAAAACAGGAAAACATATGGTACATTATAATAGCATGGGACGTAGAAACTCTTATTGTTTGGGGTTTTTTTCTCACCAAGAGTTAAAATTTGAACAACTGATTCAGGAAAAACAAATGAGTTCTGCTGTGAAACTTAGTGGTAACAATGTTTCTGGAAATGGAGGACTGGACCCTTTAACTGAAAACTTTCTTCAGCCCACTAGTTCAAGGAATTTTGTGGCTGCCTGACTACAAGTTTAACTAGTATTATGGATATCACATAGTCTAAGTGACTGATGTTTATATAGAAATATATAGCTCCTATGCCCTATCACTTTATGTCATAGACCAGACAACAGAAAATTCCAGTCTCCAGCTAACGTCAACAGGAAGGTCAAGCCTTTGTTATTTATTTTTAATACACTAAGTTATGTGATTCACTTCCCTCAGAGTTTTTGCTTTTTATTGTTCACATTCTTTCACAAGATGGAAAAGAAATTACGTAAGCTAACAGTCAAAATTAACCTACTATTTTCTTTGATCTCGAATTCCAAAAACTCACTGAAAACACATCTATTATTTGCAGTCAAAATAATAAAGCCAGAGTATTAGCCACTTTTACTACCTGTAGAAGTTTTTGTAGACACAAGGCATGCCCATACTTTGCAGCCAGGTGAAGAGCATTTCTTCCTATTAAAAAAATAATTTAAGATATACATGAACAGTTATTTTCTCCACAAGTGAATTTTCCATAGAAATGTGATTCATTTTTTCCAAGATGAGTTGACAAGATACTTAATTTGTAAGCATGCTTTCACTCAGGTTGATATTTTAGTAAAAGCTAATGAACACACCAAAACAGTGAAGGTGGGAAGAAAAATTAAATCTACAAACCCATAAAGAGCAAGAATTTTCTTATTTACCACCATATCTCCAATACCTAGCGTGGTGCCTGGGACAGAGTAAATAATTAAAGTCAGCCAGAATAAACGGGAGGGAGGGAGAGGAAGAGTAGAAAAAGAAAATGGGAATAGGGGTGGGAGAAAGATACCTAGATTTCTCAAAATATTTCTAAACAGGCAGTGTGGACACTAAAATACAGGAAGTTAAGAGACCTAAGTCAAAGAAACTAATTTTCAGCTAAAATCCAAAGTTCAGGGACGCCTGGGTGACTCAGATGGTTAAGCCTCTGCCATTGGCTCGGGTCATGATCCCAGGGTCCTGGGATCGAGTCCCACATCCGGCTCCCTGCTCAGTGGGGAGCCTGCTTCTCCCTTTCCCTCTGCACCCCCCACCCCGCTCATGCTCTCTATCTCTCTGTCTGAAATGAATAAATAAAATCTTTAAAAATAAATTCAAAGTTCACTAGGACTGTGTCTCTGAAAAATCAGGCAACTTGTTCAAATATAATGTGTATTAAAATGTGTCATTTTAAAGGAAACAAATCATCTGAAAGATTAACTGAATACTGAAAAAGGTAAAGCTGCAGACAACATTCTACCACCAAACATGATTTCTTCTAATTGCATTTCTTTATGCATACATCTCATTGGATGGTGAAAGACAAAAGGGTTTCACCAGGCCATTCCATCTGCCAATCTTTTGTGTTCTTAACTTTCCTCTCACTTCACAAACCTCTCAAAAAATGATCTGACTTCACTGTCAGACCCTTTTCCTAGAAGGGAAGTCATTTGTGTTCTGTTCATCTTAAATGAAGGAATACACTGACTTCAACTTTCAACCCTCACTCAGTTTTATATGAGTTTAGATAAGTGGATTAAGTTTTCCTGGATCTGATCACTTCTGTGTACTGACTACCAGGTTTCTAGAACAAACAGCAGTGAGTCCAGGTCTTTAAACAAGTACAGATACAACATCTTCATCCATCCCTAAACATCCTCTAGTTACAAATAAGTTAGATGATTTCAAATTTCAATTTGTTACTGTTCATGGACAAGTTTCCTAAAATTATTTTACACTGTGAAAAGTGACAAGGAAAACTATCATTTACATGGAAAGTAAGAGAGAGTATGGAGTCGGACAGTAGGGACAGTCCCTGGTGTTCAACACAATGGGCCACATAAAAATGTCAGGTCGGGTACTTCCTTAGCCAAACCCAAATCCAGCCACTTTAGATAATACAGTAAAAAAATTAAGGAAATATCAAATCTACAGCACAACACTATGAATTACACACAAGGTGCCTACCTGGTAAGACCTAGGTCATAAATACCTCAAAACCAAAACCACACTTACTTGAAATACAGTTATTTTCAATATACTTTCATACTGCTAGCAAATAAAGGAGTTAAGATAAAATACATAATTTTTTTTATCAAATTGTTACTGAGTATCCACATCTGGATTATAACAGACAATATTACAGCAAATAAGACAAGGTCCTTATCCTCAGGAAAGGACAACTCTAAAGACAAAAATAGTAAAACAAGGCAAATACAAATATAACTAAACAACAGCAAAAACAAAAGACAAAGAGTTTAAGCAGATTATCGTCAGGATACAGCATACGAAACGATGTCTGCTGTGCCTGGGAAAGCACTTAAAATGCTTGATCTGCACTCAAGGAGAGAGGGCAAAAGTCACTAGGCAAAAATATCCAGAGCAGAAAGAATACAGACAAAAAATAAGATATATACTTGTTTAAATTAGAATCAGAACAATAAATAAATAAAGTCTAAAGATCTCTAAAGAGGTATATGGTTAGTCTAAAATTTCTATAAATATTCCTCTACATCAGTGGAATGCTTTCGTAAGTAATTAACATTTTTTTTTTTTTAGGATTTTATTTATTTGTCAGAGAGAGAGAGCACAAGCAGGGGGAGCAGAGGGAGAAGCAGGCTCCCCGCTGAGCAAGGAGCCCGATCTGGGACTCGATTCCAGGACACTTGGATTATGACCTGAGCCGAAGGCAGATGCTTAACCAACTGAGCCACCCAGGCATCCCAGTAATTAACATATTCTTTTGTTCACCGTTCAAAGGTGGCAGATAGAGTTTGGTCTTCAATTTAAAATTTGATATATCCTTAGGTAAAGATTCTCCTGAGATCTCTCTTTTCCTCTGCCTCCCTTCCATTTCTAAACACAGTACTGGTTTAACTGTAATGCATTTATCTGTCTCTATATGGAGTCACAAGATAAAATATTAAAGTTGTTAAGGCAATTCTGGTTCTAGGTCACCCCCTATATTTAACTGAATAACAAAGTAGAACTGCAGAGAAATAAGCTGTTTAGAGAATTGAGAATGGTTATCCTGAGAAAACCAGCACACTCACTGAAGAGGTCTACCTTGTGCTGTGCAGACAAACTTACGCTGTAAGATTTTAAGACAGACATGGGTACAACTAAGTTTAAGCAGAAGGCATAGTAAGAAACAGACTTAAAACTGTACAAGAAGGGGTGCCTGGGTGGCTGAGTCAGTTAAGCGTCTGCCTTCGGCTCAGGTCATGACCCTCAGGGTCCTGGGATCAAGCCCCGCATCGGGCTCCCTGCTCAGTGGGGAGCCTGCTTCTCCCTCTCCCTCTGCCCTCCCCCACTTGTGATCTCTCTCTCTGTGTGTGTCAAATAAATAAATAAAATCTTTAAAAAAAACAAAAACAAAAACTGTCTACAAGAAATAATTTTTTTATAAATATAGTAACCAAATACAGAACAGGTTTCCTTGTAAAGCATAAGGGTTAAGGACACAGACTCCAACTGCAGTTCATCCACTGAAGGAGCCTGGGCCAGTTACTGAATGGCTGGCTCAGTGCCTTGCAGCCTCCCTGGGATGGTGTGAGGATACAGTGAGTTAGTATGTGTGAACTGCTCAGGAGGGTACCATGTGCTGCATCAGCTCTTCTTGTTAATGATCATTCTTGGTAGTGCTGTCATTGCTACGAGGCAGTTAGCGCCCCATCACGAGAAATGTCCAACCAAATATCGAATGACCTCATGACAGCAAGGATTCACAGAGTCAAGAGTATGAGTATAAACTAAATGGCCCCTAAAGGTTCTTCCAAGTCTGAGATTTTAGGATCCTATAATATTACCAAGACCAGCACTGGACCTCAGGTCTCCAAATGCTCATCAGCTCAGCAATCCTGTCTCCTCAACTCCCTGTCTTTTACCTCTCCTAGACCAATGACGATACCTCAGAAGTAAACTTGTTCTCAACTATTTAAAAACAGAAAACTGAGGACGTCTCTCTCTAAATCACATTCCGGTCTGAAGAACATTAGCAATGGACAAGGCTTGTCCTCCCTTTCTGTTTTATAAGTGACCATGGCGGCAACCTACCTGCAGTGTCGCTGGTTGTAATATCAACGCCATGTACAAGGATGGCATTCAAACATTCAAGATTCCCCTTGGAGGCCACAACATGGAAGCTAAACAAAAAGAAAATATGTGTTATGCCACAGAAACTATGAAACATCGACTTACATGTTACACTAATGTCACCTTTTCTTCAACACACAGACACACACACGTTTTAAAAAGGCTACATAAAACATCTCTATATTTTCTACCAGGAAAAAGAAACCTATCCCTTATTAGCGAAAAACTAATTTTAACCCAAATTTACATAAGCAGCCAACACTCTCTAGAAATACCTCCTTAGAACCAATGGAATATTCCAATGTTTAATAGTCTTAATAATAGAAAATTTATACCAAATACCATTAATTCTATAGCTTATTATTAATCGGTAGTGCAGGCACTGGTGCTGGGGGCTTGATAAATGCACTGAAAAATTTCTATCAGATCATTTTGTTTCGTTTCAAATATACTGAAACTTCCAAAAGAAAAGAAGTTCTAGCAGAATGCTAAGGCCAAACAGATCAAAACACTTACCCCTTCTCTTTAGAATTATCAAATTAAACTTCGCATAGAAAAGCCTTCAAAACAACAAACTAAACTACACTTGGAAAGCCATAAAAGAGCTGGTGTCATCTTCCCCCAAAGTAGCCACAACTACCACCTAATTCCTCCCCTTTGTTCACAGACCTGTATGAAGTGGGTGAAGTTTTCCACACACAGTCATGACAAGCTTCCTAATAAGGCAAGGAAAGCCTGCTTAAAAAACTGACTTTAAGCCATCAGGTATTCAAGATACAAGAGAAGATACCCCATTGTTTCTTTGATCATCTAACACTTTATTAATCAACAAACATTTACAGAAATAGTTTGTGTGCCGTAAGAATGGACAGTGACTGATCAACTATACTCCACCAAATCCAAACTGGTAAGTGAAGACAGACAGTAGGGCTTCCCGACAAAGGATGCTGACCTCAGGTCAAAATACAACTGAACCCTAACCAAGTACAATAACCACTGTGAAGAAGCCAGGAGGAGATAAAGAATGTATGTGAGCTCAGCAAGGGGCCTGGATACAGACAAACTCTGTATCACACTCTCAGGAGGGGTCTTCCCTGACCACCCCATTTAAAATTTTTAATTTCCCCATTCCCTGAAACCTTAGGACTCTGACTTCCCCAATCCCTGCCGTTATTATTCTATATAGAACTACATATTTTTGAATATGATATATAAATTCAAGATTTATTTTCTTTATAGTCTTTCTTTATAAGTCTACCACTCTCTTCCCACTCTAAACTCAGCGAAAGCAGGGATTTTTGTCTGTTTTCCTTTCTATTACATTCCCAGACCAATGTACATACCAAACAGATGATAGGCCCTCAAATACTTGAATAACTGAATGCTTAGAGACAAAATCTGGAGATAGGTTGCAAATTCATTTCCAGATATTACAACACTTGGCCATGTATCTCGACTAGTATTATGATGGATGTAAATGCAAACCAGAGACCAAGCACTACGAAGTAAAATGAAGGAGGTGTGTGTATAATTTGAATTTGAGAGACAGAGATGCTTCTAATAAAAGGAATATAATGTTCATAGGAATCAAGTAAGGTCATAAGAATCAAGCAGGACTCAAGCAATGTTTCCATAGCTATCAAATTGCCTACTTGATAATCAAGTACACTGAAAATTCCTTACAGTGGAATTAAATTGTTGTAAGGCTAAGGGTATCGATCTTTGCAACACCAAAGTAGGGAATTATACTATGCAATGCACCATTAGAACCTTTTGAGAAACGGTAATTGGCTTCAAGGAAAGATTTTTAGTCTCCCAACAATCTTGGAGGGAACATTTTTTGTTTCTTGTTTCCCTTTCTTAGCTCAAAAAATTTGGAAGACTTCTTTCTTCAAAATAAATCAATATTACACTGATGATGTACGAAAGGGCAGAAATCACAACAAATCTACAATGCATTATTAATGAGGATATGCTATAAATACTGGACTTCAGAAGGAAGACATAACGATCACTAAAGTGTATGCGAAGAGTCATAAAGGAAATCTGAAAAGTTACCTTATAGAAATACTGTTTTTTAATTTAAAAAGTCAACTTTGTCTTTTTTAAAACAAGACGTGTTATTAGTGCTTCCATAATAAGAAATCCAGGTAATGTGGACGACCTCGGACGACAACAAGAAAAGTTGCATAAACTACAAAACATATGCTGAAAGGCATCAGTGAGGTAACAAGACAGTGAAAAATAACCAGGCCAGGATGCAGGGAGGGACAGAGACCCAGAGAGGTGAGCTTGGTATTTGAAGCCATTTTTTGCCAAGGAACATTTGTTGATTCCAGAGAAAACAGCTGGGAGGCCAAATACCACTTGTGACAGCCTGAGGGGACCGGGAGACAGGAATTGGTATCCGGCTTTCCAAGTGGCAGTGGGGCTTCCTGGTGAATCTGCCCCATTTTGCTTTGGCAATGGGCTATTCCCGAGGAGAGAGGTGAACAGGAAGAAAACAAATCCTTGCAGTGACTTTGGCTAGGCTTCAAATATTTCATTTTGAAATTGGATCGAGGTCAAGAAGCACATGTTACTTCTGTCTTAAATTTCAAAACTTGTAAAACAAACCAAAAAAGGTCATTTGAAATAAAATTTTTATAATTACTGCTAATACAGAAAGTGTGTTTGTAACATATCCTATATTTGACTAAATATGAAATGCTCTAATTAAGGAAGAATACAGTCTGTGAGTACTAAAAGGAAAATATTTTATCCCATTAATCCTAAAAGAATTCTATTTCCTACAATGAAAACCTCAGAGACTAATACTACTCATATATCCTACAAACTGAAGTTCATAATTGATCAAATCGTACCAGATTTTACAACTCTGACCATTAATACAAATAATTTCACTCAAAACTGAACATCAGACTGAAAAAAAAGAACAGAAACTCAAGCACCATTCATTCAAAACATTCAAAGCACGGATGGGCAGAACTGAAGAAATAAGGTTTCACTGACGATTTTCATCCCAAAGATTTCCTTCATCTTCTAACATCTTGATGTTTGGGAAAAAAGAAACACAAAAAATAAAGTCACTTTTAGATATTAAATTCTCGTGGGGGGGGAGCAGAGCAAGATGGCAGAGGAGTAGGAGACCTGGATTTCGTCTGGTCTCAGGAATTCAGCTGGAAAGGGATCAAACCATTCTGAACACCTACGAACTCAACAGGAGATCAAAGAAAAGAAGAGCACCAACTCTCTGAACAGAAAAGCGACCACATTCTGGAAGGTAGGACGTGCGGAGAAGTGAATCCGAGGCGATATTCGGGAGGATTAGATGGCGGGGGAGGGGGCCTCCATAGGCCGCTTCTGGCAAGTGATAGAGCCGCGGAGCACAAAATCGGAACTCTGAGAAGTCGGCTCCCCTAAGGGACGTCACTCCAGTGGCTAAGCGGGGGGTGGAACCCTCGCGGGACAGTGTGGTCTCAGGACCCTCAGGGTCACAGAAAGACCGGGGGTGCCTGAGTGCAGTGGAGCTCCCAGATATTGGGGCGAGAAAGCCGGCTACATTTCATCCTAAAGCAACAGAATACACATTCTTCTCTAGTGCCCATAGAACATTCTCCACAATAGATCACATCTTAGGCCACAAATCAGGTCTCAACCGGTACCAAAAGATTGGAATTATTCCCTGCATATTTTCAGACCACAATGCTTTGAAACTAGAACTCAATCACAACAGGAAAATCAGAAAGAACTCAAATACATGGAGGCTAAAGAGCATCCTACTAAAGAATGAATGGGTCAACCAGGAAATTAAAGAAGAATTAAAAAAAATTCATGGAAACCAATGAAAATGAAAACACAATTGTTCAAAATCTTTGGGATGCAGCAAAGGCAGTCCTCAGAGGAAAGTATATAGCAATACAAGCCTTTCTCAAGAAACAAGAAAGGTCCCAAATACACAACCTAACCCTACACCTAAAAGAGCTAGAGAAAAAACAACAAATAAAGCCTAAACCCAGCAGAAGAGAAATAATAAAGATCAGAGCAGAAATCAATGAACTAGAAACCAAAAGAACAGTATAACAGATCAATGAAACTAGGAGCTGGTTCTTTGAAAGAATTAACAAGAGTGATAAACCCCTGGCCAGACTTATCAAAAAGAAAAGAGAAATGACCCAAATCAACAAAATCATGAATGAAAGAGGAGAGATCACAACCAACAGCAAAGACATACAAACAATTACAAGAACATATTATGAGCAACTCTATGCCAGCAAATTAGATAACCTGGAAGAAATGGGTGCAATCCTAGAGATGTATCAACTACCAAAATTGAACCAGGAAGAAAGAGAAAACCTGAAGAGACCTATAACCACTAAGGAAATTGAAGCAGTCATCCAAAATCTCCCAAAGTCAAACAAAAGCCCAGGGCCAGATGGCTTCCCAGGGGAATTCTACCAAACATTTCAAGAAGAATTAATACCTATTCTCCTGAAACTGTTCCAAAAACTAGAAATGGAAGGAAAACTTCCAAACTCGTTTTATGAGGCCACCATTACCTTGATCCCAAAACCAGACAAAGACCCCAACCAAAAGGAAAATTACAGACCAATATCCTCGATGAACATGGATGCAAAAATTCTCACCGAAATACTAGCCAATAGGATCCAACAGTACATTAAAAGGATTATTCACCACGACCAAGTGGGATTTATCCCTGGCCTACAAGGCTGGTTCAAACATCCGCAAATCAATCAACGTGATACAATACATTAACAAAAGGAAGAACAAGAATCATAGGATCCTCTCAATAGATGCAGAAAAAGCATTTGACAAAGTACAGCATCCTTTCTTGATCAAAACTCTTCAGAGTACAGGGATAGAGGCTACATACCTCAATATCATAAAAGCCATCTATGAAAAACCCACAGCAAATATCATTCTCAATGGGGAAAGACTGAGAGCTTTTCCCCTAAGGTCAGGAACGCGGCAGGGATGTCCACTCTCACCACTGCTATTCAACATAGTATTAGAAGTCCTAGCCACAGCAATCAGACACCAAAAAGAAATCAAAGGCATCCAAATCGGCAAAGAGGAAGTCAAACTCTCACTCTTTGCAGATGATATGATACTTTATGTGGAAAAAGACTCCACCCCAAAACTGCTAGAACTCATACAGGAATCCAGTCAAGTGGCAGGCTATAAAATCAATGCACAGAAATCAGTGGCATTCCTATACACCAACAACAAGACAGAAGAGAGACAAATCAAGGAGTCGATCCCATTTACAATTGCACCCAAAACCATAAGATACCTAAGAATAAATCTAACCAGAGACAAAGGATCTGTACTCAGAAAACTATAAAATACTCATGAAAGAAACTGAAGAAGACACAAAGAAATGGAAAAATGTTCCATGCTCATGGATTGGAAGAACCAACATTGTGAAGATGTCAATGCTACCTAGAGCAATCTACACATTCAATGCAATCCCCATCAAAATACCATCCACTTTTTTCAACGAAATGGAACAAATCATCCTAAAATTTGTATGGAACCAGAAAAGACCCTGAAGAGCCAGAGGAATGTTGAAAAAGAAAAGCAAAGCTGGCGGCATCACAATTCCGGACTTCCAGCTCTATTACAAAGCTGTCATCATCAAGACAGTATGGTACTGGCACAAAAACAGACACATAGATCAATGGAACAGAATTGAGAGCCCAGAAATGGACCCTCAACTCTACGGTCAACTCATCTTTCACAAAGCAGGAAAGAATGTCCAACGGAAAAAAGACAGTCTCTTCAACAAATGGTGTTGGGAAAATTGGACAGCCACATTGCAGAAGAATGAAACTGGACCATTTCCTTACACCACACACAAAAATAGACTCCAAGTGGTTGAAAGACCTAAATGTGAGACAGGAGTCCATCAAAATCCTAAAGGAGAACACAGGCAGCAACCTCTTCGACCTCAGCCGCAGCAACTTCTTCCTAGAAACATCGCCAAAGGCAAGGGAAGCAAGGGCAAAAATGAACTCTTGGGATTTCATCAAGATAAAAAGCTTTTGCACAGCAAAAGAAACAGTCCACAAAACCAAAAGACAACCGACAGAATGGGAGAAAATATTTGCAAATGACATATCAGATAAAGGGCTAGTATCCAAAATCTATAAAGAACTTATCAAACTCAACACCCAAAGAACAAATAATCCAATCAAGAAATGGGCAGAAGACATGAACAGACATTTTTCCAAAGAAGACATCCAAATGGCCGACAGACACATGAAAAAGTACTCCCCATCGCTCGGCATCAGGGAAATCCAAATCAAAACCTCAATGAGATACCACCTCACACCAGTCAGAATGGCTAAAATGAACAAGTCAGGAAATGACAGATGTTGGCGGGGATGTGGAGAAAGGGGAACCCTCCTACAATGTTGGCGGGAATGCAAGCTGGTGCAGCCACTCTGGAAAACAGTATGGAGGTTCCTCAAACAGTTGAAAATAGAGCTACCCTATGGTCCAGCAATTGCACTACTGGGTATTTACCACAAAGATACAAATGTAGGGATCCAGAGGGGTACGTGCACCCTGATGTTTTTTTTTTTTTATTTTTATTTTTTTATTTTTTTATTTTTTTTATTTTTTTTTAAAGATTTTATTTATTTATTTGAGAGAGAGAGAGAATGAGAGATAGAAAGCACGAGAGGGAAGAGGGTCAGAGGGAGAAGCAGACTCCTTGCTGAGCAGGAAGCCCGATGCGGGACTTGATCCCGGACTCCAGGATCATGACCTGAGCTGAAGGCAGTCGCTTAACCAACTGAGCCACCCAGGCGCCCCAACACCCTGATGTTTATAGCAGCAATGTCCACAATAGCCAAACTGTGGAAAGAGCCAAGATGTCCATCGACAGATGAATGGATAAAGAAGATGTGGTATATATACACAATGAAATATTATGCAGCCATCAAAAGGAATGAGATCTTGCCATTTGCAACGATGTGGATGGAACTGGAGGGTGTTATGCTGAGTGAAATAAGTTAATCAGAGAAAGACATGTATCATATGACCTCTGATATGAGGAATCCTTAATCTCAGGAAACAAACTGAGGGTTGCTGGAGTGGGGGTGGGGTGGGAGGGAGTGGGTGGCTGGGTGATAGATATTGGGGAGGGTATGTGCTATGGTGAGCGCTGTGTTGAATCACAGATCTGTACCTCTGAAACAAATAATGCAGTATATGCTAAGAAAAAAAAGAAGAAGATAGCAGGAGGGGAAGAATGAAGGGGGGGTAAATCAGAGGGGGAGACGAACCATGAGAGACGATGGACTCTGAAAAACAAACTGAGGGTTCTAGAGGGGAGGGGTGTGGGGGGATGGGTTAGCCTGGTGATGGGTATTAAAGAGGGCACATTCTGCGTGGAGCACTGGGTGTTATGCACAAACAATGACTCATGGAACACTACACATCAAAAACCAATGATTTGGGGCACCTGGGTGGCTCAGTTGGTTGAGTGACTGCCTTCGGCTCAGGTCATGATCCCAGGGTCCTGGGATCGAGCCCCGCATCGGGCTCCCTGCTTGGCAGGAAGCCTGCTTCTCCCTTTCCCACTCCCCCTGCTTGTGTTCCCTCTCTTGCTGTCTCTCTCTCTGTCAAATAAATAAATAAAATCTTTAAAAAAAACAAAACTAATGATGTAATATATGGTGATTAACATAACAATAAAAAATTTAAAGAAAAAAATAGATATTAAATTCTCACTGCTTATAGTGTGAGCCCTATATAAATAGCTCAAAATTTAGCAAAAATAGGAGCAGGACTCAAGAAATGTTTCCATAGCTATCAAATTGCCTACTTGATAAAACTGAAACAGTATTAAAAAATTGGAATGTTTCAAACTTTATTGGTATTAAAAGCTACTTGATTTTTATATCATGCTTTGCTATTTTTCCTATACTTGAATTTTGAAGCACCCTAAGGTAGTGATCTACCTCAAACATTAACTATCCACTTCCTAATATTCATTTCTATATTTAGTATCTGGTTTCCAGTTATAATATTCTAAATAAACTCATGCAAGACTGAGAGGAACTTTAGGAAACGAGACTTTTCACCTCCAACTTTGGAAGGTTTCCCAGATAAGGTTTTGACTGCTACAATTATAGAGGGCGGTAACAAACGTCCATCTACCCTTTAACCCATCCTCCACAGGAAGGGAAGGGAAGAAGATTGGGAGGGGTGCGAGAAAAGCTAAGCACGGAAACAAGCCAGCAGTCCTTCTCGGCGACCCAAAACCAAAGGTGGGATCACGACCTGTGCCTCCCTAAGCCACACTAGCTGTTCTGCCTTCCTTTCTGTTCTGAACATTCTCACTTAAAATAATGATCCCAATATAAAAACGGGTTGGGAGTTGAGACGAAACAACTAGACCACTGGGTGGTATTTTAGTATTCTCTCTAGCTTGAAAATCTTTCACACTGAGAACAAGTTATTAGTCCATAATGTTTCAAAGTGATGTTTGAAAGATTTTATAGTGTGGGTTTTGATAAAGCCTTTTTCAATTGATACGTTGACAGCCACACTGCACAAATTTCACTTATGTCCCAAGGGTCCACCCAAATTCCCTTGAGGGAATTATCATCAGTCATACTTACGCAGATCTGCCTTCCACATCAAGTTTGCCTGGATTGATGCCCTTTTTAGCAAGGATTGAGGAAACTTTTTCTACATCTCCCCTCTCTGCGGCTTTCATCAATCGGTCATCATATTTGTTCCAATCTGCTGCATGCTGCAAAAAGGAAAAAAATAAATAAACATGGCCTACTCTCTACACTATATTAGTAAGACTTTGTCAAGAAGGAAGGAAAAGAGAAAGGAGAGCAATACTGCATAATATATCACTCAATCTCCACTGCATCCCACATTTCCTTCTCCCTGCTGTGCTAACTTCATGAGAAGAGCCTCTTCAAAACACATGACATTCAAGAATTATTTTAAGTTCTACTTTTGAGAAAAGCATGTTTCTCATGTTCTCTGCTGTTTTCTTTGCCTTCAGAGCAAAGAAAGGAAATTAATAATTGTTGAACACCGGCCCTGTGCCAGCCATGATTTATTCAAACGACCCTAGTAAACTAAAATTGTCAACCCCATTTAACAGATGAGAAAAGTCAAGGCTCCGGGGATGTTAAAAGACCTGAGTGGCCAAACCCAACCAAGACTTCCCACAATTTCCAAAATCAGTGTGCTTCTCCTAGTCTCTAACTCCTGCTTTCAGATTTGGCTCTGGTCACCTATTACCCAAGACCTTAGATGCAGTGGAATTCTGTACATATTTTAAGATATCCACACACTCACAAAGCTTGTTTAAAAGGTACTGTTGGAAATATATTTATGGAGGCAAATTAGTCACATACACACATTCACATACACTCCGTCTCTGTCTCAAAGAGAAAGCAATTCATCAACCTTCTCTATTAGGATAAAAAGAAACTTCTACATAGAAAAAAACTGAAAAAACAAAAAAGACTTTAAAGTATTAACTATTTTAAAATCCTAAGACAATAGGATTGCAGGTGACTTTCATTTTCTTCTTTTTTACATTCAACATATATTGTTTTTAAAAACGATTTTTAATTTTAACAAAAACTCAGTACATGCATCTAAGAGGAAGATCAAAGGCAATTTTTTAAATAGGAGGATGTATCACATGATATATATTTTAATTGTATCAAGGTTATTTTTAACTTTCGAGAAAATATATGCAAAACATTCTGAGGCTAATAACTTCAATTTTTTCTTAGTAGGCGGAAATGTAGAACCCAGAACTAAAATACACACTATTTAACCAAGTAAGGTTTTAGCCTTTTAAAATAGTATACAATAAACTTATTGCTAAATTCTGTACTAAGCCCAGGACTATTTCTAGAACAAAGAAAATTGTACCTATTTTACAAAGCAATTCTGTGTCCACAAATAGCATAACAAATCTCTGAGGGAAAAAAAATGAATCTCTTATATGAAGCATATCCTCTAACTGTTCGATCAGTGAGATTACTTTGTATTACCTATCCCCTTCAAACAGCAACGCAAAACACCAATTTTCTAGCTAAGTAAGCAGTGTCTTCATTAAATACTTAAAGTGAAAATAAGTATGAAAATTTAATATGAAAAATAAATAAATACATTAAAATTTTAACCTACTCCTGAAAAGCAATGTTTCAATGGAATCTGGATCATGTAACCTACACAGGCTTCAGCATTGTTGTTTCCAAATTAGTTAAATTTGGAGATGAGCCCACTTCCTCCTAACTTCAAAAGCTCGAATTGTCAACTCTGAGACTAGCCCTATTTACTGGCTCAAAGTCTCAACTACATTTTAGGCATCCCCCCTTATTTAGCTTTAAAACAAAACAGTTTACAGACTCTAAATTGGGGAATGGTAGTAGATGAAGGCTTAAGAGACTTGTGTTTTCAAATGCCTTAGGGATTAAGTCATGTTTAAGACACAGATACTTGCTCGAAATTGATTAGTTTATCCTTGCAGTTAAAACAATCTCAACTTTATTTCCAAGTAAACTGCTGGCTGGAGAGAGGAGCTATTTAAAACACGAGAAAAAACCCTATGAAATCCTAAAGTAAGGCTTTTTAGAAGATAATTAAACATGATCCAAGTCTCATATTATCATGGGATTTTTCAGTTCCGCGTCACCAAGCACTGTTTTCCATCACGGTCCACTGTCAGTTAACAGAAATACTGCTCAATTACTAAGATTCTATTATGTGCTTTTTAAACCCAGAAAAAGAGAACTGTTGTTTGCTATCACTAACCCCAATCTGCTCATCAAATTAATCAGAAAGAATAACAGAGACCACAGTTAGTTAAACGGTAGTACATTTTACAAGAATACAGTTCAGAAAGCCTAACCGAGAATCTTCCGTGACACTGGACAGCAGGGATACCTACTCTGTTCTTGGGAGCACAAGAAAACCAACAGTTCATCATAGACAGGATTTAGTTTCTGGTAGCTAGCAGCAAGCTACTTTGCATTAAGTTACAAATCTCTGTGGCTCACAAAGCACGCCCTCAGACAAACTCCTAAGCAGTGAATCCGTCCCTCTCGTTACAAATCTTCCTGTTCCACAATCTTCATGCTGGGCTACACTTAGCTTGGATCTCTAACGATATTTTCTTCGTCTTCGGGATCCTTCTCCGCCTTCATAACGCTTGCAAATTATTTTCCTTGCGGAGCAGCACTTGATGAAGAGCAGCCCCCCGTCAGGTACTGTTAACTCCTCCTATTTCTTATTGTTTAGAAGCTGTCTTTCCATGAGGCTGTCCCTTTCGGGGACTCCACTGGGAAATCTAAACAGCCCTCTACATCCTGCTGCCTCGACACCGCAACAGGGACGCTGCAGTGCATGATAAAAACTGTCCGCCTCCAAATCCGCCCGTGAACAGTGCGTAGACGGCCTCCCATTGGTCGGGTTCTAGTTGATTCCATAGGCCTTGACAGCTGAGTGACAGAAACGGGCAGCTAAGAATATACTGTAAATGCATGCTTCTCCTCTGAGTAATAAATTTCAGGTTTACTGGGGACAAATGACTCAAACACATTGTAAAATGTGCTTATTATACATTGAGTGACATTATGACAACACGGTTAAGAGGTGAATTTGGCTATTCCACAAGACAATGTTTAAAACCAGTTTCCGTCTTAGGATGTATCATGAAGATATAATTGCCTTGATAAACAGAATATAAAATTCTATTTTAAGCAAATGTGTCACACTTTAATTTCACACACACACACACACACACACACACACACACACACATGCACGGAGTAACGTTTTCAAATTTTCTCCATTTCCCTTCATACCCCTATGAGGCTCACTACATACAAGCAGGTTTCAGTTTACAGCTGCTGCCAGTCTGTCTCCTAATATGTGAAATGAGAAGAGCCAGAGGCACCGCCAAGACACTAAATAGACTGCATTATGATGACCACTTTCAACAAATTTTAAATTTAACTCAGTACTTTTAATTTCTGAGTGTAGCACCCTGCCTGATCTGACAAGTAAATATTTTATCAGTCGAAAATCAAATTATCTGGATTCATGAATTACAAAACAATAAACATTAAAAACTAAAGGAGGCAAATGCATATTGAACACTGGGCCAGACTGTAGATACAACTCCGCCTGGGGACAAAGCAGCCTACGTCTCTACATTCTTTATGATGTTTAACAATACTTGTACCAACGTTCCTTACATTACCAAGGAAAACAACAAACATCTAAAAGTTCCAGGCTATTTTTTTACCTTCTATTACCACAATAGCACGACAGTAATTTATACTTCCTCCAAAAAGACAAATTTGGGAAAACTGTTTCATGGCAATGCAAAACATTCCACCACAAGTGTTTATAGGCAGGAGACAACTGCTATACTATAGATCATGCTGCCAGTTAAAAACTGTTACAAACTTAATCAAGCAATCCGCTTCCTACTAACTTTAAAATATTAGGCACATATTCTAATTTATAAAATATGTAAGTTCATAATGTATTATTTTTGAGACAATTATTTTTTTCCCCAAATCACATTAGCCATCACAATGGACTCTTGGCTAGACCCTGAGACTCCACCCACTCTATTTCACCCTTCATCAGAGGGAATCTGGGATGAAACTCAGGACCTGTCCTTTGGTTAACAAAGCAAGCACATTCTTTCTAGAAATAGGACTGCAAAGGCAAAAGAAATAAAAAGGAGGAAATCTATAACAAGTAAAAAAACCATGTAAGGAACTGTCCATGCTAAGGCTTAGGAAGACAGGATTTATATGCCCTCCTCTACTGTGGACATCCTGAGCCTCTGCATCCTCTGTCACAATCTCCTGTTCCTACTCTCACACCCTCCTTCCCAGATATTTCTCAAAATCCCTAAGTCCCACCTTTGCTGTCCCCCATGCCTGTAGATTCTTCTCTCACTTTCTCAAAAGGTACTTCCTTTTGGTACTTCTCACACCTCATATCTAAACAACCCCAGCCTCACTCTACTCTTACCACTTTTTTTTTAAAGTAAGCTCTACATCCAATTTGGGCTTGAACTCATGATCCCAAGATCAAGAACCACATGCTCTACTGACTGAGCCAGCTAGGCGCCCCTATTCCTACCACTCTTAAAATTCCTACCCTGTTGTACTTTTCTTCATAATCCCCATCAGTATCTGCCATCATATCATATGTTTATTTATTAGCTTACTGCCTATGTCTGCTTTTTGCTTCAAAAAGAATCAAAATAATCAGGGGGCTGACTGAATTCAACAGCATATTATAAGGATTACACACCATGACCAAGTGGGGTTTATTCCTGGAATGCAAGGATGGTTCAACAGATGAAAAGTGATCAATGTAATATACCACATTAACAGAATTAAGGACAAAAATCACATGAGCATCTCAATTGATGTATATAAAGCATTAGACAAGATTCAAACATCTTTCATTATAAAAACATTCAACAAACTGGAAATAGAAGGAAACTACCTGAACATAATAAGGGCCATATGTGAAAAGCATGTAGCTGACAACATACTCAGTGGTAAAAGAGGAAAGCTTTTCCTCTAAGATCAGGAATAAGACAAAGATGCCCATTCTTGCCACTTTTATCCAATACAGTATTGGAAGTCCCAACCAGAGCAATTAAAAAAAAAAAGGAAATTTTATTAAAAACTAGAAAGGAAGAAGTAAAATTATCTGTTTGTAGATGATATGATCTTATATGTAAAAAACTCTGAAAAATTCCACAAGAAAAAGAACTGTTAGAATAAACAAATTCAGCAAAGTTTCAAGATACAAAAATCAACACACAAAAAATCAACTGTGTTTCTATGCACTAACAATGAACAATCCAAAAATGAAACTAATGTAACATTTCCACTTACAATAACATCAAAAAGAATACAATAATGTGGAGCACCTGGGTGGCTCAGTCTGTTAAGCCTCTGCCTTCAGCTCAGGACATGATCCCAGGGTCCTGGGATTGAGCCCCACATTGGGCTCCCTGCTCAGCGGGGAGCCTGCTTCTCCCTTTCCCTTTGCCTCTCCCCCTGCTTGTGCTCTCTCATGCATGCTCTCCCTCTCTCTCTCAAATAAATAAAAATCTTTAAAAAAAGAATACAGTAATTAAAAATAAACCTAATCAAGGAGTTGAAAGATCTATTCACTGAAAACTACAAAACACTGCTGAAAGAAACTAGAGAAGGCACATATAAATGGAAAGGCAGTGTTCATGGCTTGGAAGACTTAATGTTATTAAGATATCAATACTACCCAGAGCAATCTACAGATTAAACACAATCCTTGTCAAAATTCCAATGGCTTTTTTTGGGCAGAAATAGAAAACTACATCCAAAAATTCAAATTGAATCTCAAGGGAACACAAATAGCCAAATAATCTTGAAAAAGAAAACCAAAGTTGGAGGTCTCACACTTAACGATATCAAAACATATTATAAAGCTACGTAATCAAAACATATTATAAAGCTGCGTAATCAAAACAGTGTGGTACTGGCATAAAGACATATATAGACCAATGAAATAAAATAGAGAACTATTGAAATAAGCCCTCATGTATGTTGTCAAATGATCTTCAACAGGGTGCTCAGGCTACTCAATCGGGAAAGGAGAGTCTCTTCAACTAATGGTGCTGGGGAAACTGGATATCCACATGCAAAATAATAAAACTGGGCCCTTATCTTACACCATATACAAAAATTAACTTAAAATGATTAAGACCTAAATTTAAGATGTGACCACAAAGCTCTTAAAAGAAATAGAGAGGAAGCTTTTTGACATTGGACTTGACAATGATTTCTTAGGTATGACACCAAAAGTACAGGCAACAAAAGCAAAAACAGACAAATGGGATTACATTGAACTTAAAAACTTCTGTACATCAAAAAACAAAACAAAAAAACAAAACACTTCTGTGCACTGAAGGACACAATCAATAGACTGCAAGGGTGACCTATGGAATGGGAGAAAATATTTGCAAATTATATTAGATACAGGGCTAATATGCAGACTATATGAAGAAATCCTACATCTCAGTAACAAAGAAACAAATAACCCAATTAAAAATGAGCAAATGACTTGAATAGACATTTCTCCAAGGATGATACACAGATGATCAACAAGCAGATAAAAAGATGCTCAACATGATTAGTCATTAGAGAAATGCAAATTATAATCATGAGCTATCACTTCACATTCATTAGAATGACTATCAGAAAAACAGAAAATGGGGCGCCTGGGTGGCTTAGTCATTAAGTGTCTGCCTTCGGCTTAAGCCTGGGATCAAGCCCCACATCGGGCTCCACGCTCCGTGGGAAGCCTGCTTCTCCCTCTCCTACTCCCCCTGCTTGTGTTCCCTCTCTCTCTGTGTCTCTCTGTCAAATAAATAAAATCTTAAAAAAAAAAAAAAAAAAAAACAGAAAATAGTAAGTGCTCACAAGGATATTGAGAAACTGGAACCCTTGTGCACTGTTGGTGGGAAAGAAAAATGGTGCAGCTACTACGGAAAACAGGATGGCATTTCCTCAAAAAATTAAAAATTAAAAAAAATTAAAAACAGAACTACTATTTGAATAAAGCAGGGTCTCAAAGAGGGATCTTAAACCAATACTCATAACAGAATTATTCACAATAGCCAAGATGTGGAAGTAACACAAATGTCCATTGATGAATGGATAAACAAAATATGGTACATACATGCAATGGAATATTATTCAGCCATAAAACGGAAGGAAATTCTGTCACATGCTACGACATGGATGAATCTTGAAGACATTATGCTAAGTGAAATAGACCAATTCCCCAAAAGACAAATACTGTACAATTCCACTTACATGAGGTATCGAAAGTAGTCAAATCATAAAGTATAGTGGTAAAGTAAAGAAAGTAAAATGGTGGTACCCAGGGGCTAGAGGAAGAGGGAAGTAAGGAGTTATTGTTTAATGGGTATAGCTTTACAGATTTGTGAGATGAAAAAATTCTGGTGACCAATTACACAAAAATGTGAATATACTTAACACTACTCAACTGTACACTTAAAGTGGTTAGGATGGTAAACTGTACATGTTTTTCATCACAATTAAAAATAAAAATAATAAAATGAAAGAAATGCAATCTCTCACAATAACATTAACATGATTAATAATTTAAAAAAAAGACAGTGAGGATATAGACGAAACAACATTAGCTATAGGTTATTGATTGTTCAAGCTGAGTTATAGGTTCATCAGGATTCATTACACCAAACGTCCTCTCAACTTCTGTATATTCCATGCACTTCTCATACATGGTCCAATAAATCTGGTTGGTGTATAAATTTGTAAACTATATATTATATTGCTTATCACCAATGCCCTTCACGGACTCATTAATTGGCAGGAAATGCAGCACATCCTTTCTACTCAATCCTCTCTGGATTAAAATTAAGCTATTAACATTTCAACATATCTTGGTGAGTCCACAGGCATATGCTAACAAAGATAAGCTCTGTGATATCAAATGAAAGCATTCTAAAAAGCAGCAGCAAGTTTTTTAAGGAGCACTAATGTTTACTGGATATTATAACAAATACCTTTCTAAAGTCAGGGACTGCTGTCTTTTGAAAAAAAGATATTCATCAAACTCAGAATGCAGCAAGCCAAAGTATGTACAGTAAATGTCAAAATACAGCTGTTTCTAGAGAATAAATAGAACATTCTAACACAAGTAGGTATTTTGCTTTCTAGACCTAACGGGAGAATAACTTTAAACTCCAAATCAACATAAAGGAAGTCACTTAAAAGTTCTGACAATGACTCCCTCATATTAACATCAATTGTAAATTCATAACTTTTTTGAAAATTATGAAATGTTTAAAAATGTTATAAAAGTAATACATGTTCAGTGTAGCAAATCTATAATACATTTCAGTTTGTTATGTTAAAATAGAGAATGTGTAATTCCACCATGCAGAAAGACCATTATTAAAAATGCTGTATATTAATCTCCAATCTCTATTCTTTTTTTTTTTTAAGATTTTATTTATTTGACAGAGAGAGAGACAGCGAGAGCAAGAACACAAGCAGGGGGAGTGGGAGAGGGAGAAGCAGGCTTCCCGCCAAGGAGGGAAGAATCATGACCCAGGCCGAAGGCAGACGCTTAACAACTGAGCCACCCAGGAGCCCCTAATCTCTATTCTATAAAAGATCTAATCTTTTATATGTTTTAAACCTGCATGAGTCCAACAGTTGCTTCATTTACACAATATTTAGGATAGAAGGTCTCCTGAGAAGAAATTTATAGATGCAAATAAACAAGGAGACTTTAAAATATATGCAAATCCATATAAAATATTTATATTTTAGAGGCAGACTCAACAGATTACAGCTAAAATGACTGATGACCAGTTTTAACCTAAAGGCAATTTTTTATTTATTATCCCAAAGAGAAATATACAGGATAACAGTAAAACTTTCATAAAAATTGCTTAAAACAAAGAGGAGTCAGAATATCTAATTATTTAACAAAAATATCTAATTAACAGATCTTAATAATTTTGGTGTCATGGACCTCTTTAAGAATCTGATGGTAGCAATGGATCCTCCTTTAAAAATTATATATAAGCACATATTCAGAAAAATTCACTGATCTCCCTACAAATATGGAATCCACGAACCCCAAAATAAAAAAACCCATAACATAAAGAGAAGTAGAGAGAGTTTTTTCTCTTATACAAGGTTCATAAAACAAGTACTCAAGAACTGCCAGAGGATTGGATAATTTAGTTGTTCAATAAAAATTTACTGAGCATCTATGTATAAAGGGATATAAATACTTCACCCAACTTTCAAATATGTATGATCATTTGATATGTGCCATGCTACATGGTGGGTGTTAGGTATACCACAGGGAAGAGACAGACAGACATGAGTCCTGGTCTCAGGCAGTTCACAGAAATAAAACCCAGTCACTTTCCTATTGATCTCACAGTGTAAAAAGACAGACAGATATATATGTAAACATGCAAATAATCGTAATACACTGTGATAATACCACAATAGTTATGTGTAAGGTATAGAAGTAGTTCAAAAGACAGAAAAGTCAGAAGTTTTGTAGAAAAAAACTAAACTAACTACTGAAGGATGAGTAGAAAATCACCAGGTTTGAAATAGCACGACAAATTAGGAAAATACCAACTCAACTTGCAGCCCTTTATGGTTTATAAAGCACTTCATATTCATGATTGTCAATTAAAATCTATATGCAATTGACTCACATACACACAACCCAAGCTTCTCTAAGCTCCAGGCCCATGTATTCAAATATCTTTTTGACAATTCTTCAATGTCTTAAAACTAAGACATGTTCCTCCTCCTGAAATCTGATCCTATTCCAAATTGTGGTAACACAGCAAATGAAGCCATGATCTATCTAGTTGTACAAGACAGAAATCTAGAAATCAGTCTTGATACCTTCCTCTCCTTGGTCCTCCATCACCAAATCCTGGGGATTTCACTTCCCCATTATTGCTCAAATTCCACATCTCATTTCCATGTCCATCATCATTACCCTACTTCAAGTTAGCAGCATCCCTCACCAGGATGACCACAGTGATGAAGAGTCTGGCCATATTCATTCTAACCCTTCCCTATATTCTCCACACTGTAGCCAGAGTGGCTTTTCCAAAATGTAAACCTAGTCATACCACCACCACTAGCACTCCCTTCCATATACCCTGCCCCACCCCACTTGTGATCCTTCAGCACTTTTCTATTCTTGTGGGACAAAGACAAAATTCCTTAACAGAGTCTATAAATCCCCGAGCAGTGTTGCCCCTCAACCTCCTCAGCCTCATCACATGAAACGTTAACACTGTTTCTCATGTTATATATTGCAGATACTGAGTCACTAGGAGATCATGGAATTTTGTCCACTAAAATTAGCTGCAGAATGATTCGAGAATCCTATTATTACAACTTCTTGTCCAGTGCTTTCCACCAATTATGCTATTTCCACTTTTCTACTCATCTGAAAATAAATTTTTGATGTAAAAATGCAAGTGTATTTTAAAATTTTAAACATAAGCTTAGATGTCCTTTATAGCAAAAAAGGATGAAAACTTCCACATTTGCCTGTCTAAGCTTTTATGAAGCACCTACTACATGTCATGAATGGCACTGGGGATACTGCAGTGAATAAACCAGCCTACGTCTCTCATTTTTTAAAAAACCACTTTACTGAAGTATGATTGACATGTAAAAAGCTGTACATACTTAATGCTTAAACTCAATGAGTTTGGGGATAGGTACACACCCATAAAACCATCACAACCATCAAGGCCATAAGCTACCAGAGGCTCTCTTCTAATGGAATTTGATGTTCTAACAGGATAAGATAAGGAAAACAAGAAAGTATCAGGTGAGAACAGGGAAGGAGATGTGATGGAATGCTGGGGATAGATTAGAGTAGATAGACTGGCCAACCCCAAAGTTCTGAGAAGGTGATACTGATGATTCGAATGAAAAGTAACAGCCAGCCTGTGAGAATGTCCAGTTCAGATGGAGGGAACAACCAGTGAACGGTTGTTAGCATGTTTGGAAGAAGGCCAATCTAGCTGATGTATAATGAGTAAGAAGGATCACAGAATGAGATGAGGGACAGGAGGGCAGCTACCACCAGACCTAAAAGTGGGATTCCCCAGTTGTATCCTCAACATTGTTCAAAAGAGATTTCTTCAAGAATTAAGACAATTCTTTTTCATAGGGTTCTTTTGGCCACTTTAGAATCAAGACTAAAAAAAAAAAAAAATTCATCCCAACTTACTATTTTTTTTCACTTCCAAGAATTTATTTTAAAAATAACCAACTGAATCCCAACTTGCCTTGAAATGTTTATAAGATTAATCATTTTAACATAATAGATATATAACATAATATTTAACATAATAGATATTAGAATAATCTACCTCACCCACATCAGACCTAAAAACCTGAACCTGGCAATGAACTACACTAAAAAATCCACCAGAGAAGGAAAACAGCACCTCCAAAAATAGGATTTCACAATCACATCCACAAGATAAGGCTCTTCAAATAAAAAGAACATAGGGGCAACTAAATAAAGTCTTCTCCAGGGGGGGAAAAAATCCTAAATATAAACTAAACAACATGTACGTTTAGGCAAACTGCCCTAAATATCTAACTGAAACAGAACAGGCACTCATAGTACTCTACAATTGTCAACATTCCCCATTGCTAAACCCAAGGCAAGCTCTGCCGCAGCTGAAAACTGAGCAAACAGCACAAAGCAAAGCTCACGAAGCATAAACATTCCTTGCAGATTAGGCTGCACAATAAAGAACTGTTCTACAGTTCATTGGATTGGTGATAATTAAAAATATTTCCCCCATTCCATGTAGTCCAAGGTTATTTATTCCCCCCTCTTATATAACATCAAATTAGAGCTTACATAACAGAAGAGGCAAAGAAGAACGTTAAAATAAACCAGAAAAACAAAAGCTGTACATCCAGCTTCTCTATCCCTGGCCCCTGACTTTCTTCCCTTTCTCATTTTTCTTTATCCTTATTTAATTGTGCCCCATCTGCTTTTCTTTATCTCTCAAGCCTTCCACTGTGCAACTGGAAGTATGTAGTTATGACTCAGCGAAACAAATAGAGGAAAGGGAAAAGTGTAAGTCATCGATCATGTTTCTGACCAAGACAATAACAAGCTAAATCCTTCTTTATGGAATTTCTCTACATAAAAATATCATGGACCAAAAAGGTAATAATAGTTATTATTATTATTACTATTTAAATAATAAATCTAACATCTTCAGGACTGAAGGTAGCTATGAAATCTGAAGGGAAAAAAAAAAACAACTTTAAAGAACTGGAGTCGGAAAGACTGAGAAAGCACTGCTTTGATAAGATTTCCTGACCACCTGGTTTGAGCCTAATCTAGTCTGTTGTATAAATACCCCTCCCTATTGCAGGAGTTCCTTAACAAATTCCTGTAACAAGTTCCTATAACAAATGTTCCTTTACTAAAACTTGTCTAAAGGTACCCAAAAAAGTTTATGAAAAATATAGACAGGATATCACCTCTCCAATTTTAATAAGTATCATCCGTTTTGTAATACTATTTATTTTACCTTTCCTCACTAGCAGTAGCATTAAATTCCAAAGTAAATATAGATCTTAAACACAATAAATGATAATGTTTATCATACAAGAATAGAGCTCTCAGGCTATAGAAGTAAGATTTAGAATGTTAAGCAATTGGTTATTTGGGAAACATAAACTTTGTCCCTAGAAAATGTTATAGAAAAATGTATTCAAATTAGAGTTCTTTAAGTGCCTAAATGCCATGAGTGAAACTAAATATGAAGGTTAAAAACTGAGGAAGGTCTATTACGCCTCCCACCCAAACCTACACACACCAATGAACAGAGTAATACTTCTGGTGAATTTTAACAAACATTTTAAAAATGTTTGATCTATCTATCTATCTATCTATCTATATATCAAAACAGGACAGATTTAGGAAGCATTCTGTGTTTATCCCTAACAAAGTCAAGAGCAAAACAGATACACTTATAAAAAAGCCTCTGATGGGGTTTGACCGCAATGAAAAATAAGAGCTATTTTTGTTCCTTTGGCTTTCTATTTTTTCTTGGCTTTGCAAGGAAACATTAGCTAAACAAAAATATGTTGCAAGTACTCAAAAGACTCTTCAAGAACTAACCTGATACAAAGCTTTACACTACAGGCAAATATTTTTAAAATCTAAAATGAGAAATATAAACACACAGAGGGTTATAGGAAAATGTATGTTTTTGTAAACACATCAGAAGTTAACTCCTTCTCTTTTTACTTACTGAATAATACAGTTCTACACAAAACTGTAACTCTTCATACACACGTATTTTACACAGGATAGCCTTCCTTTGAGGTCTTAATATATGTCTCCCATGTTAAAAATACCTAGTTGAGGTAATAATTACTCTCATAATACTTACATCTATAATAAAAAGCACAATATTTAAAATAAAGATTCAGTTTCAAAATTGTTTCAGAAATACTTCTAAGGGCTTTATATATACATAATTGTTAAACTTTAAGAACTCCAGTCATATTGTTATTTCTAGTCTATTGTTATTTCTTTCCAAACAGGGCATAAAGAAACTAAGCAATTTACAATGGTGAACTGTGCAGCCACTATTCATTCCTTTTTTTTTTTTTAAAGATTTCTTTCTTTCTTTCTTTATTTGACAAAGAGAAAGAGAGAGAGCAAAAGCAGGGGAAGCAAGAAAGGGAGAAGCAGACTCTCCGCTGAGTGAGGAATTCACCCAGAATCCTGGGATCATGACCTGAGCCAAAGGCAGATGCTTAACCAACTGAGCCACCCAGGCGCCCCCTACCACTATTCATTCCTTTCACTCCTATAAGCCTATCCCTTTGTCATGTTGACTTTGCCATGCATCCCATCAAGAGATGGCATTTATTTCTTCATCCCTTTAATCTGAGCTGGACTTGTCAATTATTTTGACAAATAGAATGTGGCATAAGACCTTATAGGACTTCTGAATCTAGGTCTCAAGAGACCTTGTAGCTCCCCATCTTGGCATACTACCAGCACAGCGTGAACAAGCTAGCCTCCTAGAGCACCAGAGATCTCGAAGGAGAAGGATCCCAATCGCCCAACCATGAGAGCCTGCAGTGCTGGCTAGCATAATATGCCAGATATATCAGTATGGCCATTTTAGCCCAACCAACCCCTAGATGAGCTACCAAATGACAGCAGCCACATGAGTAACCCCAGACAAGACTGGCGGAACAACCACGTGACAGAGCCCAGCTCAAATTGTTGACCCGTGCAGTCAGCAGCAAATAAAATAGCTGTTGTTTTAAGCCACTAAATTTAAACCTAGGACTTTCTGAAGCCAGGGCCTAGACTCTTTCCACTAACTAAAGCTGCAATTTCCTCTTTGGTTTGGAAACAAATACATCTTGTAGTCTAATTCAATTTTATCGATATTATACAAAAGCAACCAAATTGAGAAATAATAGTTTTTTTATCCATTATCTTAAAAAAGAGGATAAGAAATAAAAATAAAAAAATAAAAAATAAAAAAAGGGGATGAGTTGGGAACACTAATATACCTTTTTACCATCTTAAAAGAAATAGATACATTGAAATCTGAAATTAAAACATGAAACCGATAAAATTTTGTAGAAAAAGTACTTTCCAGGGGCGCCTGGGTGGCTCAGTTGGTTAAGCATCTGCCTTTGGCTCAGGTCATGATCCTGGAGTCCCGGGATCGAGTCCCACATCGGGCTCCCTGCTCAGCAGGGAGTCTGCTTCTACCTCTGACCCTCTTCCCTCTCGTGCTATCTCTCATTCTCTCTCTCTCAAATAAATAAAATCTTTTTAAAAAAAAGTACTTTCCATTCCCAAAGATACATGAGTATTCATTTAAAACTAATAGCATTCATATGCATTTTATCCACAAAGACTGAATCTATATGTGATCTAAAAGAAAATCTGAATGGCTATGCAATAAAAATTAAGAAACCATTAATTTTTATGAATCTAATAAAATTTGTGACTTTAAGCAATAAAATATTACTACTGTAGTGTTTAATGAGTATATATTTATCCTTGAATGGAGACACTGCACTAGGAGTAGGCCATTACAAAACAAGAACCACAAGATCCTTTTCTATATAGTAACGGTTGGCAAACATTTTCTGTAAAGGGCTAGACAGTAAATATTTTAGAATTTGCAGGCCATGCGGTCTCTATTTTAACTACTCAACTCAGCCATTATGGAATGAAAACAGCCATAGACAATATATAAAGAATAACCATGTCTGTGTTCCAATAAAACTTTATTTATAAAAACAGGCAGTGGGCCACAGTTTGCCAAGCCCTGTTTTAGGTATTCAATTATCTTCAGCCAAAACATACTGAGTTTATTAGCTATGATCAAGCTAATTTGTTTGTGCCTTACAATGAGACCTACGAGAGAGTACTCTGTGTTCATATTCTACTATCTGCAAAATAGCACTAGAGATATATGACAGTAAAATTCTGTATCACCTTGGCTCAGCTTTGTGCCCAGTGTTTTGTCAAACATGAACTCAGATGTTGCCAGGAAAGTATTCTGTAGATGTGACTGACATCTAAAATATGTTGACTTGAGTTAAAGGAGATTACCCTTGATAATGTGGATAGGCCTCATCCAATCACTTTAAGACCTTAAGAGCAAAAACTGAAGATTCCCTGACAAGGAGCAATTCTGTCTCATGACTATACCACAGAAATCCTGCCTGAGCTCCTAGCCTGCTGGCCTGCCTTACAAATTTTGGATTTTCTAGCCCCCACAATTGTGTAAGCCGATTCCTTACAGTAAATAAATATCTCTCTCATAGATATAGATCTATAAATATATATATCTTACTAGCTCTATTTCTCTGGAGAAGCCAGACATAGTATATTAAGGTAATATACCACTAAATTAAAATATATATGTGTGTATATGTGTATGTGTGTATATATATGTATATGTGTGTGTGTGTGTGTGTGTGTATATTCTGACTTTTTATGCACCATCCAAAACTATGTGATAAAGTTATGGTAGACTGTATTATTATTATTTGAGACTATTCATTCCTGTTTCCTTGTAAGATTATTATTACACACACACACACATTTATATATCTCTCCATATGTAGATGTGTGATTTATGTAGCATCTCACAGGGAAAGAATAGTCATCCCTAGGTAATTGACTTGGGGATCACCCATGAGATATGATTCGGCCAAGAGAATGTGAACAGATGTGATACACATCACATCTAAGCAAAAACTTGAAGCAACAGTCCAAGTTTTGTGCCAGTCTTCTTGCTTCAGTCGTCAAGAGACTAGCGTATCTCATATAAGGGCTTTTCCTTTAACCTTGGTTCTGGAGGGGAGCCACAGGCTGCTTCTACCAAGCTGACCCACAGTCTACAATATATAGTAGGAAATGTAAGTTTGTTATTTCGAGAAGCCACTGCAATTCGAAGTAATTACTACAACAAAGCTGAACACTGCAGACATTGCCACCAGAAGCCAGGGTGCAACCTTAACAACCTACCACCACCAAAAATAATAAAAATATGTGATGTGGGCTTTAAAGTTGGGTAATGGACAGCAAGGAAACCGTTATCGGAGGTTGGAAAAATGGCAGACCACATCATGTAGTGGTAAATAAACTGTTAACGTGTAAAAAATGAGATAACTTGGTGAAAAGACTGGACTTGTGATTGGCGTCCGAAGTGAGAGGGGGACAGTCTTGTGGGGCTGAGCCCTTAACCTGTGGGGTCTGAGCTAATTCTAGGTAGTCAGTATCAGGATTAAGTTAAACTGTAGGACACCGGGTTGGTTCTCACAGAGAATTGGGGAATCGCTTGGTGTGGAAAAACACACACACACCTGAAGTACAAAAGAACCATTCAGTGAATAGTGAGTAAAGGAAACAAGTGTTTTCCTTTCACCCAGTAAACCCTTTCAATGAAACAAAATGGCTCAGAGGAGGAGCTCTGCCCACAGGAAGAGACTAAGGATGTGGTCCCACAGAACCCCAATAAGCTCAAGGTAACTGTATTGAAGTCTAGAGAAAAATGCATATGCCAAAAATCAAGGATATAGTAATTAGTACATGGATCTGACTCAACCAAATAGTTAAAAAGACCCAAGACAACTTCCAAAACAACCCCCAGCCTGGGTTTAGAGTCTGTTACTCTTCTAGACCATATTTGGGTCCCCAGGTTTCTACAGGCAAGAAGCAGGCCAGGAAAGCCATTCAACCCTTACCTCATTCCCCAGTCAACAAGGGCATACCCTCCAACACTCTATTCAAATATGGACAAGGATGATATATTAAAGGAAACATTCACGAAGGGCACAGCCAAGAGCCATGGAAAACAATGGACTAGGGAGCTACACACAGGAGCATAACCAGAGCCAAATCAAGGAACATCCCCCAGTGCCAAGAAAAGGAGCCCTCATTACATTTATCCAACAGGATTTTTACAATTGTCAGTGACTGCTGGGTGCCTCCATCCTTCCCATTTCCTTACAGGAATGTTTACTGTCAATAGCCTATCCCTGTTCCATCACTGTATGTTGGAAAGAGGGAGGGTAGAAAAATAACTGGTCTCCGGGTCAAGAAAATCTATATACATAAAAGACATACAAATTCTAATGAGGTTCTAGACTTCAAAAGTAATGTGATTGAAAGAAATTTTTGAGATACTTCCCTCGACAAAAAGAAAAATGTATTTTGTAAGCACAAGATAAGGAAGTTGGCATTTGGGATGAAGAAGATAAATTGTAGTAGATGACATTATTGTTCACTATTTACCACCCCCATCCTTGGAAGAGGCTTCCACATTCCTGCCTCTGATTTATAACTTGCTTACACTTCCAGTGGGAAGAGTATTTGTCCCTACACCTCACTACTCAGAGCCGAGCCACGTGACCTGCTTTGGCAGTCATGACGCACTGCACACCTGAGCAGAAGCTTTAAGAGCCATCACAGGTTTCAGACAACCCTCTGAGTTCTCACTACCATGCAAATGGCAGGTCCAGACAGAGGCTGCTCCTTCCGTCTGGGTCTTAGAATGAAAACGTGTGGAGTAGAGCCACTCTGTAGAGGCAGCTCAAAGTCTACGTGTAACATAATAGTTATAAACCACCAAGATTTGTGGGTTGTTTCTGCAGCAAAGTTGATCAGTGCAGAAACTAAATGAAACAAAGGTTAAAAGGGAAAGAATTATGTGATGCATGGCTATTATTTTGGTAGTTGACTATAGTGTGAGATGCCTATGGTTGTAGGTGAGTACAGTTCGTGGATCGATGTTTCTATGGCACCTATTGGTATGGGTAAATATGGATTCTATAGAGGATAAATCAATTCAGTTTAGTTGTTGAAAGTGAGGTTGTGGCAAAAATAAAACTAAGGTTGCAAACCTGATAAATTAACATTTATTGTTAATAATAAACACTCACATAGTCCTCAACTATAATTTAAAAAGACTTTTATTACCATCTTCATTCCCCATATAAAGCAAAAGAAACCTAGGGAGGTTCAGTAACTTGCCAACATTAAATAACTACTAAGTGGCAGAGTTAAAATTCAAATTCCAAGACTAACTAATTTTAAACTTTAAAGTAACAGATTATTTAGTAATCATTCCACTGAAGTGATAACTTGATTTTATACTATTTACCAATTCTTTAAGACAGATGCAAGAGAAAACTGATACCATAAACTCAGTTCTAAGTCTAAATCTTATTAAACAAATATATTATTCATAATGGATTTTTTCTTTTATACTCTACAATATTCTTATTAATGTGACAACCAGAAATCTAAAACAATACATTGTTTTAATTTCTACTGGGTACATTTTCTTTTTTTTTTTTTAAAGATTTATTTATTTATTTGAGAGAGTGAGAAATGAGAGAGAGAGAGAGTACATGAGAGGGGGGGAGGGTTAGAGGGAGAAGCAGGCTCCTCGCTGAGCAGGGAGCCCGACGCGGGACTCGATCCAGGGACTCCAGGATCATGACCTGAGCCGAAGGCAGTCGCTTAACCAACTGAGCCACCCAGGTGCCCTGGGTACATTTTCTTAAATGTAGGCTATAGTAATTCAGAATTGTAAAGATTCAGATAAGTGATGGCCTAAATTTACCTTGTCAATACGAAAAAGATTTCCCAAGTAAATTAATAATGCATTAAAATGATGGGTGATGCATCTCAGACTAAAAGAACAAACACTTTAAAAACCATTTATAGCCCTTACACTACTCACATAAACAACAAGAGTTATTTCTTACTACATAATACATGTTCATTGTAGAAAAATTAGACAAGACTAATATGTACGCCCAAAAAAAGGTGGAAAAGATAACCTAGCAAAACCACTGCTAAGAGATAACAATAACTTCATATTTTCTTATCTTTCCATATTCTCAATACTTAGATACACACATACTTTTAAAATAAAAATGAGGGGGCGCCTGGGTGGCTCAGTTGGTTAAGCGACTGCCTTCAGCTGGGGTCAGGATCCCAGGGTCCTGGGATAGAGTCCCACATCGAGCTTCCCTTGCTCTGCGGGAAGCCTGCTTCTCCCTCTCCTTCTGCCTGCCACTCTCCCTGCTCTCTCTCTGCCAAATAAATAAATAAAATCTTTAAAAAATAAAAATAAATAAATAAAATCAAAATGAGGGGTGCCTGGGCGACTCAGTCGTTGGGCTGAGACTGCTTTCAGCTCGGGTCGTGGTTCCAGGGTCCTGGAATGGAGCCCAGCATCAGATGGCTCCCTGCTCCGCGGGAAGCCTGCTTCTCCCTCTCCCACTCCCCCTGCTTGTGTTCCCTCCCTCGCTGTGTCTCTCTCTGTCAAATAAATGAATAAAATCTTTTTTAAAAATTAAAAAATAAAATAAAATAAAAATGATAACATATTATATACATATTTCATATTAACAACTAATAGGAGTTCAACAGAATTACTTACGAATGAATACTCCTAACTTGGAGAATTCCAAAACTTTATTAAAGTATCACTCTTTCTGGCTCCCTCTGCTGGCAACTAAGAGAAGCTTTTTTTCTTTCAATTAGGTGTGAATAATCAAAGGAAAAGCATTAATTTACCATTATTAAAAACATCATTAAAAACCTGTCTGAACGTACCATTAGGCCAGAAGTGGATAGTGGACAATTTCTGAGTGATTTCCTATTAACCAACAGGGATTTGGTATCAGAAAACCCTGGACTGAGTTCCCAGCTTGATCACTTATTTGCTAATGACCTTGGTTAAATTACTTAAACCTTCTGAACTTCATCTGTAAAAGATCAACCACCTCACTAGTTAAAAGAATTAGAGTTAATATATTTATACCTTGGGTATGTTCCAAAGTACTGGCACAGAATATGTGCAAGACAAATGGCAGTTAAGTATCACTACTACTACTAACTACTACTATCACCAGCAAGGTGCTGAGCTATGGTTAGAAAGTGTAAGTACTAGGGGCGCCTGGGTGGCTCAGTTGGTTAAGCGACTGCCTTCGGCTCAGGTCATGATCCCAGGGTCCCGGGATGGAGCCCCGCATCGGGCTCCCTGCTCGGCGGACAGCCTGCTTCCTCTCCCTCTGCCTGCCACTCGCCTGGCTTATGCTCTCTCTCTGTCAAATACATAAAATCTTTAAAAAAAAAAAAAAAAAGTGTAAGTACTAAAGAATTCGAATAGGTCTACTTTCACAATATAAACTTACTGTACTTAACACTTTTGTAAAAACTTCCTATTGCTCTCAAGACCAAAATCCTTAACATGGTCTCAAAGATTCTTCATAGTCTGGCCCCTATGACCTCTGAAGTATAATCTTGAAGTTGGATATTCTCTCTCTAGCCCTCCAATCTCTTTTCCCAGAGGGAAGTTCTTCAGAAGTACCGAGTTCCCCCACAGGGTCCCTGAGAACACCCTTCACTTCCTCTAGGCTACTTAACAACAACCTGGTTTTTTAGATCTCAGCTCAGCTTTTTCAGAGAAACTTTCTCTGACTTCCCAGGCCAACTCAGGCCTTCCCTGTTAACATATTTTGGAATACCTCTCCTTCATAGAGATTATGTGGAGTGGTAGCTTTATGTTTAAGTGTGTTAGCATTGTAATAAGGTCTCCCCCAATCCTCTGTCTACACGTTCCTCAAGAGCAAGGAGTACACAGAGTCCTCACAACCTAGCCACTTCTCTGCATGAAGTAGGCAATTAAGTATCTGTTGAGTGACTAAATAAACTGAAATTAACAAATACTGAAATTAAAGAATTCTTTCTAAACCTAACTACTTCAGATAGAAGGTGACCATATAAATAACATTTATGAATACTTGGCTTTGTATTGCTTCTCAGGCTAGTTGATAGAAAATACACATACACTCAGAAAAAGTTGTGTCCTTCAAAGAGATGAATCTTTAAAAACACAGAAACCTAACATATGACAGTCCTTTAACACTTCCAATTCAAATTTTTAATGTGTACGCTTTGTTTTTTCTAACAACTATCCAACTGAAAATGTGTCTGAAACTGAGTGTTTTATACTGTACTAGGGAGTTTCACTTTTCAAGGAAACCTGTGGTAAATGAATTAGTAGAGCTAACAATAACCAGCTAAAAGGTGTGCTTCGTGGTTTCCCTGGGAAGTATGGATACTTCACTCTTTTAACCCAAGGTGTACCTACGATTGCCCTAAGGAGTTTGACCCTTTTACAGATTAAATTCTTTCTTTGTATAGTAAGTATTCCCAAGTATATATTGTAAATTTTGGCCCCAAATGGCTTTCTCCTCTATTCATTTACACCGAGCCAGAAAATAAAATCTGGAAAGCCCGAACCAAAGAAAGCAACAAGGTTTGCAATGCATCTCTCAGATTAAATTCTTTGATAGATTTATTTAGCGAAAATTAATAAAGGGAAACCTCACTAAAATAGTCAGGAAGCCAGAAGCGGGGTTCTCAGGCTCCACCATGCCTCAACTGTACCCAACAGGAAAAGACACACCTTGCACATCAGTACTATTAGCTACTACTTTACTACCTCGGCAGGAGGAAGAAAAGTTTTCCTCAGGTCCCAGCAACAGCCAGCCAATGAGAGACTGTCATAACTACTCAGCCAATGAAAAGCCGCTATACTTCAAACTCCACTTTACTCCAATGGACTTTTTGTTTATAACAGCCCTTCTAACTGCGCCTACCCTCTTCGTTTATGAGAGTGTTCCTCTCATTTATCAAGACTTCCCTATGGTTTTGCAACAGTTTGCTTACCCTAAATTGTAATCCTCTCCTATCCTCAAATAAACTCATTTTTGCTGGTAAAATAACTGGCAGCTTTATTTTATTTATCTGACAAAGAAAGAGCACAAGGAGGGGGAGCAGCAGGGAGAGGGAGAAGCAGGCTCCCCGCTGAGCAGAGAGCCTGACGCGGGACTCGATCTGGAGACCCTGGGATCATGACCTGAGCGGAAGGCAGATGCTTAACGACTGAGCCACCCAGGCGCCCCTGGCAGTTTTATTTTTAAGATTAACATTATGATAGGGGCGCCTGGGTGGCTCAGTCGTTAAGCATCTGCCTTCCGCTCAGGTCATGATCCCAGGGCTCAGGTCATGATCCCAGGGTCCTGGGATCCGAGCCCCCACCTCCGGCTCCCTGCTCCACGGGAAGCCTGCTTCTCCCTCCCCTGCTCCCCCTGCTTGTGTTCCCTCTCTGGCTGCGTCTCTCTCTGTCAAATAAATAAAGTCCTTTTAAAAAAATTAAATTATAAGATTGCTAGTACATCCTATAACTGCAAAGTAGCAATATTTTCTTCCCCACAAGCTGCATTATATGTAGAAAATCCAGAAATTAATTTCTTCCCTTATGTTAAAGGAAATTAAATTTTAAAATATATCTCAGATTTGTAATAGAATCAAGACCTCAGGGAATCATCAAGTCCAGGAATGGTAAAAACTTGGTGTATATGTGGCCTCTCCCATGGCGAATAGGGATAAATCAATTTAGCTCTCCTTCCTTTTGACCAAGAAGGTGCACAGGCCTCCCTGGTCTCTGAGGATAAAGCAGTAGTCAATAATGTTAAGAACAGCACACTCATTTTAATTGTCACAGGGAGCATTTGCTGCTAAGGGTTGTGAAAGGAGGTAGACAACCACTTCAGGCAAACCTTCCTCTGTCCTGTTTGGAAGGGAAATCTTTTGGACTTTCACAGTGTCCTTCCTTCCCACCTTAAGGAGCACCTCTTAAGATACAGCTCTTAACTCTCCACAGTCCCCATGGAGGTGGAGGGACTGTGACAGCTCAACAATATATTTCCTTCGTTATCACTGAACCAAGAGTGGGGGCACCAATGAAGTACCTGTAAACGTGCTTGAATAAGAATAGAGGTGTGCTGATAAGGAAGGTTTTCAGGAATTCTGGCACTGACCATGCAGGAACAATCCAATATGGAGAAGACATCTAGTCTTCAAAACACCACGGCTTTACACATTTGCATCCTCCCATTCATCCCTAGTGTTGTAATTCAACAAGTAAGCTTCTGATAAACTTGCTTCCAGATTAGGGAGAGACTGGATGGAAGTAACCAGCCCACTGGTCAGCTATTTAGTTCTTATACATTAATAAGATGATACAACACCACAGTGAACTTACAGAACTCAGCATCCTCAAATCCAGTCAAGATTGAGTTTCTGCTCAAACAAGGCTAGGTGAAATTTATCAAGGTGACAAAAGACCTTCACCTTGCAACAGGAACTGAGTCTCCTCTAACAAAACTTCTAATTCAAACTTTTACAAGATACAGAATATATTAGAAGCACAGAGGAAACTATAAAAACTATAAGCAATACTTACTTTCTCATCAGTCTAGAAGCTTCTTTGCTATTCTTTTCATAATGATAAACTAAATCTCTAACTAAATATGTTTTAAAAATACGTATTCCCTACAGTTTCTTCCAATTATTCTCATTTCACTTGGCTTTACTTTAATTTTCTTCTGAACTAGAGATAAGATCAAAGAGCTCAGTACATTGAAAAGGCATGCAAACTGTAATCAAGGTTGTAAAAATCACAGTTTTAAGAAGTAAACACTCAAAAAAAAAAAGGAAGGAAATAACCAAAGAGTTAACAGCTATATAATGTGGGATTAGAGAAGACTTTTTTTCCCCCCTGTATTTTCTAAATTTTCTATAATGAATAATATTCTGTTCAAGCTTATCTTATAAGAAACACCCATTCAGTTGCCTTATGAAAAACAGGATTTATCATAAAGATACGCAAAGACCCACAAGGGAAATCTCACAGAAAACAAATAATGGGAACCATAATTGAACTGAGCCCAAGTCTGGAGCTAGACAGTGGCCCGAGAGTCACCTGCCTTCTAGAAACCTCCTGAAGAGAAGAATTGGAGCTGCCACCAAAGCTCTGCTGTGGACACCACGTGGGGCAAGTCCAGGTGATCTTAACACACTCACCCTCAGTCAGGGACATTCTTTGCTTCCATCTTAAACTCTGAAACTCTGAATTTCTTTCACTTTATGTGTAGGCTGTGGTTGAAGTACAAGGTTAAGAAAACAGGCAGCTTTTGCTTTAGGATTAAGCTAATGGATTTTAGATTAAGAATTATACATACACATGTTTTTAGAAAGATCCAACAGTATAGGTAAAGTCTCCTTTCTGTTCCCTGGCATTTTGGGGGTGAGGGACATAGTAATCTAGAAAAGGAAAATTTACATTTATGTTTCTAAAAATCATAAAAATATCATTTAACAAAGCACAATACTGATAAAGTTTTTTCTCATTTTATTACATAAACAATTATTGTATAACAACTAGAAACAGCACATAATCCAAACAAACAGGTTCCTTCAAAATTATTTTATATCATTTCAGACAGAAATAATAGAAAGCATTCTAAAACTGACTGCCTCTACTTTAAATACTTTTCTCAACTCTACTATCCACGGAGCAGATAAACTTATATTGACAACCTACTTATAAATTATTTGAGATACTTCATCATTATACAAATATTTCAAGTCCTATTATACTTTCCACCTGTCCTGCTCAGGTTTAATTGGCTAAAATTAAAAGAATTGTTCAAAGTGTTCTCAAAAACTTAAAACATCAAATAAACATAAGGTAGTGATGCTTAAGATTTTAAAATTATTGAATATCCTCAAAGTGTTCTATTGGGTATGGGCAGTTACCTCAGATGGTGGTTTTCAAACCGTTTTAATTTCAAAAAATTTTCTTCAAAGAAGCCCAGAAATGAACAAAGAAAGAGGAGTTGCTCTGTTTGAAGGTAGGGTCCCTTTACAGCCTGTATTTCTTCCTTTGTCCCTGCACCATCGAAGATCCTTCATAGGGCAGCTCAGAATATAGCAGGCAAACCATTTGCGTTAAATGTGTGTGTTTATTCAAAACGCAGGTAGCCACCATTCCAAGCTTTCTAAATTCATCTCTTCAAGTGTGGTCCAGGAATGTTTGAGAACCCCATGTTCCTGAACCCCTTAATCAAAGGAATTTATTTTTAAGAGTTTAGTGAAGAATTTGGCATATATTTTTCTAATTAAAAAAAAAAAAATCTCCAGGGAGGCCCGGGTGGCTCAGTCAGTTAAGTGTCTGCCTTCGGGTCATGATCCCGGGGTTCTGGGATCGAGTCCTGCTTCTCCCTCTGCCTGTCGCTTCCCCTGCTTGTGCTTTCTCTCTGTCTCTGTCTCTGACAAATAAATAAAATCTTCAAAAAAAAAAATCTCCACTAATCAAACAGGGATTATACTAATGGACCATTCTCCAACTTGCTTTTTTCACATAATAAATATACTTTGGACACCTTGACAAGCCTAAATGATAATTTCGAAAGATTTAAATCTTCCATGATCAGAGAAAACAAACATTTTTAAAAAGGAGTAAATAACAAATGCTTTAGTTTTACTATCTTTGTTATTTCAGGTATTCTAAATTGATTTTAGAATTTAATGTTGGGTGGATTATAATACTAATAGTGTACCAGCAGTTACCTTTATGGGAAACATCCCTGGTTTGGGGTTTGGAAGAAATTGCCAGATTTCTGGGGCACCTGGGTGGCTCAGTTGGTTAAGCAGCTGTCTTCGGCTCAGGTCATGATTCAAGTCCTGGGATCAAGCCCGGTGCTGGGCTCTCTGCTCAGCAGGGAACCTGCTTCTCCCTCTCCCTCTGCCTGCCACTCCCCCTGCTTATGCTCTCTCTGTTTGTCAAATAAATAAAATCTTAAAAAAAAAAAGAAATTGCCAAACTTCTAAATTAGTTAATTTTCATGTTTTAAAAATATTTAACAACTATTAAAAGCAATTTTGAATGTCTCACATTCTACTTTACATCATTAAAATAAACAGCTGTCTATGAAGAATAAATTTGGTATGAAGTAATAAGTAGTTTCCATATTCATTAGGATGCTTTAAGTATTTTGTTTTTATAGTCAAATTCTTACTTATAGCAAACTATTCTAAAAATTATATTTTATTATACAAATGGAATTAAAATATTTTGTACTGATTTTAATAGAATGCCAACATAATCAACAGACCTTCAAATACTTCCTGTACTTGAAAAATGAAGCTTCAATATCTTTATTGTCAATAATATCTCTATAGATCTGCTTTATCATCTCAATTATCTTTATTATCATATTAACAGAGGGACTGTACTTATTTAGATTGAGGTGATTATTCTTTTATTTATTTAGAGAGAGCGAGCGAGTCCAAGCAGTGGGGAGAGGGAGAAAGAGAATCTCAAGCAGACTCTGCTCTGAGTGTGGAGCCCAACTCAGGGCTTAATCCCACAACCCTGAGATCATGACCTGAGCCAAAATCAAGAGTCAGATGCTCAACTGTCTGAGTCACCCAGGCGCCCCTTGGGGTGATTATTCTAATTGTAGTTAATAAATGCTTAGGCTTGTAACCTTTTGGCTGATGGTGACAGTGCACACGACCTTTGCTAATGGCAGGGCTAGGCACTGTGTTGTCACAAGAGTTTCAGCTCACTGGCTCCCACATGATGATGAGTGATACTCTTATTTCAGAGAAATAATATAATGTCCATGAGACACCACTGTGAGAGACCTTTCAAGGATGTGGAAAATGTTTTACAATGAGCAGATCTGAGATCCAGAAGAGTCGCGTGGTGCTTTAAAATCATCACTGTTCAGAGCTGGTAGACTAATTTGAATCAATGGCTCTCCTAAGTGTCTGAGGCAGAATGTCTTGGAAGACAGTCCCTTTTGAATGTAGCAGTACCCTATTTGAGAACCACTCCTATATTGTAAACAGATTAAGAAAAGTGAGATATTTCATACAGAGTCTTATAAATGTCTACATCAGAGAAGAAAAATGGTGTTTTTCTAGGTCAAAATCTTAAATTTTATATTAGAGTCCTTCTTATAAGTTTTATTCAGTTTTTAACTTGCACAGTATCTCTTCTATATTTAAAAACACTTGTCAGTCTATTTGCTTATATGTATTTATAAAATATAATAATTTTGTTATATAGATGATGTTTGGATCTTTTAAAGGAGTATCTTTTGTACCTCAATCACAGCTTTTTACTTTAAAAAAAAAAAATTGCCAGTCCACAGTCCTTCAACAGAGAACTGAGCCACATTTAGAGGCCAACTACTACAAATAAATAATTTGCTTAGGCTTTTCCAATAACACAAATAATAACAGAGCCTCACACATGCAATTTGTTCTCCCCTTCTCACACCCCTCCTGAACTTACCATTAATGTGACAGTATGTGGAAGATGCAAAAGAAAGTTTTAAAAATAGCCTAGTATAAAATTAATTTAGATTAATCAATGGCAATAAGACCTATTACAGATTACATTTTTTTCTAGTGTCTGCATCCTGGACTGGATTACAATAATCTACTAACTGGTCTCCTCACTTCCACCCTTGTCCCCTGCTCCCCACAGTTATTCTCCACACAACAATCAGAATTGTTTTTAAAACAAGTCAGATCAATATTTGCCACAAATATTGAACCTAAAAGTAATAATTAGGCAGCAATCAAACAAACCCAATACACGAGATGTTCTGTAAACAAGCAAACAAAAAAAACTGGCCTGCTGAACTCTTCAGATGAGGATCCAAATACAATCCAAAACCATTACCCAAACATGATCCAGACCCCAAGAGATCACTGATATATTCTCTTTCCACTTTTCCCCCTTTGTTTACTTGACTCCAATCTTAATGGCTTTCCTGTTTTTAAAACATGAAGACAACAAATACAATCCCCTATCGTGGCTTTTTTAACAAGCCTTCAGCCTGGAATTATTAATAATTCGACGAAAAAGCAAAAATGTCCATTCCTCCACAAAAGCGTTACTATATCATAATGTATCAGTTTTCTATTGCTGCAAAACCAAAACACAGTGATTTAAAATAGCTACCATTTATTATTGCTCATAAGTCTACAGGTCAACTGGGCAGTTTTGCTGTGCTGGGCCAGACTAAGTAATCTCAGGACTGTGCATGCGTCTACTACCAACTGCCCAAGTTGGTTGGGGGCTGGCTGTTCTAGGATGGCCTCTTTCCCATGTCTGGTGATTGGCCGCTGACAGTTGGGGTAACAGGAGCAACTGCTGACTAGCAGTCTGGCATGGGCTTGTTCAAAAGAAAGAACAGAAGCATGAAAGATCTTTTGAGATCCGGGCTTAACATCATTTCCAACACTTTCTATTGTCCAAAGTGAAGCACAACCTAGATTCAAGAGGCAGGAAAACAGTCACATTGCAGACTGTCGATACAAGGAAGGGTAGAGAATGGGGCCATTTTTCTAATCAATCTACCAAATATCATGATAAGAGCACTTTTTAAAAATCCCGGTTCACCTAAGATGGGGGAATAATGGAAAATGCAAAGGGTGACATAAAGTATACTTTGTTATGACTTCGTACTACTGACATTTTGAACCACAGAAGTTTTTGTTGTGGAGGGGCTATCCTCTGCATTACAGGATGTTTAGCAGCCTCCCTGGCATCTACCCCCCACTAGACATCAGCAGTAAACCCCAAGTTGTGACAACCAAAAGTAACTCCAGACTTTGCCAAATGTGCCCAAGAAAACAAAATTGCCTGCAGCTGAGAACCACTGCTATAAAGAGATGAATTAAGGTTAAAGATAATTTGGTCTTATTCCTGCCAATAAACTAATTTTGCTTTAAAAGGCTATTCAAATGATTCTAACTTTATAGATATGTAAGATGTACGGGACTACATATTAAACATGCAAAAGTCCACTGATGATAGATTCCTGCTAATTTATATAATTTAACCGAAAATTTTACACCATATTGTTGAAGTCAGTAGGAAAGATAATTGTGTTAGAAGTTAAACTAAATTAATACTCTAGAATTTGGTATGTAATGCATATCTAAGTCCCAGGTTGATTTTTATTTATTTCTTTGAAGAACAATCAATCACGTTGTTTCTCTCCCAACCTCCAAACATAAAATTCTGTCTCAGAACTATGTTTCATGTCTACTCCTTTACCCATTTCATGACAATGGCAATTTACCTCCCAATTCCACCTCTCAATCCAACGGCTGGTACAGATGTGAAATACACCACAGAAAGCTTCTGTAATAAATTACAGAAATAGAGTGTATTAATTTAAAAAGTAAGCACAACAAACCAGAATACTGCCTCGACTTTTAAAAAAGAAACACGAACAACACATTAGAAAAGCCAGCCGTCAGTCATGAAATACTTACTGATCTGTTTTCACAATACTTACATTGCTAAAATGATATATATAAATCAGACTACTTCAGCTGCATAAAAAATCTTACAAATCTTTGTCAACTGAATACTCTCTTACATTAATGTATAAGTCTGTGATAGCAATGGCCAAGTCAAGTCATATATACAAGAACCAACCAAGTCACATATACGAGAACCATATATAGAAGAACTTCATTGTAGATTCTCTGGGCAAAAGAGAAGAGTTTCTCCTTCAGAGAAAAGAAAAGAAAATGGGATAACTTGTTAATCCAATGATGCATCAATGAGCAAAGCCAGGACCAGGGTTTGGGGAGAGATCTGCTTAGGGTACCAATTTAAGGAGAGATTCATTCTCAGGGACAGAAAGTGAGCCAAAAATATGAGGCAAGAGCCTGCTGTTTTAATCTCACCTCCAGTCCAGCAGGAACTGCACTTAGCAGAAAACAGCACCCTGATTCCCACATTCCCAAGGTCTGTCCTGTACTAAGCCATGACATTTACATCCTACTCATCATCGGTTTCCCCTCACAGAACCACAGGGTCTGCTTAGCCTGTTCAGAATGATACCACCAAACAGGGACAGGGGAACTCAGCAGAAAGGGTCACCTACAAGCATACAATCGGACCACTTAAACGTTTTGAAATTATGAAGGTGGAAAAATCAGGCATTCCAGGAAGTTTCCAGAACTGTCCTTTATAAAGTTGGCCTCGTGTTTAAAAGTGGTTTACAGGGGTGCCTGGTTTGCTCAGTTAAGCCTCTGCCCTCGGCTCAGGTCATGATCTCAGGGTCCTAGCATGGAGCCCCTGCATCCTTAGGTCCTACGTTGTCAGGTCCATGGGGGGGGGTGGGGTCCCTGCTCAGCGAGGAGCCTGCTTCTCCCTCTCCCTCTGCCCTCCTCTGCCATGCTCTCTCTCAAATAAATAAAATCTTCTAAAAAATAAAAAATTAAAGTGCTTTATAATTTTTAACTATGTGTATTCACACTTTAAATTGAAATGTTATCATTTTCATCATTTTTTCCAATTATTGCCATTTAACTGAATCAATGGTATCACCCAGGAACAATGAAAAGCAATAGTATCCCATGGGGTTAGCAATGTTAGTTTTAAGAAATGAGTTTGATTCAAGAATAACTTAGAGGATAGGGTTTCACCTTCACGAGGCAACAGCATTCCTTCCCCTTATTATCGTCCTCTTTGAGGAGGATCGACCCTGCGAAGCAGTCAGGAGCAGACACAGGTAAGTTTGTCTTACAGGTCAGACCCAACAACAACAAAAACTCTCCAGGATAGCCTCATTGTGTTAAAGACACTTCATTTGTCTTAGGAGTACACCCAAACACACCACACCCAAACGTCTTTATAATGGGTCCTAAGTGTAGTTCCTTCCTCTTTTGTGACTCATCCTTTCCCACGCCCTCAGAACAGTTCCACAGCAGGAATGTAATTAGATCTAAGCAATTAAGAAAACTGCTGCTCTACTTCCTCAGTGTGTATATAGAAAGCGCTCTGATTTATAATAAGAGTTTAACTTACAGGACTCCTCACAATAACTAAGGCTTTAACTTTAATAAGGCTAAAGGACTTAAAGTGGCTTGAAGACAAGTAATAACAAGCAGGAGTACTTTCACGTCTTTATTTTAAAGGCCATACACGACAGCCTTAAATCTGCCTTTCCAGTGACCATCCCTACACCTCTACTCAGAAACTTTAAAAAAGTGCAGGCTTGTGCATTCTCGTCAATACAAGAGAGGCCAGCAAAAGCTATTTCCTCAGCAAATGAGTGTGTGGTAAATGTTAGGTAATATAGGGGTTTTAGTTAATTACCTACAGATTCTTGCTACCAATGAGCATCATGTTATTCGATAATTAAGCACAATTAGGGGGAACATTCAGAAGTTTTTCACACGTAACACTTGCCAGCAAGAGTCTTTCGGGCCTATGAATTTGCATGTTCCCAGTATTCCCAAATAAAATTAAGTTCCTAGTTTTACATAAATAGGTTTATTATAAATTCTAATAATAAAAATCTATTTTAATTATAAAAAGTAACATGATGAAAAATGGAAAAATAAAAATGTCATAATTTGTAACGATGATCATCTTTGTATATCCCCTGCTGGTCTCTTCCCAAGTGAATGTGTTATATGATTATTATCAGATTGTAACTACATTTTTTTATTCTGATTTTTTTCACGTATAAGAATTCCATCTCTTCCACAGAACTTCTTCATATGGTTGCAAAATAGTCTTGCATAGTAGTTTTCTACTGCTGTGTAAAAATACACTACAAACTTAGGGGCTTTAAAACAACACCTGTTTATTAGTTCACAGTCGGGTAGGTTAGAAGCCCAGGTGGGATGGACTGGGTTCTTTGTTTAGGGTCTCGCAAATCAAGATGCCAGCCAGGCCCGGATCCTACCTGGGGACAAGTTTGCTTCCAGGCTCATTCAGGTTGTTGGTGGAATTCAGTTCCCTACAGCCGCAGGACCGAGGCCCTGTTTCCCTGCTGGCTGTCAGACCAGATGCTCTCTCCTACAGCTCCTGAAGGCCACTGGCATTCCTTCTCCCACAGCCCATACACCCTCGAGCCAGCAACGACATAACAAGTCCCTCTTGTCCTTCAAACCTCTGACTTTCAGTTCTGCTGTGAGTCAGGGAAAAATCTGTTTCTAAAGGGTTCATGTGATTAGAATAGGTACACTTGGTAATCTCCTTTATTGGCTAACTCAAAGTCAAGTGACTACAACCTTAAATTACATCTGCAAAATCTCTTTTGCCATGTAGCAACATAATCATGGGCATATTATCTCATCACAAGCAAAGTCCTGGGAGCGGGGGGCGGGGGGGGGGGGCGGATCATAGGTGGTCATTTTTAGAATTCTGTCTACCACACCTTTGCATCACAGTAGAAAATGTGCTTCCAACTGTGGGTTGTGCCTGAAAAGCTTGAAGGTAATTTTGCCACTGGACCAGAAAACCTTTAGGGTCCTTTCCAGTTCTAAAATGCTAAAAATCAAATATTTAAATGCATTAAAGAAATAAAGTGTAAGGTTATTTTAAAACTTGGAAAGAAAATAATACGAATTTTAAAATTGGTTAAAAAAAGAGAGAGAGAGAACTGAAGTTTCTCTCGGTTTAAAAACAGAAAGATGATTTCACAAAATTGTCACCTTTGGGGGGGGGCCGATTTTCTAGTCACAACAAGAGGTTGAACATTTAGGAAATAATGAACCATAAAAATGGAAATAAAGGTTAGTGCCACCTAAGTGACAAATCGTAATACCTAGGGAAACAAAAAGCAAAGAACTCTGAATCCAGTGACAATTTCTATAACACAAAACTCGTTTCATTGTAGATACAAAGATTAGAAAGGAGGTAAATGAGCCAAATGAAAAACCAGCTCATATACAGATTATTCCACCCGAAGTTCATTAAAAACTAGGACTAAGGATATAACTAAGGATCAGGCTGGCAGGGCCTTCTCAGGAGGGAGTCAGCTAACCGACTTTAGTATAAGACAGTTCCCATCCCCAACACACAAATCTAGTGACAGAGGAGGAGGACGTGGAGGAAAGGAGGAAGAACAGGAAGGAGAAGAAGGGAAGAGGGAGGAGAGGAAGAAAAAGAAGGAAGAGAGAGGCAGGCAGGCAGGAAAGAAGGAAGAAAAAAGAAAAGAACCTGGCATACAGTTGGTGCTAAATAAATATCTGTTGAATGCAAGTACAATGTAACAGATCATAAATATGTCTGCTAGCCGTCAGAAAATTCACCTCCCTAGCCAAGGAAGAGAAGTCTTTCTAAATCTTAGCTACTCTTGGGCTAAAAATTACCCACAGCCTGCCAGTAGGCTGACACTGGATCCAAGGTGGGGCAGTCTTCAAGAGGTGGGATAACCATTCTTAGGAGTCACAAGAAAATGAGGGCTGGGGGAGACGAACCATGAGAGACGATGGACTCTGAAAAACAAACTGAGGGTTCTAGAGGGGAAGGGGGTGGGGGGATGGGTTAGCCTGGTGATGGGTATTAAAGAGGGCACGTTCTGCGTGGAGCACTGGGTGTTATGCACAAACAATGAGTCATGGAACACTACATCAAGAACTAATGATGTAATGTATGGTGATTAACATAACAATAAAAAATTTTAAAAAAAAGAAAATGAGGGCAGGCAATAAAAGTGTTAAGACAAAAAAAAAAGTCTGTTAAATATTGATGGAACTGAATTTTGCTGAAACGTTTAGTCTCAGAGTAATTATAACTTACACAGTGGCAAACATACAAGTTGACAGAGTGTCCCTCAACAGAATTCCAAAGACTGGTTTCCAGCAAAATAAGCCAGGATTCTGCCTATTGGTACTAACCAACAGAAAGAACACATTGATAGCTGTGAATGACACCATGGAATGAGAAGCTCCTAACAGCCATAAATATAAAATACTAGCCATAGCTTCAACTCTTATCAAATGCACAGTGTCATGTCTTCCACAGTTTGCAAGGTTCTCATTCATTGTGCTACTCTACAATGAAAAGTTTAGTGGGGAAAAATATGCATTTTGTAACCATACAAAGATTTTTCCCTCTCAGGTGTGTTTTTATTCAGCTAACCAACTCAAAACTCCTTTGTACAAAAACAAAAGTCGTACTCTTCTTATTCTCCACTCAATGCAATTAATAGGAAAAGCAATTCAAATTAGAATTCAGAAGACTTTTCCATTCTACAAATAAAGTTGACTCTTCACCTCATCAAGATGTGAGCAACATCTTCTGTATTTTCAGAATTGGATCAGTTACAACTTTAGGTACACTTAAAAAAAACTATTGTAATATTTTAACTGACAGATAATAACCACTGCTTAAATTTCTATTTATATTGTTCTATAGCTTCCAAAATGTTTTCATTCTTTTTAGTACCTAAAATCTCTGGTAGGGTAGAAAGGCAAGTAAAATTATCCCCATCTTACAAGAGAAAGAATTGAAACTTAAAAGTAATTTGCCGAAGGGACACCTGGGTGGCTTAGTCGGTTAAGCGGCTGTCTTCGGCTCAGGTCATGATCCCAGGGTCATGGGATCGAGTCTTGCATTGTGCTCCTTGCTAGGCGGGGAGCCTGCTTCTCCCTCTGCCTGCCGCTCTCCCTGCTTGTGCTCTCTCTGACAAATAAATAAAATCTTTAAAAAAAAAAAAAGGAAAAAAAAGTAATTTGCCCAAGGTCACAGAGTTTTTCAATAGCAGTGCCTGGACTCAAACCAAGATTTTCTGACATCTTGTTATTCCTGATCTTCTGCCTATAGAATATCTCTACTCAAATGGTATGGACACTAAAACGAAAGATGCTTCTAAAATTGTGTAACATTTTCCTTCTATTTACACAAGGAAAAGTAAAATCATAGAATAATTTATGTCAAAGAAAAGCACTGATTTTTATAAAAATTCTTATGAAATAGACCAATATAAGAAACCCACACCTACAAGAAATACAAAAGAAACAAAGGGCCATGTATCTAATATTCTAAACTAGAATATTTATTTAGTAGTCAAATAAAATATTGGACACATTAGTAATTTAAGCTGTTTAAGTATTTCAATAACCTATTGTCCATCCAAAAATGATATTATGTTCTTAAATATAATTCCAGGTGATAGTTAAGCTTAGAGAAAAGGAACTGAAAAAAAACTCCAAATAATCTTGAATATACACTGAATTTTGTGTTAACATTCCATAGGCAACGCAGGGCCTGGGATACAGTAAATACTTAAAGAATGTATGATTTTTTTAAATGTGCATTATCTGATTTTAATGAGTGAATAATTATTTAACAATTTCAACAAATTATCGTTCTTAGCTATAAAGGGAAGTTTAAAAAAAAAATCATTCCACAAACAGGAAAGTATTTACTTAGTGGCAGAATACTGAAACTGAGCATTTTTCAAAGGATGGTCTATTCACCGCATAAGGTGTATACACCTCACTGGCACAAGGACAGTCTACTGGCAGCTCCTTCTAAGGTTCCAGATCATTCAGAATCAGCCTGCAAGCAGGGACAGATATAGCAGCGGGGCCTGGAGCATGAAGAGAGAAATAAGAGAAGCCCAACATAAGAAAACTAAGAAAAGGTTCAACAGGAGGAGCCAGCACCAAAGCCCTGATCCCTGGCTCAGTCTAGAGCCTGGACCCCGCCCCTTCAGCAGTGCTTGCCCACCAACCTCCTCTTCCCACCGGCTCCCACCCCTTTATTACTGCTCCTTCCCTAGACATGTTCATCTTTAAGAAATAATTTCTACATCCCAGAGGACCACTAAGACCCCCTTTTCTTCCTGTCCTTCATCCAGTTTCCTTCTAAATAAATATATTGATATTTCAGTGTTTTTTAAGCAAATCGTTTTAAAAGAATATTAACCATTAGCAGGAGCGTTTCAGGAACGTGATAAAAATCATCAAAATAATGCATTAATATTACTAAAATTTGAGAGTATTATCATGTACAATGTAAGATAAAGGATTCTAAGGAATTGGAAGACATTATTTCTTCCAATTTTCCTTCAACCTCATAAGTCATATAATGCCAAAGTTTCCTCATCTATAAATAAAAGTTACAGTTCAAAAATATCACTATTATATTATAGATAAGTGGGATGTCTTATTCCTAAGTGATGGATGCTACAGTACTTAAAGGTAAAATATAATGTCTATAACTTATTTTCAAAAGGCTCAGTGAAAAATGTGTATATTTTTTCTATCTTTATATACATATACATACTATAGATAAAGCAAATGCAGCAGAATGTTAACTGTTGACTCTAGGTAGTGAGCAGGCAGATCCTAGTTCACTGTGCTATTCTAATTTTAGATTTCAATTTTTCATAATAAAATTTGGAGAAAACAAATTAGATATGTGCTCAGAATCTGTGCTTATGATGATTATTAGCATCATAAGTTAAACTTTCAAAAATATTTTTGCAAACAACATCGTCAGAACATTGAGCTATGCATCCAAACTGGTTATATATCAAGTGCACGTTAAAACAAAGCTAACTTGCTAGCATACAATAAGACACAGGTGGTGTTCTAGCACACAATTACCTCCGGTCGGGAACTGCATCTCCAGCACACTGCATCACGCCCAAAGGGCTTAGTGGGACTCGCTCAGGGCCAGCAGGCAGGGGCTCTTATCTGTTGACTCTGTGTGACTTTGACAAGTCACAACTTCTCTGGGGCTCATATACCAATTTCTCTCACGGTGCCCTCCTCTCTATCCCTTGCAGAATGATTCCAGTCCTCACGAATTCCTGCCTAAACTATGGCAGCAGCCTCATATACCATCCATCCGCTGCCAAGCTTGAGCCCTTCAACATCCTGAACAGAGCTACCAAGTAATCCCATCCAAAACACATTTGGTCCTGTGATTCCCAACTTCTGAATATGCAGGACAAAGTCCAACACTCTGAAAATATGGCGTATTTTAAGCCTTTCCAAGATTTAGCCCCAACTTCCCCTCTTGCCTATCTCCTACTCAGTGCCCTTGCCTATTATTCTAGGGTTCACCAAAGCTAAGCTGACAAACCAACTGCACGCTCCCCCAACTCCTGATTCCCCGCTCCATGCCTTTGCTCTTGCTGTTCCCCTGGAGAGCAACTTCATCCTTTCCTGGATCACATAAGCAACTGCTTAATGGGTACAGGGTTTCCTTTTGGGGTGATGAAAATGTTCTAGAACCAGAGATGATAGTTACGCAACACTGTGAACATGCCATATGCCACTGAACTGTTCACGTTAAAATTATTAATTTTAGGGGCGCCTGGGTGGCTCAGCAGTTTAGCGGTCTGCCTTTGGCTCAGGTCATGATCCCAGGGTCCTGGGATCGAGTCCCACATCAGACTCCCTGCTCAGCGGGAAGTCTGCTTCTCCCTCTCCCCCTCTGCCCCTCCCCACTGCTCCTGCTCTCTCAAATAAATAAATAAAATATTTTTTTTAAATAAAATAAAGTAGGGGCACCTGGGTGGCTCAGTTGCTTAAGCTTCTGCCTTTGGCTCAGGTCATGATCCCAGGGTCCTGGGATTGAGACCCGAATTGGGCTCCCTGCTCAGCAGGGAGCCTGCTTCTCCCTCTCCCACTCCCCCTGCTTATGTTCCCTCTCTCGCTGCGTCTCTGTCAAATAAATAAAAATCTTTAAAAATAAATAAATAAAGTGATTTATTTTATGTTATGTGAATCTCATCTCAACTTTTTTAAAAAACAGCAACAGTAGCTCATCCTGATAAAAACACAGACACACACACACACACACACACACAGACACACAGACACACACACACACACACACACACACACTTTCACAGACTCCTTAGCCCCAGACTGGATCAGCACTGAGAACACTCCCCTGTCACAGCAGTTATGACTTTGTAATACCTATTTACAGAACTCCCCCATCATACTTTGAGCCTCTTATCTTCCTCATCTTCTCATTCCCTCCTGCTTAGCCTAGGCCTTCAGGAAACATTTTTTTTTAAGAAATGAAATACAGAGACACCTCTTGGAGCAAGAGGCTAGAGCAGATAGTCTTTTGAAGATCTAGATCTAAAAGTCTACAAGGGCATGTATTTAATTGGAAAGGAAAAGATCAGGAAAGACTGCTGTTCATCTGGTTATGAAGGATAAAAATGGAAAGACCCTTGGTGAGATTTTTCAGTTAGTAATAATGAGAACTAACATTTATTGAGTTCTTAACTATAATTATTAATCCCATTTCCCAAATGAGGAAACAAATATATTTCAGTAACTTGCCTAGGGTCACAAAGGGGCAGCAAGACTCAAACCCAAGTGGGCTGACACACCGCCCTGCCTCCATACTGCCCCAGGCACAGTTGCAGAGCTACGAATGGACATTCTTTGGCCCACAATCTGGCTTTTCTAAGGCTGAGAAAACACTCCATTTTCCACATTTATCTACTTAGCCACTGCCACAAATGTTTCTATTTCATAAAGTGCTTTTTAAAATATAAAATGTTAATTTTTAAAAAGAATCCAACCATAAAAAAAAAGATGAATCATAAAAAGATCTCTCATTAAAAACATCTCTCACATGTAAATTAGCAAGTATTTGTGGGCTCTTCCTTCCTTACAGGACTGAAAAGATCAGTGCCTAATACCCTCTCTAGAATGCAACTACAGCCAGTAGGCTTCCCCGCTGGAGACTCATTTTCAAAGTACCCCCAACCTCTGCACAGGTTAAGTACCCTGCAAATGAGAAAATCATGGAATAACAAAAACAAGCTAGAAGAAAAGTTATCCACTCACTTTTTTAGTTTAGAAAGCATGATGTATATGTCCTTCCCCTCTTCCCTCTCTTTAATAATGTCACAATCTGGTTAAAAAAAAAAAAAATGAACCAAAAGTCACTGAGATTGAAAAAAATAATTATTTGTGTACCTGAATGGGAAAACCTCACCACAGAGGTAACGTCAAATCTTGACAACATATCAATAAGGTCAAAATTAAAAACATATCCCCACCCAAAAAAAGTATATACCCTATGGTACACACTTGTGCGTGCACCATCTCCAGACAGTAAGCCCACAGTTTTCAGTTCTACTGGATTCTCAGCACTTGTTTCACCCATATATCCTCCTAAATATTTAAAACCATGAATGGTAGGATAATATGTTGGGCAAATACACACACACACACACACACAAAAGCAAAAAGGCAAAAGCGTTAAGAATATCACAGATAATATGACAAAGTAGAATTCAAGACAAAAGTTGACTGGGACAAATTAAACACTTTTATACCACTAGTTACAGTCCACAGTGAATATAAAATAGCCAACAGTCTTAATGTATCAATTATCACAAAATTTAAGTATATAAAACAAAAACTGGAATATAAGGGAAGGTATCAGCAACATAGTTATAGTGAGACACACACTACGCCCAAAGCTAAAATAAACTAAGTAGCAAAAATAAAGATGTAAAGCCCTTAAAGATCAACATGAACAAGGTATTTAAAGGAGAAAATGGTCAAAGAACACAAACAGTTCCTAAAATAAGAAGTGAAAGTGGCAATAAGCATAGAAATATGTCCACATTCCCTAGAAGTCAAACACACAGATTAAAGCTATATTTTGTTAAAGCGCATTTTTTCTTCCAGTCAAGTTGACAAATATGCTCTAAATCATATTACTGGAAAAGTGTAGTGCATGCAACAATTTTATACACTGCTGGAAGGAACACAAATTGGTTTTGAGACTTAACATAAAAAGCCTTCCTTCCCCCTAAATACCTCTCCCTCCAATTTTCTTTGGTATATGGCTCAAGATGCAAAGGCTATAGCTCTAAATTTGAAATTCTAACAGTTGACAATAGTTAATAACATGGGTTCCAGAGTCAGGCTACCCGATCTTCACTTATTAACTATGGCACTTTAGGCAAGTAAATTATTTAACTTTGTCTATAAAATGATAGCCGTGGTACCCACTTCTTAGGGTTGCTGTGAAGATTAAGTAAGCTAAGGTAAAGCACTTTGAACAAGTTAATGGGGCATACATACTCAATAAATATTGGCTATCGGCACTTGGATTACTTATAAGTAATTTCTTTTTAAGTAATTCAGTAGCGTTTGCTTAGTATTTCTAATGGGACATTCATATCTGCTCAAATCATTTCAAGTTACTTATAATTTGAAATATGAGGGTTATTAGAATCAAATACGATTCAAAAAATTATACATATATAATTACTGTGGCATCAAGGTAATTAAATGCTGATTGAACAACAAAGAGGCAATCTGGAAACTTTAAAAAGAGCATAAGCAGTGGTTTATGGCATGGCATGGTGAACTGTTTTATTCTTTACCTTCAACTGTATTTTGTTTTCTACTCTGAACATGTATGACCTTCATGCGGGATGTTAGAACAATAGACAGCCATTTAGATTGACTGGTTCAGTCATACACTTACTCTCTCTCAAGGGCACTTAGCAGGTCTGATTCGCTTATATAATTACAGCTCATCATATTTCATCTTTTGCCAGAGCTTTAGTAACTCAACTATATTGGTTCATCTTCTGCACATCATTTTGGAGACTATACCATTTGGAAGTATATTAGTCAACATCAGTAATATTCAAGATTTCTGAGGGTAACAAAAGTCCAAAGGACAAAACCGTTTTTGTGATAACGAACAGGTAAATTTATTCTTTTATTTTTGTGTTATATATTTAAGCCTAGAAGAGGAAAGCTATATAAAGCTTTTAATTATTTTATGATTTAGAAAAAATGAGGCAGTAAGCATTTATTATCCCACCGTTCTATTTACAATTCCAGTAAGTGCATCTCAGTCATCATTTTTTGGCAAATTAAATTCCCTACAGAAATCAGTGTGACTGCTCTTGCACAAATAAGCTCAGGCAGGTAGAAATTTTCAACCATTTGTTATATTCCTTAGGTGTCAGGGCAAATGTTTGCATGATTACTAACGGGATATTAAGTCCTTCATTATGATAGAGATGAAACACATGAGTTATAATGTTTAAATCTAAAATTCTTGGGTATAGATTTCTTCGCCAAGAATTCGACTGTAAATTAAACAGGGCTGATAAGAATAACATGTTGCTGGCTATTAGCTAATTCTAGGGAGAAAGGGAAAAGAAAGGCGAACCTGTTACCTCACCAACAGAGTAACTTCTTTAAATGAAACTTTACCCACTCCAGGCAGAAATCTCTCTGAACAAGGACTTAAACTTGTCAAGGAATCCAAATTTTTAATTCAGGTTAAAAAAAACAAAAAGGAAAAGCCTTCCTTTAACTATTTACCCCTACCTGCCCCCTCCAGCTCCTTAGTCTGACTGAAATTCTCATCCATACCTCATCTGCACCAGCCCCTACCATAACACCAAAGTTCCTTTCCAAACCTGGTGCTCCCTGAGAGCACTGTTATAATTTCACAGCTCCACACCACTGCACTTGCTGTTCTCTTGCCTAGAAAGCCCTTCAAAGTGTCCAACTGGCCCAGGCTCAACTTCACCTTCCTGCCTCCTCCCTGACCCCACCCTACACATCTGTACTCCCACAGCAATTTATATACACCTCTATTGATGGCTTTTAACATAAGGTATTATTATTTTTTGTTTAGCTCTCTTAAAAATTTGAAGGCTGGGACTAGATTTTTCTTATTACAGAAATTTTTGAACATATACAAAATACAATAGCATCACAAAAAGTAAATACAATAGTTATCATGAACCAGCCAACTACAACAATTAATTCATGACCAATCCTATCTCAACTATACCCCCTACTCACTTCTCCTACCCACTCACTCACGGATTCTTTGGAAACAAATTCCAGACTTCACATCATTTCATCCATAAATAGTATACTTCTAAGTGTTTCTCTGAAAGATAAAAAGGCTTTGCAAACATAACCACACTACTACCACTGTCACATTTAAATCTTTTTAGGTAATAATTCCACAAAGCCATCACATATCCAGGTGGTGTTTACATTTCCTCAACTGTCATAAACTTTTTTATTATTTTTTTAAAGATTTTATTTATTTGAAAGAGAGAGAGAGAGAGCACAAGCAGGGGAAGGGGCAGAGGGAGAGGGAGAAGCAGACGCCCCCCAGAGCATGCAATCTGACGCGGGGCTCAATCCCAGGGCCACAAGGTCATGACCTGAGCAGAAGTCAGATGCTTAACCGACTAAGCCATCCAGGTGCCCCTATTTTTATTATTAATCAAAGGTCAACATGAAGTCTATCATTCCAATTGGTTAATATGTCTCCTAAATCTTTTAATCTCCAGATTTCTCCTCTATTTTTTTTCTTCTTATAATTTATTTTTGAAGAAACTAGGCCATTTGTTCTAAGAGCTTCCCAAGATCATAATTACATCCATTGCATCCCCATGTTCCTCCAAATCCTGTGTTTTCTGTTAAATGGATTTAAGATCTAGAAGCCTATCATATTCAGGTTTGGTTCTTTTGGCAAGACTATCCATAGGCAGTAATGAATATTTCCATCAGGAGATAAATTACATCTGGTTTTCTTTCTTTTTGAGACATTAGTAGCCAATGATAATCAACGTCTTTGCCCTAGATCCATCAATTCACTAGGAGGTATAAAATTGTGATATACTAATTCTGTCTCCCTTCTTCCTCTATTAGCTGGGATAAAACACTTCGCATAAAAGAGGAACTTCTCTCTTCGAATATTTGGTTAGCCTCAGGAAAAGCCTAATACCTCTTTCTTTGTTTTTATTTTCTGGTTCTTAAAAGAATGTATCGGCTCCCTAGCATCCTCCAAAAGTAACAACTTTCTCCTTTTTTTGTAATCATTATTATGAATTCACAGATTTAAAGATTTTGGTACACTGTCATATTATCCTTATTGATGATGGAACCGTCCCATTGCAGGTCAAGTGGGAACCTCTTCAAGTTGGCTCCTGAGTCCTAATCTTTGATAGCCTCCTTGCTTTCTAGGGGGACAAAGGATTCCAGGCTCAACTTGCACATTTTCTGCTTCCAACTTGGAATCATCTATTTCTTCACAAAAGACCTAATTATTAATTCATTTTCAAGTCTAACTTAACGTGTTCCATAAATGTTTTCCAAACTAAATAAGGTAACTGCTTACCAAGTCCAATTCCTGAGCTAAAAATTTTAAATTTGAAAATATGTATCATACACAATATAGATATACAATCACTATTCCACTCTTATTAAAAGAATTTAAATTGTTAACTACTCATCATTTAAGTTCTTGGACCCACTGCGTACCAAAAGATGTACCAAAGCAACTCAACCATTCTGCTTTGGTATTATAATAAAATTCAGCAATTCAAGTCACCATGATGACCTGGGGTTGACATCAAAAGTATAAAAACAGGGCTTCTTCCTTCAAGAACCAGAAGAAATACAATGCAGAGATAACCCTAGGAATCTGCCTGAATAAAACTTTAAGTTAAACATTTTTAATCAAAGGTTGGCATCTTTAATGAAATTGAGTAAACAGTGCTCAGTTAAGTATCCTGAGTTTAAATGTAACAATCTGTGATCTTATTTACATTACCCCAAAGTCATTGCTTTAATAATATTAACATCTTTTCAAACATACTCCAAACCCTAAGAGGAAAACACAAAACCCTCATTTTCAAAATCACAACTGAGACAAAACGTAATCCTTTATGCTTTCTAAACATCTCAAACTTCTTTTTTTTTAAAGATTTATTTATTTGAGAGAGACAAAAAACGTGTGTGGGCCCAAGAAGGCAGGGATGGGGGTAGGAATAGAGAGAATCTCGATTAGCAGGGAGCCCAATGCAGGGGTCCATCTCACGACCTTGAGATCATAACCCTGAGATCATGACCTGAGCTGAAATCAAGAGTTGGACACTTAACCAACTGAGCCATTCAGGCTCCCCAAACATCTCAAACTTCTGTTCTTAGTGGGAATCAAAGGAATTTTTTTGAAGATATTTTTCAGTTGCTATATTTGTAACTCTAAATGTTTTTAGAAATACCAATATTTTTTCAGGGTCCTGAGACATTAACAAGATGTTTTAGAACATATTTGCTTGCTCATTTATAGAATTCATTGCTCCAAAATCAGAGTAGCCTAGAGAAATGGCAGCAAAAATAACCACAGAGCCTCCCATATCAGAAATAACTTTAACGGGGCGCCTGGGTGGCTCAGTTGGTTAAGCGACTGCCTTCGGCTCAGGTCATGATCCTGGAGTCCCAGGATCGAGTCCCACATAGGGCTCCCTGCTCAGCGGGGAGTCTGCTTCTCCCTCTGACCCGCTTCTTTCTCGAGCTCTCCATCTCTCACTCTCTCTCTCTCTCTCTCAAATAAATAAATAAATAAATAGAAATAACTTTAACAATCAAGCATTTACTCCACTACAAATGTTAAGTGTAGGTACAGTTTAAGTGGAACCCCCTTCCAAAATGTCTGCTTAGAATATTTATTTGCAGTACATCTACTAGTTCTTGAAATATAGCCCCTTAATTTTAATTACTCAATTTTCCTAGTCTGAACTAGGTGAAAACGGAATAGCCTATTCTCACTGTACATATAATTGTATACATAATTGTACATATAATTGCACATATAATTGACTAGATTTGAAATGGCATTTACAGTCATTTAATTATCCCTTTCAGAAATCTGAAGCTCCAATTTAGTGATTAAGATAAATGTCAACAACAAAAATAGTCTTATTTTATGATTAAAAGAGGCAGCTATCTCCAGATTCAGCTAGTACAGGACAAACTCTCAACTGTATTTTACCCACAGTTTATAATTATGTACTACATTTACGTATATGTGTATAAACATAACCTCTGTTGAGTGAACTCTAAACTCACTGGCGTATTTATAACCATGGTACTATTCAGAATATTTTAAATGATTTTTTCTACATATAATTTAGCATGTTAAGATTCTATATTTCACATACCATAAAACACTTATATACCTCAGTCTATTGCTAATGCATCTCTTTCAGATACATAAGCTTAAACAAGAAAAAATATTTATGAAATACACATTTAAGATTTTTTCCTCAAATCAAAGTTGTGCAGAGCATACTGTGATTATTTCCATAATTAAAATGACTGCTTTAAGATTCAAATTAGGTAACCATAAGGGAGGAAAAAAAAAAAAAAAAACAAGATATATGCCCCTTACCTTATGCCAGAATAAGATTTTATATGGGTCAAACATTTAACTTAAATGTAAAAAAATGAAACAAATTAAAAAACTAAAAGAAACAAGATGGAATTTTTTTCTTTTTGTTTAATATCGCAGAGGAGAAAGGCCAAGATAAAATGTAAACCGAAAAGTCACAAAAGGTTGACCAATTCAATTGCATAAAAATAACCACTTTCTGCATAGCAAAAGCCACCATAAACAAAATCCTAAGACAAATAACCAATTAAGAAAACATATTATTCATATTAAAATGGCTAAATTTCCTTGATATAGAGTACGTACAAATGAATTTAAAAAATCAACCCAATAGAAAAATGAAAAGGATAAACTCTTCATGAAAAAAAAGAACATGCGGTGGGCTCTTAAAAGCATGGAAAAGTAATTTCTCACATATTGGGTACATGAAGGAAATTTAACAACATTCTTCAGTATTACAAATGCACCATATCCTTTAACCCAGCAATTCCACTTTTAGGAACTGATCCCACAAGTGTACACACATACACACAGACGCACACACACACAAACTTGAAATACACACAGGCTGATTCATCATTGCATATTACAGCAAGGATTTGAAGGGAGATGCTCTGAATGGGCCTAATTATTTACAGTTTAAAAAAAGATACAGAACAACAAGTACAGTGTGCTACCATTCTCATAAAGGGTGAATGTTTATATTCATATTTGCTTGCATATGCTAAACTCTCCCTGGGGGAACATGCAAGCAACTGGTAACTCCAACAATACTATATACACATGTGACCAAATCTGACATTAGGGACTATGGTATAGGTTGAAAGCAAAAGGGACCTCCTTCTCCGTACATTCGTTTTATTCTATCTTGGTTTGGTTTTATTAGTCATGGCCTCAATTATTTTCATTTAAATATTTTACAAAATTTATTCTAATATTTAACTTAAACAGAGATGTTCACGTTTTCTAAGCAGACAGCTTCTACCTTTTTATACTATGTATTTCTCTTGATTTTTATGCTATTTATGTTTATGTTCCAAATGTATAAAATGCAAACTGGCATGTTGATAACAGCAATAACAATTAAATACTCTGCATCTCTAGAAGAGAAAACAAGATAAAATTAAGGTATAAAAACCTCCAAGTGGAATGTGAATCTGTGGTGCAAGCCAAGGAAAATGGGAAAATACAGCAAATAAATATAACAAAGCTATCTTTTATAAAGCTGAAACACAACCTGCACTACAAAAAAGTTGAATCTTTAACTCAACTACGGTGACCTCTAACATCACTAAATGACATTTGTCAATTATTATCTAAAAAACAATGTGAAACAAAGTAATCTCTCCTATGTGCTTATAAAATAATTTCACGCTTTATTAAACAACATCAAATCATCAAATATCATGCCATCTATAGCTTTCCTTCTTTTATTGGAAATTAAAGAGCCTAGTTTTGCCACAATTTCCTGTTAAGTCTAAGTAGAATCACCCCAGAAACAGGCGGAGAGAAAGCCACAATTCTGAATTAACTCATAACCAAAAGCAGATTAATTAGTATTCTCATAAAAAGCATATATAATCATTTGGTAAAATTTGTGCAAAACTATAAAGGTCCTTCTTAATTACTCCAAATGGGCAACTGGGCAGTGTGAGCATCACATCTCACTTACGTTTCTGACTCTTCACGACTTTTTAAGTAACGTTTAATAATATAGAATGCTGATGATATTGCCATTCTTCTGACTTGCCAAATTATCTAAATCCCCAGCATCTGCTGTCAGGCTGTTTCTCAAGATTTCTGATCTCCTGCCAACTGAGGAGAGGGCCTGAGCGCTTCTCAGCGTGCACACGGAGGCCGGGTGGCAGATGAACGCGGAATGCCTGCCCCACACGGATCTGTCCCACAGGTGAAACTCGGCCCCACAGGACAACCAACTTCCCAGTTCCACCACCGCTTCCAGGATCACCACCCACCGGGCTTTGTCTTCATCGACGCCCGATTCCGTCTGCCTTCCTCAGAAATCAAACTTCCCCACTTCCCCAGTGATCCGGCGACAGCGGCCAGCCCACGACGCCCCCCTCCCCGCCCCGGCCCGCCAGCCTCGGAGTCCCGGACCCACCGCGGGTGCGGAGAGCGGCGGGCGGGCACGCAGTCAGCTGCCCCGCCCACCCGGACTGCGGGGTGCGAGTCCCCCGTCTGGCCCCCGCGGGCCCCGCCCGACAGAGCGCGCGTGGGGAGCCGGGCCAACCCCGAGCGAAGTAAAGGGCCGGGGTCGCCGGGCGTAAGGGGGAACCCAGAAAGCCGGGTTGGAGGAGGGAGGCCCACTGAACCCCCCGGAGCGCCGGGGTTTCACCCAGGAGCTCGGAGACCTGGGGGTGAGAGGCGGGTGGTGCGCCGGGCCGGCGACGGGGAGGGTCCCCAGGGTCTCCGCGCCGACGCCCAAGTCCCGGCCCCAGGGAGGAGGCGGGCAGACGGAGCGGGACGGCTGAGGGAAGGCTGAGGAAGGCGGCGCGCGCTTCCGAGCACAGGACCCCGCGGCTCTCGGGAGGGCAGCGCCGGCAGCCCGGGACTCGCACGGGCCGCGGGACTCACCGCGCTGGCGGTGGCGGCGGCGCCGGACGACGCGGGGCCGGACGCGTCCTGCCTCCTCAAGCGGGACTTGAGGCTCTTCATGGCCAAGTCCTCGCAGTCCGGCTCCCGGCGGCGCAGCGCGCCCCTGCCGCGCGCGAACCTTCAAGTGTGCGGGCTGCGAGCGCTCGGGTAGGCGGAGGAGGCGGCGCCGGCCGTCCCGGCCCCACCTGCCACCTGGGGGCTCCCGGCTGCCCACCGCTCCCGGGCCTGCGGCGGGGCTCCCCTCCCGCAGCCAATCCTGCCGCGGCCCTGGAGGGGGTGGGGCCGGCACCGACCATTCGGAATCCGGGAAGGGGGCGGGACTTCCCCTTCAAACTTAATAACACCCTTCCTCTCCCCGCGGGAGGAAAAGTTTGGAACTTCAGCTGCGCGAGTGCGGGAGGTGAGCGGCCGCGGCAGGGACGGACGCGAGACCCAGGCTCCCGGCCACCGGCGCCATTCTGCCTTAATGATGGAGTCTCAGGTCTAAAGAGAGCGTGCGGTCCAAGCAAAGCCCGCTCTCGTCTTGGCCGAACCCACCCCATTCCCACCCACGTGCTCTTTCCCAAATTAAGTTCCCTTCCTTTCCTCTGGTCCCAGGAAGGACACACAACAGCTTTCAACTTCCCTTCCATCCGCCGATATTTTACTACACAAATCCTAGTGCCTGGAAACAACACGCACCAAAACTCCGGAAACAAGTAACAACCTCTAAGGAATAAGGTGCTGGCGCTGTGGAGGAACATACAACTAAGAACGTACTTTGAAAGACATTACAGTAAATGTTAGATGGTCAGTAATTATTTGATGAGTGAAGGACCTGCTGCTTTGGAGAAAAAGAGATGGTATGGGGGGATAGGGAGAGCATCAGTAAAATATAGTGGTAAAGACAGTGGTAAAAAGGAGAGACAAAATTTGTGAAAAACAGAAATAAGTATACCTGGAGCCCTTTGTGCTGTGCCAAGGACAAAAGAGGAAACAAGGTCTAGCGCTTTCCATATGGTCACATTCTGCTAGACTTTTTGCTTTCCCACTTGATCTTCCCTCTCTGCTGTAGTATTCCCTACTTAATCTACTGAATTAATTTGTATGCCTCAAAAAAAAAAAATAGCATGGCTTTCAATGAGAATCTAGGCTTTCATTAATTTTAGCTAAAAGTTTATAAATTAACTCGGATAGTAATACATTTCTTGGTTCTTAGCTATAATTGCCCTCCCCCAAAAGAATATTTAATATCTATTAGATGTCTTTAACAGCAGTCTGTACAGACATCATCTCATTTTGTTTAATCATCACAACTCTTCGAAATAGACAATCCAATCCATGCATTCATTTGTTCCACCTACACATATGTTTAAGGAGTACTATACATTGCTAGTTACCAGAGGAAAAATGACAACCATAATATGTCCTTTGCATCCAGGAAGCTTACGATCTAGTGTGTAAGACAAATAAAACAGGTAATACCGCTAAAGTATGCAGAGTTTACCTCAGTTGCTAGGAGACAACATAGATAGCCAAGTTCTCCAGTCTAAGGGTTTCGAAGACGACCTGATGGAAGAAGCAAAGCCTAATTTGATACTTTAACTTATTTTTTTTAAATGACCCACATAGCCAAAGTGATATAAAAAGTTATCCAAGGAAAACATATCATGGCCTTTTCTTCAAGAATTTTTTTCATTTTCTGTAGAAATACATTAGGGCTAATTAGTTAATTCATCCTGCCCAGAAATTTGGATTATCATTAAAGGAAGGATGAAGAAACAGGCTGGTGAGCAACACCCAATAATTTGCTTTTAACATGATGTCTTCAAAACTCTTGGCTGGAGTCAGTTTTTCACAGCAAAATATTTATTCTAGCATGCACCCATTTGAAAAGACAAACAAACAGTCCATGTTTCTAACAATGAATTCTCTTTGAAAGGTCAGTTGCTTTCTTTGGAGTTTCCTTAGAGTAACTCAGGGTTTTATTTAAATACTGTAAATGGGGCGCCTGGGTGGCTCAGTCAGTTAAATGACCGACCGACTCTTGATTTCCGTTTGGGTTGTGATCTCGGGGTTGTGGGATCCAGGCCAGTATGGGGCTCTGCTTAGCAGGGAGTCTACTTCTCTCCCTCTCTGTCTGCCCGTCCCCCTACCTGTGTTAGCTCTCTCTCTCTCTAAAATGAATAAATAAATAAATACTGTAAAAAAAATTTTTCCAGAGCTTTCTTGGAGAGGCAGCATTCAAAGACTGTGTTAGCCCTTAACAAAAAAGTAAATAACAATGAACTACCTGAGAAAATTATTAAATTTTGTCTTGATTAGTTCTATGGAAGGAAATTTTCTTGACCCCTCCTCCTTCCTCAAGATCCACAGCCCTTCAGGTTTTGGTGGCTGCTTATAATGTCTGTGGACAGTTGTGTCTCTGTCCTCACCTACCACTGCAGAGCCGAAATTATCCCATATATAGATATTATAGAAGTTTCCCAACCAGTCACCCAACCAGTCACCCAACCTTCAGTCTCACCTTTCCCATCACCAGTAAATTACCAGCCATCATCGAAAGTCTTACAGAATATTCCTCCCTTGCTCAAAAACTTTCAGCAGTTAATGAATAAAATCTAACTCCTTTACTTAGCATTTAAGGCTCTACAACATGGACCCAAACCCCGTTCTCCAGCTGGCAATCCAAACAAATTACTCTTCTAGCCATTCCTCAAACATGGGTCATGCCTTTCAATTTCCACATCTTTATGAGGCCTCCTCCAGTAATTTTCTACCTACATTCATCTAACAAAATCCTACTCCCTCCAGGAGGGATTGGAAGAGGGCTTCTGGAGTACTGTACTAGTTCATCTGGTTACATAACTAGAGTGCTGGTGATGGAACCAGTGTGTTCAGTTTGTGAAAATTCAGTTAGCCTATAGGCTTTATACGTACACTTTTATGTGTGTATGTTATAGTTTAATAAAAAGGTCTCTTTAATCATAAATCTGTTCCAAGTGCCCTCCTTTCTAATAGAGCCTTCTCTGATCACTCCACTGAAAGTGATGTCTCCATCTTCCAAATGGCTAAACTGTAAATCTCACAGGATACTAATACGTAAGTTCTGAACAAGCATTATTTCACTACTAGACTTCAAACTCCTTAAAACCAGGAATAACCGATATATGTTTGAATTCCCTTCAATCCGTGACATATAGTAAGTGCTCAATAAATATTTCTGAGTGAATTGATGCATTCTTTTCAAGTGAATTATGGTTGTTTGTTCCGTGTATTCATGTGATGCAGGACTGGTACTCCCCCTGCCGTGAGTACTGGCTGTCTTCTGTAGCATCCAAGTTCTCATAGCCCTGGTAACTGGCTTCTTTTCTGTTGTTACTGCATAAAGTCAAGGCAACAGACAGAGCCACAAGTCCAGCTTGCATCAGTTTCCAAAAATGTTGGGCAAGTTATTTTTATGAACTGTCTGCATGATGTCCCCATGGTGTCTGTGTCCAGTGGCCTTTATGGATTTTTCCAGGCTAGAAACTTGATAGCTGATGTCTGCTTATTCCCATTTGAGAACAGCTAAGTAAATAGCAGGGGTTTGAATACGGAGTAGGGCTTTTTATATTGATCTGGAAGCCCCCCACATGAAGTAAAGGCACTAATAATAGCATTCAGCCAGACAGGTTTGGTTTGGTTTTATTAACTATTATCACCATCATTTATTTTTATCTTCCCTGCAGAGCAAAAGGCACTTATCAAACCTACATGGATTTGTATCTGTTACCATACTGAATCTGTATGAAAGTTTTTGTTTTGCTCCTGTATTATAATCTATAAAACAAGGAAGAAATGAAATTTTAACAATTATTTTAATAGGCTATCCATACACAATGTAAAGAAACCTCAAATCATACAGAAGGGCAAAGTTAGTCTCCTTACCACCTCTATCCCTTGGCCCCTGTTGTCAGGGAACTTGTGTTCTGCACTGGGCAACAAAGCTCAATTGAAGAACGACTACTTACGGACCCGTAGCGTAGGATCGCAGATATGGATGGTATTCAGGGAAGGAAAAGAGCAGGTAATAAGTTTTCTTGAAGGGATGGTACCCGAGGTTGGACGGAGCTTCAGTGAGCGCACACAGGTGAGGAGGAAAGCCAGGGGAAAGAGGGTACCCAGGGGACCAGCCCCAGCAGGTAAGAGAGTACAGTCGGGAGATGCTCACTGATTAATAATCGGATGATAATGGCAACCAGATGACAAAGACCATTCCTTAGAAGAAGAATAAAGAACTGACACACAAAATCAGAAATGTACACATAAAAAGATCCCTTTTGAAACAGGAAGATCTTCCAGACAAGCCCCGGTTATGAACTTAGCGTCCAATGACTTCCCTCTTCGTTTGTAGAGGTTCCGGCTGCTCCTGGTCGCTCAGGGAACCTGGCCAACAAAGCCCGTCAATAATTCCTTGGAGGGAACAATCGTCTCCCAGCTCAGATGCCAGGGCAATAACTGCCAGAGCCACGTGTGGCCACGGGGTCACGAGGAAGGGCACCCCCAGCCACAACTCCTACTGCAGCCCCAGGAATGCGGGGCCTGAGGCAGTTCTCACACCCTGGTCTCTTGCCACATTCAAAACTAAAACGCATTGCATAAGAGCTTTTAAAAGATAAATAGGTCATCTTTGGCACTCATTTAAAAGTCATCTGCATTTCTAGTGAGCTCTCCGATGACTCCATCCTGGAAAACTAGAGTGGGAAGAAGAAAAGTGGGAAGAAGGGATAGCTTCTGCACCACAGACATTTGTGTGCATTTTCTTTGTTACTCAGCTTAAAAACTTCTAGGGATGTCAATCCCTCTTAAAGAACCTTCTCTAATTTCTCCCATGGAGTGTTGTTTTGTGCTCCAGTCTAGCGATCATAAGCCTGCTAGCTATCTCCCAAGGAGGGCTGCTTTCCGTCTCTCTCTCTCTCTCTCTCTGTCCTCTGTGGCATTTACAGACTGCCTTCCACCTATGACATGCCAAGTGTGTCATTGGTTTCAATACTGAAAGAGAGAGGAAAAAGCAGGGAGGGACATGGTCAGGAACTTCCTCCCCATAATTGAGCTTACACCCAAGAGTAGTTGAGATACTCAGTTATTTCTTTGAATTCAGGCTTAATAGATATTAAAAAAAAAAAAAGGACCAACCTGTTTCGTTTGCTGAAAATGAACTTTCATCATCAAGTCTCGATTACATGAACTCTAGAAATACTGTTGGCTTCACGTTAATGAGATCGAGGGCCCTGCATGTTCATGGGTCAAAGGCAGAGGCTCTTGATTGCCTCTTTTATTTATTTATTTTTATTTTATTTATTTATTTGACAGAGACACAGCGAGAGAGGGAACACAAGCAGGGGGAGCGGGAGAGGGAGAAGCAGGCTTCCCGCCGAGCAGGGAGCCCGATGCGGGGCTCGATCCCAGGACCCTGGGACCATGACCTGAGCCGAAGGCAGACGCCTAACGACTGAGCCACCCAGGCGCCCCTTGATTGCCTCTTTTAAAACAGTCTTACTCATCCTGGAGCCCAGATAAATGTAAGGAATTTGGTTCAGGGATCAGTAACTGTCTGACTCCATAGTAAACTTTCCTGGACCTTGGAGTTTTCTTATCTTAGCTAGGATACCAGGATATGCACAATGAGCCAAAAGACTCCCAAGATTCCAGCACTCCTGAATAAGTAGAGTAGAAAACCTTCTTGCTTTTGAGTTGAAAATATGGCAAATAAAGAAGATTTAAACTCTATTTTAAGTTTAAATGAGTTTAAATGAAAGTTTTACTTGTCCTCCTTATAGTTTCCCCTTCCGGACCTCCAGAGGGACTTTTAAATTTCTGGCAAGGTATTAGTAAATACTCGTCATTGAATAACTAAATTACTGGTAAATTACATGACTAGTATACCACCAGTTACTACATGCCAATCTTTGCTACTCATCCTAATTAAAGAACACTGCAGACAAGATTAAGTCAAGGTAAGTCTCACGTTCAAATGTACTTTGGTAAATGACCCGAGATTTATGATGCACATTATTTTTTAAGATTCCATTTTTTTATTTGACAGAGAGAGAGAGAGAGAGCGCACACAAGCAGAGGGCAGGGGCAGAGGGAGAAGCAGACTGCCCGCTGAGCAGGGAGCCATGCGGGATCGATCCCAGGACCCTGAGATCATGACCTGAGCCAAAGGCAGACACCCAACCAACTGAGCCACCCAGGCGCCCCTATGATGCACATTTAACAATGATCATATTATCGCTTAAATTAAAATTACTGTTGACTATAGTGGTTTAAATTATGACAAAAGGAAGGCTATAGGCAACATACTGGATATGTAGATGTTCTAACAAAGTTGTATGTAAACACGGTTTATTATATATATTATATTCTATGTTATATAATATTGTATATTATTGTACATTTTAATGTACCACTTGGAATTATTTCATAAAATATCTTTACAATTTACTATATCTTCATGTAAGTCCTGATTTTTATGTGAAAATTAAATCCATAAAGTATAGATAAAATGTGTATTTTAAAAGGTTAATCTTAAAAATTAGTTCCTTGCACAATACCATAAAGGATTTATGGATGGATGGAAGGATGGATGGATGGATGGAAGGATGGATGGATGGATGGATGGATGGATGGTTGGATGGATGGATTTGGTTACCAAAAGACTCAGACTTTTGCTTTCTGGAAAACAGTAGCTGGGAAAAAATTTTCCTGCGTGCCCCTTCTTTAAAACTATTTGCATCAATGTTTAAATTATCATAAAAATGAAAATATAGTTTGTATCAAATTGGCAAGTAATATTTAATTACAATGCTGATTTGAGAGAAAATTTTTAATTAAGATACGATTCTTGTACACAACATCATTATTCCACATTGCACATAAGCCATTAGGGCTGTTTTAAAAGCATACTTTATTCCGAGAGATTTGTCCACTATTCTGCTCTCATGGATAAGCCACATATATGTTCTTTACATCATCTATACTGCTTTATAACAATTATCAAAAGATCTTCAGTAATAATTGATCAATGTATGCTTTTCTTATTGCTGTTTTATGAATGCTGTTGCCACAAGCAAAAGATATAAAATAACTAATAAACGAAAATACCAACACATTCTGGACTTCAAAAGAGTTACGTTTTAATTCTACCATGCTAGGGAGTAGCATGTATGTATTATGCTTCACAAACTTCAAAACCGTCCCTAACCTAAACAACAATTAAGAACAGTTCCTTTGAACCTTAGAGGGTGTGGTCCATGAATTTGCCAAAGATCAAGGCACAGCATTTTAAAGCTAAGCTAAAAGGCATGTTTCTTCCACTACTGAGCCGTGGAGCTCTGAGAGAATAATAAACTCCCAAGACCCATCAGCTTCTTAGCTTATAACTCTGAAGTGACACTCATCAGGCCAACAAATGCAAATAAGCCTGAAAGCCCTAATATCCACAGGGCTGGGCTCTTATTAGGCAAGTAAACCCCAACCGAAGTAATCTTGGGGAATTCCCAAATATGAATCACAGCAGACCACCTGCTCACACTCCCACATCAACACTTACAGCCAGTCATCTGTCGATAGACGAGGCTCTTTCCATAGTTTGGCTCTTGTGGATATTGCTGCTCTAAACACTGGGTATGATGGAATACTACTCAGCCATCAAAAAAAAATATAGGAAATCTTACCATTTGCAATGACATGGATGGAACTAAAGGATATTATGCTAAACGAAATAAGTCAACCAAAGAAAGACGATTATCATATGATTTCACTCGTCTGAGGAATTTAAGAAACAAAACAGAGGAGCATAGGGGAAAAGAGGGGAAAATAAAAAATAAGACGAAATCAGAGAGGGAGACAAACCATAAGAGACTCTTAATCATAGGAAACAAACTGAGGGTTGCTGCAGGGGAGGCGGATGGGGGGATGGGGTAACTGGGTGATGGACGTTAAGGAGGGCATGCGATGTCATGAGCACTGGGTGTTACATGAATTCTACCTCTGAAACTAATGATACGCTATATGTTAATTAATTGAATTTAAATTAAATTAAATTAAAAAAAAGACATACCCAGAAAGCCCCCATTCACTACCATGCCTTATCCTGGTCAACACCACCCGGCCTCTGTGGGAATGTTAACACTTTAACGTGCTTTTGTTTAAATCACACCTCTCCAGAAAGAAATTGAAGTGAATTACAACAAACGTCATTACCATACTTCCCATAAGAAAAGTAGGAAATGAATCTGAGGAAGGGAGAATTTTTGTTTACTGTTAGAACAACTATCATTGCTGTCCTTGAGTCTGAAATTTGGCTTTCAGGTTCCTAAGAGCCAGGGCAAAACAAAACAGGGAACAATCAGTCACAGCTCTACTACTGGAAAAGGAAAAGGCACAGCAAGTTCTCCATCGAGGCAGTTTTCCTGACGTTGCATTCTACAATAAATTTCTCACATGGGTGTGGCTTTCTATGTAGGGCAGTGAGCAATGTAGCAGACTGGCTCCTCAACTATACTTACTATTGTAGTATTTAGAAATGCCTTTGTGGGTGTCCAGAATGTTTATTCAGTCACAGAGGAGTCGCAGGTTAGTCACAGGTGATGTGTGAGGCAGCCTTGGGGGAAACGGCGGGCAACGAGATAGACAAAACATCTGCCTGCTCTCATGGAGCTGGATTCCAGCAAGAGTGGCGGGAAGGAGACAAAGTAAACAAATACGTAAGCAAGATAAATGCAGATAGTGGACATAAGGAATGTGCTAGAGAACAAGCTACTCTAGACTGTGTGCTCAAGGAAATTCTTTCTGGAGAAGTGACTGAGCTAACTCAGGTCGGAATGACAGAAAGGAGCCTGCCAAGTTTAGATGTGGAAGCAGAACACGCCAGGCAGATGAAAGAGCAAACGCAAAAGCCCTGGGGGCGGTCCAGCTTGGCAATGTTACAGGAGGGTAAGGAAGGCCAGGGTGGCTGAAGCATAGTGGGAGAAGAATATGGGCCAGACCAGTTTGGAGAGGCAGCCTGGGGCCAACGTGAGTAGGAACTGCAGCCCAAAGTAAGGATTTTGGATTGTTTTCTTATAGGAAGCTAATTAAGTTTTTCTAATAGGAAGCTAACTAGGCAGAGGATAATGGATCTTATTTATATACTGAAAAAAATCTTCCTGCTTCTAAGGAAAGAATTGATCATCACTGACTAAGAGGAAAAGCAGGAGGGCATAAAACAGGATTGAGATACAGACTAGAAATGAAGGTGACTTGCTGGTAGACTGGATAGGGAGAGGGAGACATCAAGCAACTAGATGGGTGGAGATCCCGTTTACTGAATGGGGATGACGTCGGGAGCCATGTTTTGAAGGGAAAGCCAGGGGTTCTATTTTGGTCATGCTGGTTGGAGCGGCCCATTGAGGAGCCAAGAAGGGAGATATTACATAGGCGGCCTAAACAGCAAGAGCGAAACTCATTGGAGAGACGGGGCTAGAGACACAACCTTGGGAATCATGGGCAAGTCCATGGAGCTTAAGGCCATGGACCGGATGACATGTATTATGGAAGAAGAAGGCCAAGGGCCAAGATGTGGGTCCTGCAACATTTAGAAAGCAAGCAGAGAAGGCACTGCGTAAGAGATGGAGAAGAAATGGCTGGAAGGCAGCCAGAAACCCAGAGCGTGGTGCTGCAACAGCCAGGGGAGGGTGGTTTTTCAAAGGGCAGCCCTGCCAAATACTGCTAAAAGATGGAAAGCATGAAGACAGATGAGTGATCATTGGGTTTGGCATCGTGGATGCTGCTAATGACAAAACAGCTTCCATCGGTTTGGGGGAGAGAAGGCTGAATAAACCGGACTCAAAGAGAATGGACGGGAACGAGGGGAGACTATGACCAATGTGGTGTGAAAGGGAGCAGAGAAATGGGGAGAGTAGCTGAAAGAGGTGAGATCAGTAGAGGCTTTGCATTTCAAGGTGGGAGCTACTAAAACTTTTTTGTAGGCTGGAAGGAGAATTAGCCAGTCCAGGGGAAGGACTGAGGAAACAGAGGAGAGGGAGATGCATAGGAGTTAGACCCTTAAGAAGGTGAAAAGGGGTGTGATCCTTTAGCTAGGAGGTTGGACACATCTTTTGTGGTAACAGGAGTGAAGGCAAAAAATACAGGGCCAGATGCACATGGGTTGGTATAGTTAGTGGAAGGCACAGAAAAAGGTCTCAACTGGATTGCTTCTGTTTTCTCACGAATTATGATCATCGGTTAAAAGGAAGATGGGCAATCAGGAAACAGGGCTTTTGAATGTTTGAGGAGAAGAGGGCATAAAATAGCCAACATTTCTCAGTCTTACAGCTCTGAAATATCAACTTGGTCTGCTGACCTACGGAATCCCCCATGTGATTCTGAGAGTGTGATGATAATTTCTCAACTGCTGTCTTTCTACCAGCAAGGTGATCAGCTTACATAGGGACCCCCAATATCTAAACTACCAAGTAGCAAACATTGGTTAATTTGTGTCACTAAGCTATGCAGGGATTGATCTAAATATTGTTCCCCAAAGCACCACATCTCACCCTTGTGTGTATGTATGCACCCCATATCACAATGTCCTACTACCACCGTGATAACACGATAACTAAGTTTTTGAGATACCACCATGTGCCAAGCACTGTGCAGAGTTTACATATGTTATTTCTTTTACTACTCCCCTCCAGTAAACGAGCAGTATGCACCATTAATCCAGTTTTATGAATGATGATGCTGAAGTTTACATAGGCTAAATTATATCAATATTAGAGAAGAGGCGGGAGAGTCAGCGATTATAATCATGCCATGTAGTTATAGATGGAATTGTGTAAACAAATGTAAAACCAAAGCCTAATAAGGGATTCACACTTGTAAATAATTTGCTCAGAGGAAAAAAAAACAACTTTATATCCAAGACTTAAAAAAAATGACCTGTAAATGATTGGCTATAGAGAGTCAAAATACTTCAGGGAAAAAGTCCAAAACTGAAAAATGGGAATTTAGAAATCCCTGTTGACACAACAAAGTCTGTTGAAAAACAGATTCAACCAGTGGTGCACCGGTAAAATGTTTCATAGTAGCTGATTTTTTGGTGGTGGTCAGTGGGGGAAACCCTGGTTTATGTAACTGCCAATTTCCATGTGTAAATACTCTCTCCATGGAAAGACAGCAATGTGACATCAACCCGCTCAGGAAAACTCTGAAATTGACCAATCAGCTCTTGTGAGGTCGCTCCAGCCCACCACTGAGAGCAGCTAGTATGAATCCTTCTAGGACCATCAGAACTCATGTTCCCTCGGGTAGGTCTAGCAAGGATAATGTTGAGATCTCAGCGTCAGTTGGTCTGAGATTGTAGTCCCCCTCCTAACGAGCCAAGTAAATGAAATAAAAAGGGAACTCCTTGAATTATGCTGACTCTAATACATTTTCAGTATTAGGGTTAGGAACAGGTGAAACAGACCACCTTGTTTTAGTCTTTGCATTTTGCTCGTATCTTCTCTTTTCTCCAAAATATTGAAAGGATCAAGTGAATAAGACATAATCACATCTGGAGATTCAGAGTGGTCACTTCCTGTGTTTCAACATGCCTAAGGAATTGCAAGCTTATGTTCTCAAGCAGTAGTTATATGGCTTCTTCAAGCAAGGGAGGGCCCGAGAAGTCAGTGTTGATTTATTGGATAATGTAAGTGACTGAGTTTTCTGAATGAAAGAAGAGATTTAGCTTAATGCCATTTTAAACAAAGGATTCATTGACCTTCTGGTTTCAGGTTTAAGAATACGAATAGTCGTGAAAGTGAAGCATTTATAAAGTCATGGGTGACTGTTACGTGAACTTTCAGAATTATGTCTTTCCAATTTCATTTCTGATTCAAGTCAGAACAAGCATGGTTTAGAGTGCGGGGTGGAAACAAGACACTTAGGTAGAATCAAGCTTTCAGACATGTTCCGTATAGGGGTTTTGTTCGGTTTTTTGTTTTTAATGTCAATGTTCCTAGTATTGTAGGAGCACTGCATACTAAATCAAAAACCAAAACATTCAAAAGTCTAGTAAATGCTGTCCAAAATTGAGATTCTAGATAAATATCTCATACAACAAGTGAAGTGGTAAAAAGAACATCACTAAAAACAGGGAGAATCAAGCAACATGAGAGCTTGTGATTAAGAACATTCATTTATTCATCCATTAAATATTTACTGGGTGCCTCGTAAGTGCCAGACACAGTTCAGACTCCTTGATCTTTGTTCCTTTGGAAGTGAAAAATGCCAGTGTGGCCAGAACAGAACGAAATAAAGGTCGACAGATAGAGATGGCCTGAGGGATGGGAGGTAGAGCGGGGATCTAGGTCACGTAGTGCCTGCTAAGATATTACTGAGGGCTTATGGCTCTTCTGAGGGATATGGGAAATCAGACCATGGTTTTGCAGTGGTCCAGGCAAGAGGCAATGGTGACCAGACCAGGCTAGGAGCAGCAGAGAAGTGATCCAATTCTGGATATATCTTAAAAAAAAAAAAAAAAAGGTTTTATTTATTTATCAGAGAGAGAGAAAGAGAGCATAAGCAGGGGGAGCGGCAGGTAGAGGCAGAAGGAGAAGCTGACTCCCCACTGAGCAAGGAGCCCAATGCAGACTCAATCCCAGGACCCTGGGATCTTGACCTGAGCCGAAGGCAGACGCCCAACCAACTAAGCCACCCAGGCATCCCCGATTCTGGATATTTTGAAGGTTGAATCAATAAAAATTCCTGATGGATTGAGATGACATGTAAGAGAGTCAGTTACGAATCTTCGCACCCGGAGGTTGTATACTGAGAGGAGGAAGGCTGTGGATGAAGCAGGTTGTGGGGGTGGGCGTTAAGGAAGATCAGGGTGTCTGTGTTGGACTCGTTTAATATGAGATGTCTATTACATATCCAAGTGGAGATGGCAGGTAGGAGGCTGGATGAACCTGGAGTTCAGGAGGGAGCTCTGGGATGAAGAGATAAACTTGGCGGTCGTCAGCACATAGTTAGCGTGACACTGCGTGAGGTCACCAAAGAAGGAAATGCAGATAAACAAAAGAAGGCTAAGGACACTCTAGGACACTCCAAGGCGAACAGGTTGGGAGAAGATAAGGAACAAAGGAGACAGATATGGAGAAGTGACATCCAGTGGAAGAAGGAGAAAAACCAAAAGGGCGTGGAGTCCAGGGAACCAAATATCCCAAGCGTATCCAGGAGGAGGGCGTGGTCAGCCGGGACAGCGCTGTTAACCCATCCCACCACTAGGGACTGAAAACTACCACTGGATTGATTAATTGGTTATTTTTTAAGATTTTATTTATTCATTTGAGAGAGAGACAGAGCAAGAACAGAGGGAGAGGCAGAGGGAGGGGGAGAAGCAGAATCCCCGCTGAGCTGGGAGCCGGATGTGGGGCTCGATCCCAGGAGCCCGGGATCATGACCTGAGCCCAAGGTGGATGCCCAACAGTCTGAGCCACCCAGGCGCCCCTACCACTGGATTTAGCAAGTAGTGGATGGGGTGGTGGGTACAAAGGCCTGACTGCAGTGAATTTAGGAGGAAACAGGAAAATTGGAATAGATAATTCCTGCAAGGGGTTTCAGTGCAAGGAGAAGTAACGAAATGGGGAGTAACTGGTGGAGCAAATAAGATGAAGAGACGTTTTTCTGAAATTGGAGAGATTAAGTTTCCAAATAAATGCTATGTCCATGGCTCCATGTACACAGCGTCAGTCTTAGCACTTCTTTATTCTGTTCACATGTTTCTCTCCCCCAATAAATTGTAAGTTTCTTGAAGATAAGGACCTTGTTTTAGTCAACTCTATGTGCCCATAGGCTAACCCAGTATATTGGTTTACTATTGCTGCGATAACAAATTACTACAGATTTAATGGCTTAAAATAACACAGCTCTGCGAATTCGAGGTCTGACGCAGGTCCCACAGGGTTAAAATCAAGGTGTCCATAGAGTGTTCATTTCTTTGCTTTTCCCAGCTCCTGGAGGCTGCCCTCATTGCTCGGTTGGTGGCCCCTTCCTCCATCTTCAAACCAGCATCACTGCATCTCTCAGACCATTCTTCCATACCCACATCTCCCTCTCACTCTGAAATCAACTGGGAGACACTCTCTGATTGTAAGGAGGCGTGTCATTACAATGCCCCACCCCTGCCCCCAACTATCCAGGATAACAGCTTCATCTCAAGGCTCTTAATTTAATCACATCTGCAAAGACCCTTTAATTTTGTAACATATTCACAGATTCTGGGAATTAAGACGCGGTCATCCCTGCCAGTCATTATTCTGCCTATCACATCAAGTGACTGACACATAGATCAGCAATATTTGTAATACAAACCTTATACGGTTTTCCTTTTGATATTTATCACATTGCATTAGAACGGCGTAAATTCCTCAAAAGCCTGCAATCTCTACAAGAACAGAAACTATACCACTTTTGTCCTTCACTATATTCCCAGCACTTAACACCGGGCTAGAAGTGGGTGCTTAATTAATATTTGTTTAATGAATGAATACGTGGGCAAACCTATTCTTTCATGTGAGCTGCTATAGGGGAAATCTCTTCTTTGGGCTTAGCAGATAATATCTGACCCTTTCGAGAGAAATAGGGCTCCTGCTCTGGGAGAAGGGTGTTTATCTTCCTTGTCCTCTCTTATGTCTGATCTAACAGGTTATGCGTAATGTAGCTCTGCAGAGACAACTTTTCTATATAAAATGGAAGTGTCCCAAGACAAATTTTTCTGCACCTTGCTTTTTTATTTGACCGTGTCCGTCTTTCGGACAGCTGCTTGGCATGCCATAAAATAGAAGTGCAAGAACTTAGGACACCTTTATAAATAGGGCCCTAAGGTGGTGACTCAAATGTGGTAGAATTTTGGGCATCTGAGGCAGAGAGAATGTAACTGGTCCTGGGTGGGAACGGACACGGAGGGCGCCTGGAAGCCCAGATGTGTGTCACCGGCAAATCTTAAAAGAATGCAATTCAGACAGGGTTACAACAACCAGAAGGCAGCCAAAGAAGTCTGGATGTGAGAAGAGAGAAGGCCAAGAGAGCAGAAAGAATGGGCATCCAGGGCTCTTTACATCCTTGCCACCCCCTCATACAGGTGCACCTTCCTCTGCTCCCTAAATGCTTCCGCCCCTTGGAGCAGACGCACGTCCTCTCCCTGCTTCCATCCCTCAGCACGCACATTCCTGTACGTTTGCTCACATCCTCCTGCTTCCAGGGATGCACTGGAAACCGTGGAGCCACCCTCCTGCCTGAGCCCTCACCTATCCAGGTTTCCGGGTCACGTCGCCTGACTGGTATTCCCGTCACCTCTCTGAACTTTCTCCAATCATTCCCGGATCCTCTTTTTGTATTCGTTCCCTAGGACTGCTGTAACGAGGACCACAAGGTTTCTGGCTGGAAACAACAGAAATATACTGTCTCACAGTTCTGGAGGCCAGAAGTTCAAAATCAAGGTGTCAGCAGAGCCATGCTCCCTCTGAAACCTGTAAGGGAGACTCCTTCCTTGCTTCTTCTAGCTTCCAGCATTTGATGGCAATTCTTGGCTCATGGATGCATCACTCTTAATCTCTGCTTCCCTTATTACGCGGCCATCTCCCTGTGAGTCTCTACATTGTCTTTTTTCCTGAGCGTCTTCTCCTCGTATAAGGATACCAGCCATATCAGATTAAAGGCCCACCTGCTCCCGAGTGACCTCATCTTAATTTATCTAACTGCATCTGCCATGGACCTCTTTCCAAACATGGTCACATTCACAAGCGCCAGGGGTTGGGACTCGAACATATCTTTTGGTGGGGGGACACAGTTCAACGTGTAACATCCTCCTAGTAAACAATGGTCCTCGGAGACCCCCTTAGAGTGCACGAGATCATCCTTTGAGGAAAGAGAAGAAAATATTCAAATTCTATTTCTATGTGATTTTTCTTTAAAAAAGGAAATAGGCCTTACTGATATTTAATATGTGGACTGACACTGGTGATTTCTCCTATATTCTATTTGTCAGAGTCCCAGGCCCTGAGGGAATAGCAGACTCTCCCAAGTGCAGACGGGCTGACGGAAGTGCCCCTGCTTCTCGTGTGATTTCGGTGTATGGCTACATACCGCAATTTATGTGATTCAAGATAACATCAATGAGATTACTCTTATAAAACAGCACCTTTAGATAGTAGAATCCTTACAATACTTGGTACTGAGATAAAGGGCGACCATGGTGTCACTCCAAAATCCAACCAGATGATGAGGTTACACTTTATTTTACAAAGTTAAAGATTTTCCAATTTTGCTAACCTTTCCTGTGATGACAAATAACGGTGCGTGGTATGCTACCCAGCAAATATTGTTGGGAAAAAATGCACGTCAGGTGGAGAAAAAGTAGTTCCAATAAGGATCTCTTTTTTTTTTAAGATTTTATTTATTTATTTATTTTTAATTTATTTTTATTTAAATTCAATTAATTAACATAGAGTGTATTATTGGTTTCAGAGGTAGAGGTCAGTGATTCATCAGTCTTATATAACACCCAATGCTCATTACATCATGTGCCCTCCTTAATGCCCATCACCCCGTTACCCCATTCCCCCACCTCTCTCCCCTCCAGCAACCCTCAGTTTGTTTCCTATGATTAAGAGTCTCTTATGGTTTATCTCCCTCTCTGATTTCGTCTTGTTTTATTTTTCCCTCTCTTCCCCTATGATCCTCTGTTTTGTTTCTTAAATTCCACATATGAGGGAGATCATAAGATTTTTTTAAAATTTTTTTATTGTTATGTTAATCACCATACATTACATCATTAGTTCTTGATGCAGTGTTCCATGATTCATTGTTTGTGCATAATACCCAGTGCTCCACGCAGAACGTGCCCTCTTTAATACCCATCACCAGGCTAACCCATCCCCCCACCCCCCTCCCCTCTAGAACCCTCAGTTTGTTTTTCAGAGTCCATCGTCTCTCATGGTTCGTCTCCCCCTCCGACTTATTCCCTTTCATTCTTCCCTCCTGCTATATTCTTTTTCTTTTTTCTTAACATATGTTGCATTATTTGTTTCACAAGTACAGATCTGTGATTCAACAACCTTGCACAATTCACAGCGCTCACCCTAGCACATACCCTCCCCAATGTCTATCACCCAGCCACCCCTTCCCTCCCACCCCCCACCACTCCAGCAACCCTCAGTTTGTTTCCTGAGATTAAGAATTTCTCATATCAGTGAGGTCATATGATACATGTCTTTCTCTGATTGACTTATTTCACTCAGCATCACACCCTCCAGTTCTATCCACGTTGTTGCAAATGGCAAGAGAGGGAGATCATAAGATTTTATTTATTTATTTGACAGAGAACAGGAGAGACAGCGCACACAAGCGGGGTAGGGGGCAGAGGGAGAGGGAGAAGCAGACTCCCCACTGAGCAGGAAGCCTGATGTGGGATCCAACCCAGGACCCTGAGACCAGGACCCGAGCCAAAGGCAGACACTTAACCAACTGAGCCACCCCAGGCACCCCAATAAGGATCTTTAACTTCATGCCTGGCCCCACACCATTTGGAGGTTTGAAACTATATTAATTGCGTGAACCAGGCACCTTGGAGCCAAGAAACTGGCATGGAAACTGTCCTTAAGCCACTTTCTACCCCTGGCAGAAGCAAACTAAAACCAACTCAGAGGGATGCTCCCTCCACTTAGGTCTGACATGATTCTTTCTAATTTAGTTTTTTAATGAGTAAAATATTTGCATGGTTAAAAACTAGTCAAGAAGTTGTGGGAGTCCAGATTGGAGGTTCTGGCCCATGGACTGGAGTGCGGTGCAAGCTAGGAGGTGAATTTAAAGACTTTTGGAGGATCATCAATAGCCTTTGATGACTAATGTGGATGTTTGACGGGGGGAGGGAAGGAAGAATGGAAAGATACAAATGACTTCCTCATTTTTAACTTGCACACCTGGGTAAAATAATGTTGCTTTTTAGTAAGAGGGCAAGCAGGAGTGGCAACAGCTTTGTGGGATAAGAAAGTTTGCTCAGCTTGGGATATGTTGAGCTAGAATTGCCTATCACGCATCCACATCCTGCAGCAAAAAGGATATTCTGGTCTGGAGCTGAAGGTAAAAATTCAGATGATGTCAGCAGGTATAAATGGTGATCTGAGCCATAGGAATGGATAGGAAGGTCCAGGAAGTGTGTGGAGTGATCCAGGCCTAGCAAGAACCTGGGGAATGGCCGCTGTTAGGGGATGAGTGGAGAAACACTGGCCAGCAAAGACAGTTCGAAGGAAAGTCAGCCAACACTCAGGTCACAGAGGCCAAATGCCAGTAAATATTAAATGCAAGGGACAGTGACAGAAGTCAACAGCCACTTTCCTTCTGCTGTCCCCACACAGAACACGGCTCGTCCAAACAGTCAGAACACTTCTGAGCCCACACCTCTGCCCAATTTGCACTCATGAGAGAGCAAATAGACCCAAAGCACCCAATACAGCAAGGCTGTGTTTGCACAATTGATCACAGTTATTTGGGACATGTACTTGCTCTCCTTTTGTGGCATTTCAATATTTCAATTAAACAATGTGCAGAGCAAAAGTGATTAACACAGCAGTGAACCTTCTATCCTAGCCAAAGCTCAGCCCATTGCTGTGAGAACCACGGGTTTCTCTAAATAATGGGGATGTTTCCTCCAACGGGGCTATATGGGATCCAGTAACCCGGAGGTCCAGCGTGCTGATCTCCCTGGCATCAGTCTGTGTGCGTGATACCTGCTGGCAACTGTCTGGTTCAGCTCAGACACCAGCAAACTTGGGGGCAGGGGACTTGTAGCCACATCTTGGCCCATTCCCTTTACACTTCTGTGCAAATTTTGCCCGTTACTCGACATTCTTCTCAAATCAGGACGCTATCACAAATCTTTCCTTGACCATTCCAGCCTGTGGATGTTTCTCCTCCCCATGACCTGTTATCACATTTTGTCATTCACCTGGTTCTTCATGGCATTGGGCTTGAGACTAACTTCATCCTTGATCTTATTTTTTCTGAGTTATTTGCTGTCCTTTGGAAGGATCTTGAAGGCCCTGACTATTTGGATCCATTCCCCTGGAAGCTCTGATGTACCTACATCCTTGCCATAGTTATTACTAATAACGAATTACTACTTGTAGAGTTGTATATAACACACAGACAGATTTATAACCATATATAAACATAATTATGGCATGCTTAAAGTTTTAAGGTCAAAGGTCTTCCTACCCAGGACTGTTTTTGTTTTGTTTTGTTTTGTTTTTTTCTGAAGCAATTCATTAATTATTGAGGAATAGAGGTGAGGAGAGCACAGAATGGGCTAAGATCATGTCTAGGCTAGGTACAATACAAATGATTTACTTATTTCACACATTTTAATGTTAAAATGGAATGAATCAAAGAATCATATGTTATAGAATGATAATGTGCCAGTTATGGATTTGTTGCTTCTCACCTGCAAATCTGCCCTTCATTGCCCAGCCTGTGATACTGGAGCTGGACCCGAAGCTCTTTCTCTTTACCCAATGGCATGATGTTATGCTTTGTCAGTAGAAGGTTCTGGAAGGATACCACAAGAGAGCAAGAGAAAGGGACTTCTCTCCTTGGTTCTGATGTGTTTTCTTCTCTTACTCCTGTGGCTCTCCCGTGGCAGGGGACAGAGGGTGGGGCACACGCACCTTGAGCAAGTTTCCGTGGCACCCCCACGGGAAGCTTCTGTGGAGTTCCACAAGCGCCCTCGCTGGCCTCCCAGCAAGACCGGCAGCACTCCCAGGGGCAGTTTCTCAACAAGTTCCTCCAGTGCCCCCGTGGATGAGGACTCCTTGCCTGCCCGCCCAGCCTGTGACACCTCAGAGAATTTCCATGCCAGGATTTTACAGCTACACACTCAGCCTTGGGGGTGGGGACGCTCCAACTCGTCCCTTCCTTGGGTACTCTGCCTCAGCCCGAGGGTAGGCCCCAGGCTGCCCCCTCTGTGTGCTATTCCAGTACTCTTCAGAGTTTGCTTTACCCCTCAGTAATTAGTTCTCTGTTACTAGTTAATAATTCGTTATAGGGCACTTTCCCTGTCCAAATACTGTGTGGTTTCTGTCTCCTGACTGGATCCTGAATCACACAGATAGAAGGAAAGGGAATCATTTCGTGTGACCCCCTTGCTCTATGGGTGATGAGACGGGGCCAGAAGTACAAGGAGGTGGACCAGAAAAGTAAGCGCCTTGCCCAAATCACACAGCTAGTGAGCAGTAGAATTAGAGGTGGGAGTCACACAGCGGTCAATGTAAGTAGAGACCACACTATACCCACCTGGCACAATGGATACGCGTTCAGTGAATGGATTAATGAATTAAGGCTCTGAGAGCAAGGCTTTGTTGGGGAAGGTCAGGAAAGAGAAACAATGAAAGCCCAGAAATCTTTGATAGTGATGAAAAAAATTATCAGTGAGATAAGAAAAGTACACAGGAGAGGCCAAGACCTCTTAACAAAGAATCTGCCAGTTGCTTCACAACGGAAAAGGTTCAACCAATAGCTTGACTTCAGTCCACAGATGGTCAAGCAATTGGGGGGTAATTTCTTGAGGGCATTTGCTCTCCAGATTCCAGAGTCTTGAACCTCCTTGGATAGAAGGCATGTATGTCTGTGTATCCTGGTGCCCACCCACCAACTTTTCAGATCACCCAGGTTGCCTAAATATTCACCAGATGGTGGCAGCTTCCCTGGCAGGGTCCCAACCCGATTGCTTTGTGGAATCCTAGGGGTGAGAGCTTTCTGTTGTGTGTGAAAGCTAATGGCAGCGAAGAGGGTCCCTCCAGAACGACCTTATCTCCCACCCAGGCTCACGAGATCCCTACAGTCCACCAAGCAATGGTTTGGGTTCTGTAATTAACAGAGTGTCTTTTACAAGGATGGTTTTGGCATAGTGGGTGCCAATACACAGTCTCTTTGAAGCATTGGCCTGGGCCCAAGAGTTGCTTCTGATTTCTAATTAGGGCACATTTAGATACCAAGAGAAGAAGGGCCAGTCTAGCATTGTGATTAGAATAAGAAAGCAGTGGGAAGGGTAAGCCTCAGACACACTTATTTTAGATGTTGGTTTTTTTTTTTTTAAGACTTTATTCATTTATTTGACAGACAGAGAGAGAGAGAGAGAGCACAAGCAAGGGGAGTGGCAGGCAGAGGGAGAAGCAGGCTCCTCGCTGAGCAGGGAGTCCCACCCGGGGCTTGATCCCAGGACCCCGGGATCATGACCTAAGCCAAAGGCAGAAGCTTAACCGACTGAGCCACCCAGGCGCCCCTAGACAGGTTGTTTTGACAAGTTCAGTAAAAGGGAGGGGATTTTAGGGGTAGTAAGATAGAGTAGAAAGAACACTAACCTTGAAGTCCAGCTCGCAGAAGTCCAGTCACACTTATGGTAGAACTGGTTGTATGATCCTGGGCAAGTCACTTCGCTGTTGGAGCCTCAATACTCTCACCTATGAAAGGCTGATCTAAATGATTTCTGGATCCCAGCAACAACACTCTAAGAGATTATGGGATTCAGGGACTCTGGGAAGGAACTAGGAAAATACCTTTCCTCTTCATCCACTGCTCCCTTCAAGAAATTGATTCCTGTGTGTTTCAGAGTAAATGTTATTCTTTTTTTTTTTTTTTTAATGAGGGTTTCACTTTGTATCTGTGTAGGAACAAATAACCCAAAGTACTTTTCTTATGCATTAATTCGTTCGGTTCTTCTCTGAGCACCTCCCAGGGCTGAAGGAGGCAGCCAAGTCCTGATCATCTTTCAGTTCACACTCAAAGCTCTCCTCTACAAAGCTGTCCTTCTCAACGGCACATGCCAACTCCTTCTTTTCTGTCTTCATTGCACTTAGTGTCTGTGCAGCTCCATGCATAATTAATCCTATAACCTGAACAGTTCAGCCATGAAAGTGCTGCTTGTTCTCAGAGCCTTAATTCATTAATTTGTTAATCCATTCACAGAGACGTTTGCCACGTCTTTATAACCAGACTGTCAGATCTCAAGGCTAAGAAGTGGATTTATGCTTTGTATCTCCCAGAGTCAAGTTCGGTATCCTGCGTGTGGTTAGTGCTCAGTTAATGATGCCCAATTGATCGGTCTGTTAGCATTATGGATGTACAAAGGCAGGTTAGAGGATATTCTTGTCCTCCAGAAGGATTGGGTCTAATTATGGGCTGTAGTCCAACCTGAAGACTGAAGTGACAATCATCCTTTGGTCTATGATTCTTTGTATATAAATGAAATAGGCCAGTGGTTCCCAAACTATGGACCTTGGTTCCCTCATAATCTATGGGGGTTATACTAAGCATTATCTGTCAGACACAACTCAGAAGGTACATACACTTATTTTTTAAATGGATATTGTGACTGCGGGATGCCTGGGTGGCTGAGTCGGTTAAGTGTCTGCCTTGGGCTCAGGTCATGATCCCCGGGATCGAGCCCGCATGGGGCTCCTTGCTCAGCGGGGAGCCTGCTTCTTCCTCTGCCTGCCACTCCCTCTGTGCTCTCTCTCTCTCTCTCTCTGACGAATTAATCAATCAATCAATCTTTAAAAAAAATGTGTATTGTGATTGCAAAATGCATAGCCACTTAAAAGCCTAGGATTTCATGCTATCCTTTGGTCTTCGTGAACTTTTTTTTATATTTTATTTATTTGACAGAGAGAGACAGCGAGAGCAGGAACAGAAGCAGGGGGAGTGGGAGAGGGAGAAGCAGGCTTCCCGCTGAGCAGGGAGCCGGATGCGGGGCTCGATCCCAGAACCCCGGGATCATGACCTGAGCCGAAGGCAGACGCTGAACGACTGAGCCACCCAGGCGCCCCAGGTCTTTGGGAACTTTTAAAATAGGTGTTCAAAGAACAAGTATTGTCATGTGGGTGTGTAAACATTTTCTGAAGTTAAAAAGGAGAGATTATCATACCCAAACAGGGTTGTTCAAACCACTGGCATAGACAGCCAAAATTTAAAAGAGAAAGTGAATACTTTAGCATAGGCGAGTCAAAGGATTTTTTTTTTCCCCTGAAAGAGATGGGATTTGACTTCAGCCTTGAACAATGATTAAGTTTTTAACAACAAGATTGTATCTAAGGTTAAGCCTATTTCAGGTGTCCCGATGTGTATGAAACGAGAAAGGCCACGAGACTCATACCCACATGCTTTAATTCTCTTCACGGCAAGGCATGCTACTTCAAGAGCAGAAAGTACACAGATGAACCCGATCACAGGTAGATGCACACCTCCCATTAATTAACTTACTTTAAGTACATCCATAAAATTAGCAGAGACCTGAGAAACCATTCAGCCTCATAATGAATTGATATTCAACAGTCAGGAAACTCTGAAACTTATATAATTGGAATTTTTTAAAAGAAGGGAGGAATTCGGTTCCTTTCTTTGAATTTGGTTTCATTTACATTGAAATGCTGCCTATTCACTCCTCTGCACTGCTGGGAGGAGGTCATGTAAGATGGAAAACATTTCAGCATGAAAGATCACAATGCTTAAAAATATTCATAGCCTTTTATCTTATCCTACTTCTAGAAATTGATCTTAAGGAAGTAATTCTAAATGTTAAAGATTCAGGCATAACAATGTTCCTCATCAAGTTGTATAATGTATAATTGCAAAAAATTGGAAGCACCCTCAGAATAAGGGAATGGTTAAGTAAGCCATAGTTTATTGAAACCATAACATACTGGGTGAACAAATGGTCTTTAAAAGTTTGACATAAGGGGGTGCCTGGATGGCTCAGACGGTTAAGCGTCTGCCTTCCGCTCAGGTCATGATCCCAGGGTCCTGGGATCGAGCCCTTGCTTCTCCCTCTCCCTCTGCCTGCTGCTTCCCCTGCTTGTACACTCTGTCTCTGTGTCAAAAATAAATAAAAAATCTTAAAGAAAAAGTTTAACATAAAAAGTTCAAAACTGTAGAATGAGAAGTGGAGAAATGAGAGACAAAATTGATTGCGTGGTGTGATTTCAACTCTGCAAACAAAAAAATTGAATTGGAAAATATTGAAAGCTTACATGATCATCAGGATAAAAATATGATTCAGATATAAAGAGATAAGACTGGGCAAAATATTACAAGGAAACCTCTTGGTGAAGGAAATACAAAGGTTATTTCTTTTCTTTTTCATATTTTTCTGCATTTTCCAAATTAGATATTATTTACATAAGCTACGAAACAATTTTAAGAAAGCCCACAGTACTTGAGACCCCAGCAAGAAGACTATCGTGGGGCTCCCACACCACCCCAACTCTCCACCCCCAAGGTGGCCCCGTGCTCATTAGCAGCTTGGTGGCCTGAGGCCAGGCAGAGGGTGTTCTCCTGTGCTTGGCACTCAATTTAGACTACAGGTGGCAGGAAGGACACGGGAGGAAGGATAAAGATCTAAGAGGGTGGCTGCTTAGGATATCTCAGGAACCTAAATCTGGGTTGTGCTGTTGAGTGGAAACACCACGTCCCAACATCTCGGCCAGCCACGGCCCACGCAGCGCTCATCCTGAGAAGTAGAGAGGGACTCGCTTATCCCCACAAATGCCCAGCCTGTGCATCACCAGCAGGAGTCAGTTGAGAGCAGGAGCTAACCGGACAGATGACCCCCCGCTGGAGACTCTGGGATGTGCCCCTTCCCTCGGCTGCTCCAAAAGTTGGCCGACTCCACCTGCCAGGAGGTCAGCTTCCCAGCAGATTGCAAGCTGGACGAAACCCAGGGAACGCACAGGAGTTCTTCCCTCCATCTCGAATGTCTGACATGGAGGGGAAGAGTGAGGGCTGTGGAGTGAGCTCTATTTGCCTTCCATCTCTTCCACCAACCAGCTGGGGGACCTTGGATAAGCTTCTTGATCCATGGCTCAGTTTCTCCATTAACTTTGAACATAGGACCTGCAATATAGCTGATGCTTGATGAAAAGTGTTGAATGAATGACAAGGAGTAAGATAGGGTGGGCCTCGTCAAGCAGGACCTGGGGAAGACTGATGGGGGCTTCTCCCAGTTGGGAAGAGACAATAGTGTGGCGCTGCTAGCCCTACCACACCCATACCCCACTTACGGCAGCAGGTGAATTCCCTTCTGCTGGTTCAGGCAACTTTTCTGGCTTTCCTCTTGGTGGGCGGGCACAAACTGACAATCCAGTCCACCATGAGGGATTACTCTGTCTTGTCTCCCATACCACCATCTTGACTTCATTCAGTATCTGTCCAAGCGCATGTTAAAGAAATAGGTACTAAGTGGAGCTGGAAACAGATATAAAAGACCCAGTCCTCTCCTTGCCAAAGCTCCTTGTTCAGCCAGGGAGCTAACTGTGACTCAGAGTGCTAGGGGTAAAAGAGAAGCCGGAATCCAGCGCTCCCTGGGGGCCTCGGGTCGTGGGTGGGGGACACTGATGGGAAGGGTGAGGCAAGCCTTCACCTTTGCCCGGATGCTGTGGGAGTGGGGGCCCACCTGACAATTGAATGAGAGCTAAAGGGGGAGGAATAGGGACCTCGCTGCAGGGACTGGGTGAGAAAGGGAGACTCTACCTGTTCTGGGGACAGAGTGAAGAGACATAGGGGCAGAGAGAGGAATCCCTTAATGTAGGCAAGAGAGTGCATGCAGTGGGGGGCTGGGGGGGTGGGAAGAGGGGCTGGAGCCTGTGGCAGGGAGGACGGTGTGGGAGTTTCGGAGCTAATGGTGCAGAGATGCTGCTTGCAAACCAACAGAGGGCTGAGGTTAGCCTCAGAGCTGTTACAGGGTTAAACAGAGACACACTGCAAGACATATGGTAGGTGCAGGGAGGAGAGGGCATCTCTGCGAAAGAAGCCCAGGGCTCTTAAAAACTCTCAGGGAGAGCTTCATTGTCTCAGGCACAGGGGTGATCAAGAGCTAGGCTGGGGGGAGCGCGCCCTGTGGCAGCTCTGGGTTGTGGGGGAGTGGGAACCGCTTTTCTCCATCAGTCCCACAACCTCGCTTCCTCTAGCGTAGTTGCATCTTAGTCTCAACCATGATTTTAAAACGTGGAAAAGCCCCCCACCCCCATTTCCCACCACCCCTACCCTACTACACTGCCTCTGGTCACACACAGTGAAGTCCAGGCTTAAGCCAAGTGTAACCAGCCCACAAGGGTCAAGGGGGCCTCAGGGGACCTTAACCATTCAAGGAAAAATAACAGCACATCAAGGCATCCCCCAAGGGGCCAACCAAGAGATGCTGAAGCCCACGCAAAGTTCTCCAAGGGTCAAGAGGGGTGGGAGAGTTTCCCTTAAGTGGGCCTGAGGGGAAAGATAAACAGAAAGGAAAAGCAGCATCCAGAAGAGAGGAGGAGAGAGCAGAGGTCACCCCCAAATGCGGCCCGAATATCTGAGTGCCCTGTGGGATAGAACAGTTCGTCCAGGGTTCTCAGTCATACCGAATCTCTCCCTGGCCTCCACACACGCACTGACTGTGGTACCGGAGGGGTTGCCTTTCAGCCACTAAAGTAGGGGCTACATGAGGAGTGTGTCCACTGGTCTCAGTGACCAGTCCACACGGGGAATTCAAGCAGAGGAGAGCACATGTAGTCGGTCTGATGCCTGGCTGGGCTTTGTGGATGTAGGGGCGAGCGTGTCTGTGTGTGCATGCATGCTTGTGCGCACACACACGCGTGTGTGTGCGCGTGTGTGTGTGCGTGTGTGCAATGGAGCTTGCCTCCCAGTGGATCCGGCCCACCAGCAACAACTCTGCCGGCAGCTGGGGTTTAGGGGCCTTCCGGCGAGGCCAATGTAGCTAATTTAAGTCATCTGCTGAAACGTAGTGAAAATTAAGTTTTAGTAGGATTCTTCATGTGGGCGCTGTGGTTAAACAGAAATTCCTTTGAAATGATGTCTGAAGAGTGAGTCAAAATAAGGCCAAAAGCTGGGGCAGAGTAACTGCAGGATGGAGCCCGAGCTGGGCGGAGAGGGTATTCACAGAGAGGGCGAGGCCAAGGTGGAAGAGAGATGTTGGCCTCCCCAGCTCTCAACCCAGAGCGTGACCCCCGCTCCCTCGCCATCCCACTCCTCTTCCTGCCTCCCCCCCATCTCCCCTCCCCCCCCCCGCCGCACAGAATTCTGGGGCATGGCCGAACCTCAGTAATCACAGCCAAGCAACCCCCCCCCCCCGCCGCCGCTGCCTTTGTCAGAATAAAGTTTCTTTTATTGCTTTTCCTTTTTAAAAAACACCGGTGCTCATGAGAGAAAATTGGAAAATACAGACAGGAAAAAGGGTAAAAAAAATGGTAAAATGTCCATAATCTCACTTACTTTAAACAGTCACTGGTAATGCTATGTTGGATAATTAAAATAGCCCTCTAGGTAAATAACATAAATTCTTAATGCTTTCTTTGGATACATTCCCAGAAGTCAAATTTGGATTCTACAATTTGGATAATATTTTGCACTATTAACACCATGTTAGATCATTAGAATAGATACTCTCCTGGGTAAAAATATATATCTGTGCTATTATCCATAATACAATACAGAATATAAAATATGCATCTTACAATATGTATAATAAATGTTGTACTATGTATAATGAAACACATATAACATATATTTTATACATACGTACAGATGTACCTTTTTTAAACAAAAATGAATTCATCCCGTATATACTACTTTTGTGAATTTCCCCCTCTTTTACCTAACATTTTCTGTGCCATAGGTACATTTATCAACATCATTTTAATGCCTGTGTGTTACCTTATTACCTGAACCACTAAGCTTGTGTAACCTGTCCCCTGCTGCTGGACACTTAGGTTATTCCAACTTTTCTTCTCTATTAATAACAGTGTTGTAATGAACATTCATGCCGCTAAATATTTGCATAAATTCTTAATGCCTTTTTTGAATACAGTCCCAGAAATCCAATTGCTTGCAGCTTCTTGATTTTCATGTGTTAGGAAAATGAAACCCAGAGACTGGCCTAAAGAACTAGAAGCACGATTAAAGGTGGTGGCGCGCGGGAATGGACAACCCACGAACCAGGGCTCAGGCCTATTGGTTCCAGATGCAGTGCTATTTGCACTGTCCGAGATCAGGAAGGAACTCTCCAGATTCCTCGGATGGTGGAAAACACCAGCCGTGAGAATGGGGGGCACAGTTAAGATACAATTTCTTGTAAAAACAAGTGCTTTTAATTCAGAGTCACTTATGGGAGTTACTCAGCTTCTAGAGCCTCAGGTCTGGATACTCTTGAAATGTGTGCGACGTCTATCAGACCGGTCGGTATTTACCTGCCTTTAGCATGTTTTGACATTCCATCTCTCTACCTTCCTTCTCTCCAGCTGGCCCCAGTGAAAGGGGATGTGTTTCTTTACATTCTGCAGGAATTTCCCGGCCCATTGTGACATAGCACCTACTTCTCACTTAACATCTCTGCCCTGAGATCTGGAGAACAATCCAAAAACCTCAGCACAGAAACACAAATTGTCCTATTTGTTAGAAAGTAGGGCAAGATTCCTCCCACCCCAGGTCCCCGGCCACACGTTAGTAGTACCACTTAAACTGGACCCCCTAGTGGCTGAACCCGGGAACGAGTAATCTTCCCTGGAGGGAGGAGGTAGCCGGGTGGGGAAGAGGGGCAGGGGCAGATTTATAGAGGACTGCGAGTGGGGGTCGCAAGAGAGGAGAGAATGTGCTGGAAGTCAAAAGAATGCTGGCCTTTGAGTAAGAATCCTGGGCTCCAGTTCCGCCAATGTGCTGTGTGGCTTTAAAGAAGGTGCTTTCCTACTCTGGTCCTGTTGATTCATCAGTTAACCAGGGTGCCAGACCCGTCGGGCTCTACTGTCCCTTTCTGCGGCAGCTGCTCGGCTGTTTTCCTCACTCATCTGGTACATTTGTTTAGTAACACAGCCGAGCATTTCTTGTGTGACTCTTGACAGTCTTTTGTGTTTTCTGAATCTTACGTGTGAATTACCAGGAATGGATCCTATGTTGAGGTCATGGCCAGCTCTGATGTCCGATGCCAGTGTCAAAGCCCCCGAGGCACCTTTGCGATGCCAGTGTCAAAGCCCCCGATGCCAGTGTCAAAGATCCGGAGGCACATTTCCCATAGCAACAAGCTTTTTTTGAGAGTTGACCACGCCCCTTATATTCAAAGTCTAGCAACAGGGCCTCCAGGAGCCCGAAGGAAAGGTTTGTCCACTGCACACTCACCTCAATAATTCCCACTTCTGCCCCCTTCCTTCACAGCTTTTGGGTCACCGGGGACTACAGAGGTGGTAGAGAGACTCTATCCATCATGCCAGCCTAATCGGGTGGTAGTGCGTCCTCAAAGGTCACACTGCTCGGGACTCTAACCTTTCTCTTCTCAACCAGAAACACTGCCATGTCTTCCATGCACAAGGAATGCAGAGAAGCGGTGACTTCACTATTTCTCACCCTCCCTGACTACACCATGAGGATCAGAATATTTGCCCAGTCCCAGCGTTCTAGAAGGTTCCTATGCTCCAGGGTGGTGGTGATAAAGAAAGTCAGCTCTCGCAAAGAAGATGAGCCTGGGGGGAAAGGAGGTGACAGGTGCCATCAAAGCAGGTGTGCATCTCACCCCAAACCTTCTAGCGGAAGGGGCAAAGGGGGCTCCTATCACGGGTACACCAAGCTTCCTTCGATGGCATTCCCCTCTCCAAGCCTCCTCTTGATGTTCATTTTGAATTTCTTCTGGATCCCATTTTGTTCTGAGGAAGGAGGGTGCGTTGTCACAGTGAAATTGGCTCTGGGCCTCTGGTTTCCATCAGGAGGACACTGGCTGGATCATTTACCGGCTGGAAGTTGGAACTTCAAAGAGAATTCACTATCCACTCCTGGCAACAAAAGATTGAGAAGCCAGGCCCCTGGGGGAAATGTCTGATGTTTTCCCCTCATTCCTTCTTTGTGAATGCAAAGTAAAACAAGTTTAAAATGGGGATTAGCAAGGAAGGTATGGAGTGGAAAACTCCAGAAGGGTTTTTAGAGCAGACTTGCTAGAGCGGAGGAGAGCATGTAGCTCTGTTCACCGGCGGTGTGCTCTGAGGAACAAGCCACGATCTGGAATGGGAAGCTGGGGCTCCGCTTCCAGCCTTGTCATTCATGGGGAAAGTCACTTCCTCTCTCTGGGCCTCAGTTTCCCCCTCTGTTACCCACCCTGCCCACCTCAAAGGGTTTGGGGAACGATTTGATGCGGGAAAGGACACGAATGCGCTTTGAAGAGAAAGCTCAAGAGCTCTGGAAACGGAAAGGATGACTGTTTGTTTTCACAAGTGGAGTTGTCTCTTTGCCATCACCCTTGGAGAGGCTGTTTGGGCCGTAAGTATTTGGCCTCTGAACTTTGCTCAGACTGGAGCAGCTGTGGGTGGCAGGAATGCGGGGAGGGAGGAAATATCAGAGTCAGCGAGCATGAGCCTCAGTCTCAGAGTTGGCCAGGTTTCTAGGGGGAAATAAAATCTCAAGTAGCTCTTTGTGGTCCTAAGGAATACACTTATGTGATTGTTTTAAATATTTCAGAGTCTGAAAAAAAGCTGCAAGGGACACATCACAGTGGACAACAATAGAGCTACTCATTTAACCTAGGCTGCACAAATCCACATGAAATGGATTTGCCCCTCTTCCATCTAGCATGCACGCACACACGCACACACGGATTATTGCACCCACAGTGATTCAGATCGTGGTTTTAATTCTTCCCTCTTTGCATTTAGCCAGAACCTTTCCAGTCTTCAAAGTGCTTCCCAATCCTTTGTCAATTGTCCTTTGTCCATCCCTGGCTCCTACAGTAGGCACTTGGTAAGTTTCTGATCAATGACATGCCACCTGATCTGGAGTAGACTGTTATAGAAATGGCTCCCAATGAACCCTGCCCCTCTGAATCCATGTCTCTTTCCACACTGACTCTGGGCTTGATTTGCCTGGCTGGTGAGACCTTAGTAAAGGTGATACAAACGGAACTTGAAAAGCACGTTGGAACACGCACACCACATGAAGAAACCTGGGCCAGCGCGCCTGCTGGGGACCACGTGGCCCCCAGTCAACAGCCAGCTCCAATTACGAATCACGTGAGTAAGGCTGTTTCGATTCTCCAGTCCTCATCAAGCTACCTGAGGACTGCAGCCAGACGAAGTCAGAACGGCCCAGTTGAGCTCAGTTCAAGTGCTGACCCATAGTGAATTTTGGGTTGGTGTATCATATAGTCATAGATAATTGAGATAATTGATAATTCTTTATTTTTTTACTTATTTTTTTAAAGATTTTATTTATTCATTTGACAGAGAGAGACATAGCAAGAGAGGGAACCCAAGCAGGGGGAGTGGGAGAGGGAGAAGCAGGGTTTCCCGCCGAGCAGGGAGCCCGATGCGGGAATCGAGATCCCAGGACCCTGGGATCATGACCTGAGCCGAAGGCAGACATTTAACGACTGAACCACCCAGGCGCCCGGAGATACTACTTCTTTAAAAAGTGCATAGACACCTTTAGACCGGGAATGATAAATATGTAACATCTCATCTAACAAATTTAATGGATTGGTCGTGTCTTCATGGAAGGCATGCTGAGTAGAATTTGAAGTCCAAGTTAACTAGAAAAGAAAGCCATAATTCATTAGTAATGTGTGCGAAGAACATGGGTGGGAAGAGTGAGGACTCGTATGCCTTGTATTTGCCATCCTTGTCCCATTTTTTTTCATTCAGGGGTCAGTGAACAAGGAAAGAACGATCAAAGTTAAATGCCAAGAGGGCCAATTGGTAAGGGGATTTTCCAATGAGTTATGTCACATTTCCCAGGAACAGTGATGGTGAAGGTAGGACTCCTTGAGTAAACTCAAGCAGACATTATTTACGTCACTGGAGAACACAGTTCTGGGGCTGCAGAAACCCACAATTTGGGACTCTAGGTGGCTTCCCAGGTTTGCCCGGGACAGTGTACAAGTAGCTTTACTCTGCTCACAGATCTGGTCATCAGCTTCATATGTACAGAAACTCAGTGTTGTTGGTGCATCCAGAGCTGATTGGGCTCTTGGGAACAGCCCTAGGAGACCACATCCATGAGATACTGTTAGCAAGATAAAATGCAAGGACTTTCCAAGGGTACAACAATCCTTATCAGCTCCCCAGACTAACTTAGTCATCAGAAAAGCTCCATCCCATGAAGAAGATGGAATGAGAAGAAAGGAAGTGGGAAGTTTCAGAGGGAATATTTCACACAAGTCAGGAAAAGCAGATAAAATATCCCTAACAACAGTGGTCTCTCTCTCGAGCAGTGGGAAACCCTGAACCTCAGGCCCGGTGTCTCTCTACCTCGAGAATAAGTGGACACTGATCAACGGTAGACATTGATGTATCTTCTGACAGATCCTTCTGGGAGATATGCTTCCTCAGACACATTAATATAATTGATGAAGCCATTGCTCTTTTTTTGGTTCAGAAGCACCTTCTGGGGATCCCACCTTCTTCAGAGTTTGCCTGCCCAAGTACCTGACTGTCCATTACCACCTAGATTTATAAGGCATCTTTTCCCCTTCAAAGATTTCTACATAATGCATTGATTTTGTCCATCTACCCATCCATCATCAATAATGCATGCATCGTTTCATCTATTTATCCTATAAATCATATCCTATAAACAGTCACTTAACCGACTGAGCCATCCAAACTCAGTTGGTGCTGGGGGACACAAGGAGGAACGAAGCATGGACCCTGCCTTGAAGAAACCTCAAAGGTGAGAAAGGAGACAGGAGTCCGGGTGAAGATCAGTCCTAGACGAGTCCAGGGATCACATGAGGACACTCTAACTAAGCGCAGAGTGAGCAGAGGTGATTGGGAAGAAGGGGAAGATATCAGAGAAAGGGAGTGTTACAGAGAGAAAATGGACTGTCACTGTCTGGTGGGCAGGCAGCGAGAGAGAAGGAAGAAACTAGAATAATAAAAAAGAAAAACATAGCTAAGTACTTGTTAGTGTCATCATTATTATCATTAATAGCTGCCATGTACTGGGCACTTCCACCATGCCAGGTGCCATTCTAAGCCCTTTATATGCATGAATTTGTGTAATCCTCACAACCAGGTGAGGTAGGTACCATCATTATGCCCATATTTCAGATGAGGAAGTGGAGGCATAGAGGCGTAAGTAACTTGTCCAAGGTGACACAGCTAGCTCAGCAGGGATAGATGACCCTCAGGCATTCGGTTTGGTGTCTTCGTGGATGTCTCCCAGAAACACAGGAACTGTAGGAGGAAGATCCACAGAACGGTTCTAGAAATGTGTCACTTGGGATGCCTGGGACCATCCCAATGGAGAGCTCCAGCAGGGATGGGGGCTAACAAGAGCATCTGTGCTGGAAACATTGACCTAGACACCATCCATGTCTGTGTGCCGTGGTGAGAGCCACAGGTCTGGTATGGCACGTCAAGGACAGGGCCAAGGGCAGGATCTGGATGAAGATCCAAGGCCCCTCCCTGCAGGGCATTTGGAGGAAGAGGAGCTGGGTAGGGAGTGTGGAAATGAATGGTTAAGAAGTTAGGATATGAACCAGGAACAGTAGGCATCATAGCAAGTAAGCAAGTCTAAAGTTTCAAAAAGGAGGCAATATTCCAATAACTCAAACACCACCAAAGACAGCAAACCAATGCGGTCTGAAAAGCAAACACTAAATTAGGCATTCCTGCAGTTTGACAACGAGTGACCTTGACAAGGCATCAGCAACAGCTCCCAAAGCCCCTGGATCAGTGGTTCTTAAACTCTGGTGCAGAAGAATCTCCTGGTAGTTTATTAAAATTCAGATTCCTGGGACTACTTCCAGAGATTTGGATTCATAAGGCTTGAGTCAAGGTCCAGGAACCTAAATGTTTAAAAAGCCCTCCCCCCGACAAGGTGATTCTGATATTGTTGTTTCCAAAACTCTATTTTTTTTTGAAGATTTTACTTATTTATTTAATTGACAGAGAGAGAGAGAGAGACACACACAGCGAGAGAGGGAACACAAGCAGGGGGACTGGGAGAGGGAGAAGCAGGCTTCCCGCTGAGCAGGGAGCCCGATGCGGGGCTCAATCCCAGGACTCTGGGATCATGACCTTGGCGGAAGGCAGTCGCTTAACCGACTAAGCCACCCAAACTCTATTTTGATAAGCACTGCCCTGAAGACAGAAGCATTCCTTCCCCACCTGCCCCAGGTTCTGGTTTCCTGTTAAATGATCCACGAGCTCCCTGTGGGAGATCAACACCGTGAGTGGCCAGCCTTTGCAGTGCATGCCTTCCCACGGAAGCCTGGCTTCACGGGCCTTAGTGATGGAATTCTATCTTCGCACGACAGTTAGCAAAATGTTCATGCATACCACGGACCCACATGCACACCCTGAGCACACACAGGATGGGAGAGAAAGCCATTGATCCCAGAGATGAACACTTATAAGCAAATAGATACAAACACGAGTGACTGATCAAAGGAGAAAGAAGAGGAGACGAAAATAATACAAAAGGAGGCAGTAACTCCGGGGAGGCAAAGACCATGAAAAAGAGAGCATATAAATGAGGTTCTTAACTACTAAGTATGGTGCATTTATCCTCCGGGACAAAGTACAAAAGGAACACAGAGGAAGGAGTAACAAATTCTACTTGGAGAAGCTGGTGAGGGCATCCCTGAGGAGGCGGCATTCGAGTCCTTCCCCAGGAAGAGGTCACGGAGCAGAGGAAGGGGAAGGGAGGCAACAAGGAGCAGGGTGTGTCCAGGAAAGATACAAAGCCTGGCTGAGGCCGGAAGGGAGGAAGTAGGGTGGAGGGAGGGAGAAGCAGATGGAGGGAGAGTGAACAAGGTAGAAGCGCAGCCTTAGGCATCTCTTTGGAGGGTCTTTGATGCATTCTAAGGAATTTAGACTTGATCTAAAGTGGAAGTGGAGAGCCCCCGTGGTTTTTAAGTGGGGGCTGAGTCTTTTGTTTTAGGGAGCTAAGGATGCCCCAGCATGCGGAAGCTGGCAGACCCCATCCTTTCCACCCACGGTGGCATCCAGGGGAAGGGAATTCTCTGGTACAGTCAGAATCCTGAATTCACACGGTCCTCGCGGGCACAGCTTTTGAGTCTGTTTCTTCTTTGCTGTGGGACCTGAAGACTCTCATTTGGGGAAAGAAAAAACAAAGAAACAAAAAAAAAACCACAGGGAATGAGGAGGGAGAGAAAGCTGGGGAAGAAACACACTCAGCTCCAATTCCTCAAATGGAAAAAAAGAAGGGGTAACCTCTTCCTGTCTAAACATGGATTTAAAATAATCACAGTAAAATGAAGTTTGGTTTTGCAGGGTAGGCTAGGGGAGGAGAACCAAAAATGACCAAAGAACAACAAAGTAGATAAAACAAGCAGAGGAGGAAAGAATATAAAAACAGGAAGTCGGCAGGCGGCCGTTCACCATGAGGTCACTGGCCAAGGCCCCAGGGGCCGAGTCTCTGCAGGTCGCGGGGCTGGGGAAGGGAAAGCCGGGGGAGCAGGCCTTTTCTCGTGGCCTTGGGTACTAGGACAGGCCAGAACATGAGGTCAATGCCAGACGCATCTGGAAAATTTCAAAAACTGTTTCTGTATAGGATGGGGGCAGGGCATTCTCAAGGCTGCCCAGCTGGGCCTTGGGGGTGAAGTAGGAGGCAGTCCTAAATTTAGGTCAGAAACTGACTCCTAGGTGGCGGCCTGTGTGACTTTGGGCAAGGGCCTCTACCTCTTTGGGCCTGTTTCCTCATCAGGGATCGAGTGTGGTTGGCCAGGACTCTGTGCATGGGTGGCCAAGGACGACACTGAAATCCAGCTGTGCACTCTGGCATGAGCTGTGACCGGGAAGAAACTGTTTCATTTTTCTTTTTTTTTCTTTTTTTTTTTTTAAAGATTTTATTTATTTATTTGAGAGAGAGAATGAGATAGAGAGAGAGAGAGCACGAAAGGGAAGAGGGTCAGAGGGAGAAGCAGACTCCCTGCTGAGCAGGGAGCCCGATGCGGGACTCGATCCCGGGACTCCAGGATCATGACCTGAGCCGAAGGCAGTTGCTTAACCAACTGAGCCACCCAGGCACCCAAGTGTTTCATTTTTCTAATTTACACCAAAACATGGTTCTGCCCGCCAAACACAGAGCCCACGGGACTGTGACCTCTTAGGTACCCTTTTTCTCATATCTGGAAGCTTCCTGGGCTAATGGGGGCCCTGAAGCAGGGTGTGTGGGTGCTGAGCCCCCACTCCCCCGCCCGCCAGGGAGAGAAAGTGTTGCATGCCATGCTAAGGAACTTGGACTTGAGCGTGAAAGAAATGGAAAGCCAGATTTGCTGCAGCCCCCTTGGCCCCCCACCCCACCCCCCCACTCTTCTCCTGGTCCTGCTCAATGGAGAGCCCCTGCTGCCACTGTCGACCACCTCCCAACACAGCAGGCTGTCTCGGCCACCCTGGGGGTGAGCACCAGCTTTAGGCATGAACTTTACTATACCCCATTGTGATAGGAGGAGCTGAAACAGCTCCAGGACCCACTGAGGCTGGCCGCAGAGCTGCCCAGAGGGCCCAGGGACACAACCGGAAGGATGAGGGATAGAGTTAGTGACCCACAGGGTGGGTTTTGACCAGCAAGAGACTGAGACAGGGAGGAAGCCACAGAGACTCCTGACTCTTCTCCCCAGCCCAGGTGTGTCTCCCCAGAGATATCCAACATGGCCGAGCGGTCCTTTCTTACTTGTGGGGCCACAGCCAGCTCAGAACAGACCATTTTGTGATTGCCTTTTCTCTGTGTCACTTCCCCTTTCTCTCAGTGTCTCTGCCCTGGGATTACCTGCCCCCCCCCCCCACCATAAAGCTTTAGCACATAAGCTTTGCCTCTTGTTTAGGGAAAATGGCTGAGGCAGAGGGCTCCTGATGGCTGACACTGGCCACCTTTTTTTTTTTTTAAGATTTTATTTATGTATTTGACAGTGAGAAAGGGAACACAAACGGGGAGAGGGAGAAGCAGGCTCTCTGCCAGGGAGGGAGCCCGACGAGGGACTCGATCCCAGGACCCCGGGATCATGACCTGAACCGAAGGCGGATGCTTAACGACTGAGCCACCCAGGCGCCCCTGACATGGCCATCTTGCTGACCCTGGCAAGTGAGGGCTTGCCGCATTAGCGGTGTGACGTTTCTCACCTCTGAGTGTGTTGGCACGAAGTCCCACTTGTTGTAGATAACTGGGCTGCAGAATCGAGAGGGCCTGGGGTCAGTCAGGGCCCGAAACGCTGGCTCTGTCACACACCAGCTACACGCACAAACCGGGACGATGGACGGCCTGACTTGGCCAAGTTCGGTTTCCTCTCCTGCGAGGAAGATGGAGCTGACCCGCCTTCCTTCATGGAGTCGGTGCTGGTTAAATGATGACGTGATGTTTGTGGAAGAGTCGGCCGACCGCTGGACACAGGGATGAGCTCAGACAATGCTGTTTTTGTTGTCACGACGGGGAAAATTGAAGAGTAGGCATCCAGGAGGCCTTGGAGTCAACCCTGCGACCGCAAGTGCAGACGGGGACCGACGCGGCCTGCGGGAGGGGCGTGGCCGGGGCGGCCAAGGCCGCTCTGGAAGATTGCCCAGACTAGATCCGGAGCGTGGCGATTCTCTGTTGTTTGGCCGCTAATCCAGGTGCCCCTGGTCACCCGCTCATCTACAGGCTGCCCGAGTGCGTCTGCCACCCACTCCGACCTTGGCCTGGAGCACGTCCACCCCTCAGCCCGGAGCGCTATTTCCGCCGCTCCTCCTGCCCCCATTGCACCCTCAGGAAGGACGGGCTTCTTGCCGGGCACATTTCCACTCTGGCCTTGGTCTTGGAGACCAGAGGCGTGATTTGACAGGAGGTGAGGTCCAGGGCAGCCTAGGACACAGGCTGTCACTGCCCACGGCCTCAGCAGCCTGCGGAAGCCTCTGATGCCAGCTCCCATGTCAGCAACTGGCTCTCAGGGATGTTGCCACCTCGCTCGGCTGCGCTATTGCTGGGGCCCTGTCTTCACTTTCACTGCTCCACTTCCCGGTGGTAACAGACCAGGGGGCTTGTACCCCCTCTTCTGCCCCCTGACTCTCTGCACCTGGCCCACATCTGAAGCTGAGCGCCTAGGTTTGAGGAAACTGAGGCAGGCTTGAGAATGTGCCACTCTAGGTCACCCACAGGCTTATGGGAGGGTTTTGTTATGTTCTGTTTCACTTTTTGATGATGTGGGAGCATGCACATGGGAAAAGCCTGAAAGAGCAATGAAAGTTGGTGGAGTGTTCGCCCTGGCCTCCCCTCCCTGGATGCCGTGAGCCGCAGACGTTCAAGCCAAGCGGCTTGGCCTCCCAGGAGAGAGATAAGCCACGTGTCTCACTTTAAAAAAAAAAAAATCACTTTAAATTCTGTTGACCCACTTCTATAAAAGGATAAAGGGCCAAAGCCAAAGGAACAGACCCCGCACCTGTGCTCCCTCTTTTACCTCCAGGCTCAAGGATTCTTCCCTTTCCTTTTGGCATCGTGGAGACTCGGCTCTACCACGGGGTTTGTTATGTCGCCATCTGGTGGTGACAGGGGGTAACGGCCTACTGTCCTTGTTTCCACAAGCTCTGTATTTGGTGAGAGTCCACTCTGTACCAGGCACGGTGTGGTACTTGCGGTCATCTCTTTACATTAAAAATAAGTGGTAGGAACCTGCCCTTGGGATTGGTAGTAACTGCCAATTCACCACCTTCCATAGTAGCTGCATCAGAGGACCCCCCCCCCTTGTCCACCCTCCCCACCCTATTTGAGATTTCACCCAGAATCCTGGAGGCTGAAAGGAGTCCGATGGAATGAGGGGGGCAGAATTCATTGCAGGTGCAACAAAACGGGACGTTTTCCAGCTGTGTTATTATCTCATCCCTACATTCCAGTGGTTCTTGGCACATCAGAATCACCTACAGGCTTTTAAAAGCAGCGATGCCCAGAACTCACCCCCAGAGACTCTGATTCAATAGTTCAGGCTTGAGGTCGTGGTATTTTTAAAGCTCTCCGGGTGATTCTAATGTGCCGCCAGGATTGAGAAATGCTGTACAATTGGTAAGCGTGGGTCAGACATCACCCTTTTTATTGTCGTTATAACTGGGAGAATTATTCCCTCACATACACATAGCGCTCCCCACTCTCCACACTCAGACAGAGCTTGGGAGCAGCCTGGTCCCATCATCTAAGAATTCCATCTGTCTCTCACATTACAAGGAATATCTTCCAAGTTTCCGGGGGAACCTTTGAGAAGCTCCACAACTACTATCAAAAGGTGTATGACCCGTAGGCCCATTTTCTTATTCTTGACCAGACCAAGGGAGCACTATTTGAAAGTAGAATGGTTGGGAAAGAGTTGAAGATAGAAGCGTATTCTGGTCACCAAAAGAATGTAAAGTAAAACCCCAAGGGGAAGTCTTGCAAAGGATGGGAAGTTGGTGAGGGAAAGTTTGTTTTCTCCATAAGAGTCTAAAGTTAGTCTGTGCTCTCTGGGAATTGTCATTGCTTGGGGCATGTGTATGCTGTTAGTGCATGGATATTTGGAAGAATAAAGAGGCCCATTTTCTTTTTTTTTTTTTAAGATGTTATTTATTTATTTATTTATTTATTTGACAGAGAGAGAGAGATAGCACAAGCAGGGGGAGTGGAAGGCAGAGGGGGAAGCAGACTCCTTGCTGAGCAGGGAGCCGGGCGTGGGGCTTGATCCCAGGACCCTGGGATCATGACCTGAGTGGAAGGCAGATGCTTAACTGACTGACCCACCCAGGTGCCCCAAAGAGGCCCATTTTCAATTCACATTGGTGGACACCTTCAAGAAGACCAGATATGGGGTTCCCCACATCCCCCACAGTTTATCTGGCTCTGAAGGACTTGGAGAGCCCAAGGTCATCTTGGACTATTTCGCTGAGCTGTTCTGGACAGAGTAACTAAGATTTAGTTAAATGAACTTCTGGGGAGTTGGGTGGAGCTAGGAAATCCTTGTGTGACAGGCCAGTCTCTAAAGATGGGAGGTGGGGTTTCCTAAGCACACCCCAGAGTGGGGAGGCATGAGGAAGAAGGCTGTCTCTCCAGAATAAAGTCACGGCAACAAGATCAGGTTCTGGAGAGCACCCACCTAAAGAGCTTCCTCCTGCGAAATGTCAAATTTCTTGGATGTTTTTCTGAGAAAAATGGTATTGGTGGCCGTTTAAAATTCTCTCTCTTATACATTGTCACTTTAATTTTTCCAACCTTTAGTAAAGTCTGATATATTTATCCACGTTTGTGTGCTTATGTTGTGAAGAGAGCCAGAGACACATGAGTCTGTCTTCACGGGCCCGTAGGCCATTATTCAGGAAGGAGCAGGACTCGGGGCGGGGGGGGGGCGGGGGTGTGTGTGTGGCCTAGTCGCATGTTGACCTGAGTCGGGCCCACACAGAACCCAGAGCCACCAGGAAGAGAACAGCCCCCAGAGGGACAGAGGCCAGGGAAATTCAGACGCGGGAGAAGGGAGAAAACCCCCGGTTTCTCTCCCAGATATAGAGGGGGGTGACCCTTATGATACAAGGGAGAGCCGTCACTTGAGTCACGCCCTAAATTCCTTCATTACTGAGGTAAAGAGGGAAGAGGAGCTTGACTGAGAGGGCTGATCTAGAGATGTGATTTGAACTGAATTAGCTTGGGGGTAGCACCAGGATATTTAAGCAGAGACTTCCCATCGGTATGAGGAACATATGTGAAAAAGAGAAGGTGGGAAATTTAAGACCAGAGATAAAAATTGGAGAATCTAAGCAGTATGAAAAACTTCTGGGTATAACAGCTTTTGGAGACATAGACCGAGTCTTAGCCCTTTATCTTCCACATGAAGAAACTAAGACTCTGACGGGGGCAAGGGTCATTGATGTCCCCGAGGCTGCAGCATTGTTTGGCCCGAGATGTATAACTTGATCCCACCTCGCCTGACTCCCAATTCAGGTCTTGTTTTTGTTTTTTTTTCCCTAGATGTCATCTTGATCCTGGTAATTTCAACATTGACCATGGTGAACACATGAAAGACCATGTGTGGGATGTTTTGGGGAACTCACCAACCAGTACGCTTTCACTGGGTTTTTGTGGGGCTGATTAAAGGTAAGTTTTATCTTCATTTTTCTAAAATCTATTTTTGTTTTGTTTTTAGTAGCCTAATGACCAGTGTTTGTGTAGGCAGAGTTGAATGTGAGTCAGGACTCTCCCCTTTGCTTTCAGTGCACTCCAAGACTTTAGAACAGCATGGGCAAAGTGTATCAAATGGTTGCCATTTATTTTTTGTCTTTTTCTAAGGATTTTATTTATTTGTCTGACAGAGAGAGACACAGCAAGAGAGGGAACACAAGCAGAGGGAGTGGGAGAGGGAGAAGCAGGCTCCCTGTGGAGCAGGGAACCCAATGCGGGGCTCGATCCCAGGACCCTGAGATCATGACCTGAGCTGAAGGCAGACACCTGATTACTGAGCCATTCAGGTGTCTCAAGTGGTTTCCATTTAAAAGGTAACTTGAAATTGAGCCATGGAGCTTGGCTTCAGTCCTCAGTCCTTAACATTACATGTTAAGTAATCCCAATGGAGGCGGCCTAACCCTTTCATGGAGGAGACATTTGCCCAGACTCAAGGTGACCAGGGTTGAGAAGAGGAGAAAAAAGCAGGAAAGAGGTGCAGAAACATCCAGGACATAAATGGAATGCCCCCTTTGAATGAGAATTGGCTAGCCAGGGACAGCAAAAAGGAGGGAGTCAAGGATTCTTAGAGCTGGGGCTTAAATCTCTCTCCTTCACCCTCTCCCTGTCTCACTCCTACAGGCTAATGTTTGTGCAGCCATTTTGTCAACCTGGACTCGGGGGTTTGGGTTGGCGGTTTTGCTGCCAGCCAGAGGGTCCAGCAAACAGAGGGGTCTATTGGTGCTCGAGAATCACCTCTTTTCTGCATTAAATGAGAAGCCACCTAAAGTGGTGACTCACGGGCCTCCCAACAGCCTTGACCACACTCATTTTCCAGTGTTTTCTGAGATCAGAGATGCCAGCCCTTCCCAGGGTGGGTAAGATTCACTTGTCCATGAGGGGTTGGGATGGCAAAGAAACTAGCTCCGGGGAGGTGCTCAAACTTGCCTGGGCCTCCTGAGTGGTGTGTTTATAGCAACAGGGCCCAAGCTGTGAGCTGGGGGAGGCGGGCAAAAAAGCTTCTGTGGTCTGGGTCAGGTCACCCTGGACCTGGGACTCTCTGAGGGCCTGGAGATACCATGTTTGCCTGTTCTGAGACAGAAAGCCAAGAAAACACATTGGAAGAAGCCCGGTCCCGCATCACCAGAGTTAGCCAGACAAGGAAATTCTGTCCAACCACAAGGCAGAGCAGCCTTTTTTTAAGATTTTATTTATTTATTTAAGAGACAGAGAGAGAGAGCACGTGTGCAAGTTGGGGGCAGGGGCGGAAGGAAGGGTAGACGAAAGGGGGAAGGGGCAGAGGGAGAAGCAAACTCCCCGCTGAGCAGGGAGCCCTAGGTGGGACTCGATCCCAGGACCCCAGGATCAGGACCTGAGCTGAAGGCAGACGCTTAACCAACTGAGCCACCCAGGTGCCCAAGACAGAACAGCATTTTAATAGCAAACTGTTTTCTTCCCCTTCCCAGTCCTTAGTCCCAGTCAAATGTTCCAGTTATTTGGACCTCTTTTCTCAAGGTATGATTAATTTTCTTTTTAATTAATCATTTTGAAAAACAAAAAAATCCCTTTTTCAAAGCTCACTATTATACATCCATTCTCTACATAGCAGCAAGGACGGGATGATCTTTAAGAAGCACAGATTTGTATCCAAGTGTTTCGATGGTTCTATCTGGGCTTGCCCATCTGTCTGACCTCGCTGACCTTACTGTGTTTGCTACGGACTACCCCCAGATCTTTGAGCTCCAGCCACAATTGCCTTTGGTTCATTCCCCAAGCACTTCAGGGTTGGGGGGCAGGTGGAATCAGCCACATACACACCTGAAACCACCCATCAATTGCTTTAAAAAATTTACATGCAATAAACTCTGCTTTTGTTGTACAGTTCCATGAAGCTTTACACATGTACAGATTCTTGTAATCACTACCACAAACAGGATACAAAACAATTCCAACACCCAAAAGAATTCCCTCGTGCTACCCCTTTGTACACCCCTGGGCAACCACTGATCTGGTCTATTGCTCAGCCTTGTCCAGACTGTTGTATGAAGGCAGGTCATACAACATAAAATCTTTTGAGACTGGCTTCTTTCACTTAGCATAACGCATTTGCGGTTCCTCCACATTGCTGTGTGTAGCAATAGCTTGGGCTTGTCCCTAATTTTTGCTGAGTGGTATTACATTGTATGGATGTATCACAGGGTTTTTGTTTTGTTTTGTTTTCTTTTTCTCATTTACTCCCTGAAGAATATTTGAGTAGTTTCCAGTTTGGGGCGATTATGAATAATGCCACTACTAAACATGAATGCACAGGTTTTTGTGTGAGCATGTTTTCACTTCTCTGTAGTAAAAACCTACAGATAAGATGGCTGGATCAAATGGTTAGGTATACGTTTAACTTCATAAGGAAATGTCAAATTGTTCTCCAGAACGCCTGTTCTACACCATACTCACCATACCACGTTCCGCCAACCACACGTGAGAGTCCAGTTGCTCCACACCTTTGTCAGCACTTTGTGTTGTCAGAGTTTTTGTCTTAGCCTTTCTAATATATATGTAATGGTAACTCACTGTGGTTTTTAGTTTGCATTTCCCTAAGAGCTAGTGATGTGAAAGACTGTTCATATGTTTATTTGCCATCTATATATTTTCTTTGTTAAGGTACATCTTCCGATCTTCCGACCATTTAAAAAACTTGTGTTGTTTGCTTTCTTATGGTTGAGGTGTCAGAGTTCTTTATATATTGTGGATACAAGTCCTCTGTAGGATATGTGATTTGCAGGTATTTCCTTCTAGTCTGTGGCTTATCTTTTCATTCTCTTAACAGTGTCTTCCACAGAGCAAAAGTTTTTAATTCAATGAATTCCAATTTATAAGTTCTTTAAAGGATCTGTTTTGTGATCCAAGAGCACAAAGATTTTCTTATTTTTTTAATCTAAGAGTGTTACAGTTTTTTTTTAATTTGACATTTAGTTCTGCGATCCGTTTTCAGTTATTTCTTGTAAAGGATGGGAGGTATACGTTGAGGTTCAACTTTCCATATGAATATCCAATTGTTTCCAGCACCATCTGCTGAAAAGACAATTGAATTGCTTTCACACTTTTGTCAAAACTTTGAACAGACACTTCACAAAAGAATATATACGGATGACAAGTGTGTGAAAAGATCTTCCACATTAGGAAAAGATCTTCAGTGTTAGGAAAATGCAAATTAAGACCACAATGAGTTATCACCACACACCTTTGGGACCGGCTAACATGAAGTGTTGGCAAGAATGTGACAGAGTTGGAATTCTCATACACTGCTGGGGGGAAAGTAAAAGGGTATAGCCACTTTGGAAAACAGTTCACCAGTTTCCTTAAAAGTTAAACACATATTTACCATTATAATCGAACCATTCTACTCCTAGGTATTTACCCAAGAGAAATGAAAGCATATGTCCATACAAACACTTGTTTCTGAGCACTCCCAGCAGCTTTCTGTGTAATAGTCAAAACAAAATACAACGCGAATGTCCATCAACAAGGAGTGAGTAGGCAAAGTGTGGTACCTGAATACAATAGAACACTGCACAGCAATAAAAAAGAATGAACTATTGATAATATGCTATGACATGGATGATTCTCAAAATAATTATGTAGAGTTCAAGAGGCAAGACAAAAAAGTACATTCTCTATGATTCCATTAATATACAATGTCAGGAAATATAAAGTAATAAACGGGAGAAAGCAGATTAGTGACGACCAGGATATAAGGTGGGGAGGAGCAGGAAGGAAGGTTTATTAAAGGACACAAGGAAACTTCTGGAGATAATGGATATGTTCGTTATCTTGATTGAGGTAATGTTACAGATATACACATGTCAAAATTGCACACTTTAAACTATGTGTAGTTTTTTTTTTTAATTTTATTTATTTATTTGAGAGAGAGAGAGAGAATGAGAGATAGAGAGCATGAGAGGGAAGAGGGTCAGAGGGAGAAGCAGACCCCCTGCTGAGCAGGGAGTCCGATGTGGGACTCGATCCCGGGACTCCAGGATCATGACCTGAGCCGAAGGCAGTCGCTTAACCAACTGAGCCACCCAGGCGCCCTAAACTATGTGTAGTTTGTCGTAAGTCATTTATACCTCAATGGAACTCTTTCAAACGGACCATATTTTATGAATCTATTTCTGGAGTCTCTATTCTGTTCCATTTGTCTATGTCTGTTTTTCAGTCCATACCATACTGTTTTGATCACTGTCATTTTTCTTATAATATGTATTAAAATCAGGTAGTGTGAGTCTTCCAACTTGTTCTTTTATTTTCAAAATTATTTTGCGTATTCCAGTTCCATTACTTTTACATGTAAATCTTATAATCAGCTTCTCTGTGTCTACAAAGAATCATACTGGTATTTGTTCGGGATTGCCTTAAATCACCCAGATGAGTTTGGTGAGTTTGATGCTTTAACTATTGTGAATCTTCTTCTTCTTCTTTTTTTTTCTTCTAGAGAGAGAGAGCATGAGCATCGGGGTGGAGAGGGGCAGAGGGAGAAGGAGAGAGAGAATCTTAAGCAGGATCTACGCCCAGCACCAAGCCTGACCCAGGGCTCAGTCTCACGACCCTGAGATCATGACCTGAACCAAAATGAGCCATCCAGGTGGCCCTATAGTGAATCTTCTAATACATGAATAGAATCTGTTTCCCCATTTATTTAGATCTTTGGTTCTTTCATCAGTGTTTTATAGTTTTTACCATATAGATCCGGTACATGTTTTGTTACAGTTATAGCTGAGTATATCATATTCTTTTTGGAGCTATTATAGATGGTAATGTTTTTGAATTTTTGAAAGCATTTTGAATGTTTTGAATTTCAATTTCTTTTTTTTAAAATTTTTGGACACATTACATTCGTTTATTTTATTTTTTAAAGATTTTTATTTATTTATTTGAGAGAGAGAGAGAGTGCACGAGTCAGGGGGAAGGGCAGAGGGAGAAGCAGACTCCCCACTGAGCAGGGAGCCCCATGAGGGGCTCAATGCCAGGACCCTGGGATCATGACCTGAGCCGAAAGCAGACGCTTAACAACTGAGCCACCCAGGTGCCTCTAAATTCAATTTCCAATTGCTCATTTGTAAGTATAAAAAAATGATTGATTTTTTATATGTTGACCTAATCCATGACCTTGCTAAACACACTCAGTTCTTCCAGAACTAGATTCCTTGGCATTTTTTATTTAGACAATAGTATCATCTGTGATGGGGGACAGTTTTATTTCTTCCATTCCATCTGAATGCCTTTATGTCTTATCTTCTTACACTTGCTAGGAGGATTTCCAGTACAATATGGAACAGTTGTGGTCAGAGCTGACTGACATCCTCCAATGATCATTCTTTTTTTTTTAAAAAAAGATTGATTTATTTATTAGAGAGAGAGAGAGCACGCACGTGAGTAGGGGGAGAGGCAGAGGGAGATGGAGGGAATCTCAAGCAGACTCCCTGCTGAGTGCAGAGCCTGACATGGGGCTCAATCCCATGACCCTGAGATCATGACCTGAGCAGAAATCAAGAGTCATATGCTTAACCAACTGAGTCACCCAAGTGTCCCTCCAATGATCATTCTTTTTTTTTTACGATTTTATTTATTTATTTGACAGAGAGAGAGAGCGAGAACAGGAACACAAGCAGGGGGGAGTGGGAGAGGAAGAAGTGGGCTTCCCGTGGAGCAGGGAGCCCAATGCAGGGCTCGATCCTAGGACCCTGGGATCATGACCCGAGCCGAAGGCGGACGCTTAATGACTGAGCCACCCAGGTGCCCCTCCAATGATCATTCTTAATGTAACAAAGACAGCCAGACAGCAAGTCCCTCTTAATGAGATGCAAAAGGGATACACACAGTCAGCTATGAACTATTCTTGGCAAACCTTGAACCTGAGACTGAGCAAGCCTCTAGCCAGAGCCAACACTAGGGGATGCCAAATAACTCAGTGATCAAAATAAATAACATTTTAACACAATATTTTTAAAAATCAAAATTAATGCAAAAAAATTCATGATAAACAAAATATAAGAATTTTAAATAAAGACTAAATCAGTATTACTGGTTTTTCCTTTGCCTCAGTTTTCGTTATGGCTCAACTCTATTACTGATCTTGACCCTGGTCCAGAGTCAAGATCCAACGGCCATTTTACAGAAAACACAGTGACAGAAGAAACACTGAATGAATCCAGTATGTGGTAAATTACAGGTCGATGGCCAGTTTCTTCAATAAATAAATTGCAAGAAAAAAAAAACAAAGTTGGAGTCCTCCCAGAGTGGTAGTTGCACAGATGTGTTCATCTTATGGTGCTTCAGCAAGTTGTCCTTATGATATGTGTACTTTTCAACAGTATGTTATATTGTAAAAAGACGGAAGAGGGGCGCCTGGGTGGCTTAGTTGTTAAGCGTCTTGCCTTCGGCTCCGGTCATGATCCCGGGGTCCTGGGATCGAGGCCCACATCGGGCCCCCTGCTCAGCAGGAAACCTGCTTCTCCCTCTCCCACTCCCCCCTGCTTGTGTTCCTGCTCTCACTATCTCTCTGTCAAATAAATAAATAAAATCTTTAAAAATATAAATACATAAATAAATAAAAGATGGAAGAAAAAGTACCTAAATCCAAGTAGTTACTAAGTTCAGGTGACTAGATTATGAATATTTATATAATTTTATTTTTAATGTTGTTTCAGAATGTTTAATAATTATTTTATAATTTATAATTTTATAATTGTGCCATATAATTTATGTAACTATAATTACCATAAAATGTATACATAATTTATAATTCTATAATCTATACAATATAATTTTGTGAATTATAAATTTATTTAAGCAAAAGTTTTAGAAAAGCTTACCTGGCCCTTAATTATTAGAGATGTATACTGAAGTATGCAGGGGTGAACAGAATAAAGTCTGGGATTTATTTTTAAATATTTCAGCAATTAAATCCAGAAACTTTGCCCTTAAAAACAGGAAAAAAGTAAAAAGGAAGAAGGAGGAAGAGGGGAAAGAAGAGAAGGAGAAAGGGAGGAAGAAATGGGCCAAAGGAAGTAGATGAAGAAAAAATACTAATTGTTGGATCTGAGGAACATATTAGAATTTCTTATACTCTCTACTTTTATATTTGCTTGAAGGCTTTTCATTACAAAATTAAAAATAAATAAGATAGCCTTTCACACCCACCTGCTATCACTTCCTACCTCATTATATTGTTTTATTTTTCCTAACTATTTATTACTTGAAATTGTCTTGCTTATTGGTGTATCGCCTGCCTCCTCCCAGAAGAATATAAACACCACAAAAACAGGGTGCATCTGAGTCTTTCACTCCTTTAGTCCCAGCAACTATAACAGTTTAAAACAATGAACTTTATCAGCATCCCACATCCAATATGATTTTTCAAACAGGTGAAGTGTTGTAGTTGAGGGTATTTATTTATTTATTTATTTAACAGAGAGAGCATGAGCAGGGGGAGGAGCAGAGGGAGAGGGAGAGGCCGACTCCCCGCTGAGCAGGGAGCCTGACATAGGGCTCGATCCCGGGACCCTGGGATCATGACCCGAGCCAAAGGCAGACGCTTAACCGACTGAGCCACCCAGGTGCCCTGCGGGTATTTTCTTTTTGATATTATTGCAAGAATAAGATCTCAGTACAATTTCACTTTTTCTGTCAGAGAGATCCAACTCTTCACACAGGTGTCCCAGCTCATTTCTCCTTGGACAGTTGGCCAGATTTTGATGGATGCAGAAGCAAAATCCCCCTCAGGAGTTCTTTGCAATCATTTCCTGGCCCCCAAATCTGGTTATTTCTAAACTGTAATGGCTACAAAACCCAGTACTTTATTTGACCTATTGATGACTTCCCCTGTGAAGTTGTTAATTTCAAAGAACTCTGTGGTTTGATAGACTCCATCTTCCTTGAAGTATTTTATGTTTTTAAAGATTTTATTTATTTATTTTAGAGAGAGAACAAATGGGGGGGAGGGGCAGAGGGAGAGAGAGAATCTTAAGCAGGCTCCATGCCTAGCATAGAGCCCAACTTGGGGCTGGATCTCAGGATCCTGAGATCACGGCCAGAGCCGAAACCAAGAGTCTGACGCTGGACGCCAAACCGACTGAGCCACCCAGGTGCCCCTTCCTTAAAGTATTTTAAGGCTATACTAAACAAAGAACAGATGTTGCACTCTACAAATCTGCAATTACCAGCTTCTGATCAGTTCTCAATGTCAAAGTCAGCTTCTCCATCTTGTGAGGAGACTGTGCGAGTCAGAACACTAAGACGTTGCTCATTTAAAGTAAAAACGCAGTAGAATTTTCTTATATTTCTTGTGGTTAAGGACAGAACACATCTGCTTGTCTGTTTCCTTTATTTTCTTTTCTGGGTTGTGGGCTTATGGACTTGTGGTATTAGAAGAATCATTTTTGGGTAAAGAAAATATATATTCATGTTCATAATGGTTGGTATCTGTTCTTTCTCTGAAGTCTGCCCAATGGCCACTTGAGATGACATATGACAGACTCAAGTGCATGTGTATAATTGAATTCATCTGGGCACTCGCTAACTGGGTTTGTCCTTCAGAGTGTATTCTAGGTGTTTCAGGACAGGACCAGCACCCTCATTTTACACAAAAGACAGGCAGCTTTGGTGGTCTCTTGGCCCTGACTTCCAAAGATCCCCAACTGGCCCTTGGCCTCCATCCCTAAGGTCCTCCCCATTTTTCCTAGGAACTCATCCTCCTTTTCAGATTACTTGGCGGTTCAGAGCTCAAGAGTTCCCATCCCTGACTTAATCATACAGAGTGTGTTTTCCATACCTTATATTGGAATATACAGATACTCCAAGGGCCGGAGTATTTCTGGACAAGTGGAATTGCCAAACAGTGCTGAACTGTAGAGCCTTTGGAATCTATATGGCCTATGAGAGGATTTGCTTGGATGTTTGGAAACACTAAATTTATATTGCACTGTACAATGTTTTTCAGACTGGGGGGAAATCCGTTTTTATTCAGTATCCATTCAACAACTATTTCCCGAGTTCCAGCCATGGGCCAGACACTATCAGATGATTTGAGATACGTGGTTCCTACCTCATGGTTCATAAACCAGCAAAGAAATGCTGGAAAAACAACTGAGTATAATGCAAAAATATTAGTGCTCTTGGTAAGTTTTGCGCATCCTTCTTAGTTAGGATGAGTTAACTGCTGAGAGTTTTAGTGGCAAATGTATTTTTTGGAGCAATTTCTCTATTTGAGGATGGTACGAAGTGCTTTCCATATCCTATCCCTTTTTAATCTTTCCCAGAACACCGGTGTTGTAGGTATTATCACCCCCATTTTACAGGCAAGGAAACTGAAATTTAAAGAGGTGAGATAGGCCTCATAGTTTGGCAAGTGGCAAGGCTGGGTCTTATTTTTTTTTTTTTTAAGATTTTATTTATTTATTCATAGGAGACAGAGAGAGAGAGAGAGAGGCAGAGGGAGAAGCAGGCTCCCCGCTGAGCGGGGAGCCCGATGCGGGACTTGATCCCAGAGTCCTGGGATCATGACCTGAGCCGAAGACAGACGCTTAATGACTGAGCCACCCAGGCGCCCAAGGCTGGAGCTTAACCTAGGGTCTTTCTTATTCCCCAACCACGGGAGCATGAGCTGGACTCTGCCGGTGCCAGGTTCTGGGGGCTATGCTCGGTGTGGACACCAGAGGGCGATGAGAGAGAGCAAAGCAGTGGAAGGAATTTGCCTCCAGGGCCACCTCTGACCAGTCAGAGCAAATTGACCTTCTCAAACTCATCTTTGTTTCTGTTTTGTTTTGTTTTGTTTTTCAGAGAGGCAGAGGGCATGCACGGGCACACACGCGCGGGGGCGGGGGAGAATCCCAAGCAGGCTCCATGCCCAGTGTGAAACATGCCGCGGGGCTGAATCCCACGACCCTGAGATCACAACCCGAGCCGAAATCAAGAGTCGGACACTTAGCAGACTAAAGCCACCCAGGCGTCCCTCAAACTCATCTCTGAAGATGCATTAACTATAAGCTCAGTGCTGAGAAGGCAGGTCCGAGCCTACCGCACGTTCCAGTTAGAGATAAGAGCAAGTATCACTTGGGATTCCTCTTTTGCTTCAAGCACGTCAGCTCACTGCTTCTTTTACCCATAGTATGGAATGTTTGTGGAATTTAATGGGATGTTTTTGTACAGTCACAAGACACATGTCTCACTTGCTTCCACTCAGCCCATTGCTGATTCCAAATCAGGGGTGTTGTGCAAACAGCTGCTCAACTAGAAATTGCTTCAAGTGAACGCAGCTCCATTCACCCAGGGGCTGGATGCACACTCCAGGCACGTGCCCCGCCACCCCATTTATTCCAGCCCCAAGAGCAACGTGCGGCTGGCACGGCCACTGCTCCTGGGGCAGCATCCAGAAGGACTGACCCACCAACAGGACCGTCATCCTGAGGGCTGCTGCATGCACGAGGACCAAGTACACAGGCTGTAGCCAACCAGGGTACTTCTCCATTAAGGGAATGAGCACTCACCAGGATTGCAGTCAGTGCTGGGAATAAGAAGCGGACATTCCCCATTTCAGCCCTGTCCTCCTTAGAGCCGGGTCACTAGCTTCTTTCTCGGAAGCTTTTCCATCCTGTTTACAACTCACAAGGAGGAAAACATGCAGCTGAAAACTACCGGAAAAAGCTAGTTCATTTTAAGGAAAGTATTTAAAAATAATCAGTGACCAACATGTCTCCAAAGAGGACTTTTTGGTATGTTCCAGTCCCGTGTGGCTGAAACCAGAGCGTTTTTCAACCTGGCCGCACCCTGGAGTGATGCAATAGTCCATGAGACAGAGGCTGGGACACCTCTCTGGATGTGAACCTGGTCTTCCTGCTCAGGAGGTTCCCCTACAGCCCCACAGGTGGTGGGTCAACCAAGAGCCTTACCCCCAAGATGCACAGCACGGCGGGGGGCGTGAGGAAGTTTGGCCCTTAAGTCTGTTTGGGGAAAAGGCAGCCAGTGATTTTTTTTTTTTTTTTTTTTTTTAAGTAGGGAAGTGATGTGAACAGAGCTCTAGTTAAGAAAGATGGGTTTGGTGGCATTCCGGAGATAAGTTAAAGAGGAGGATTGGAGACAGGGAGATGTTGAGGGAAGGGCAGATGAATGTAAATAAGCACCTGGGAACACAGGGAGCATGTAGGAAACATTTCAGGGCTGCAACTAACAGCCCTGAGATGCTGACTGAATGTGTGCAGTGGGGGCTGAGAAGCTATAAATACGACAGCCTCACATTCTCTGCGTGTTTATCATGTGCAAGTAACTAAGCATTTTACAGGGCTTAACTCACTTAATTTTGACAAATTGTATGAGGTAGGAATGATTATCATCCACCTTTCATGGGAGAAGAAACTGATGCTCACAGAGGCTAGGTCATCTGTCAAAGGTCCCTAGGATTTGAACCCAGGCTGTTGGAACTCCAGAACCTGCAATTCTTCACATAGGCCACCCAGTCTCTTCCCCAGTCTGGGAGACATGGATGATGGTGACGTCACTGGCTGAGATGGGAAGTCGGTGGGGGGTGGGGCAACGGTAGACAAGGTGGTGTCTGGACACGTGCAGCGTTTGGATGTTCCCCTGCACCATCAAGGGGAGATGTCCAGCAGGCTTTGGGTCCCAGTGTGGAGAAGGAGCCGGTTTTCATTAAAAATAAAACATCTGATCAAGAACTAATGATGTAATGTATGATGATTAACATAGCAATAAAAAAATTAAAAAAAAAATAAAAAATAAAAATAAAACATCTGTACAAATACTGTTGGCTGGGTTTCCCAATCAAGCTATTCAAGAGAGGCCTGCTTTGCTAACAAACAGGAAGCCCAGGCCCCAGCTGAAGGTTTGGCCCGAGACTTAGAGAGGTCAGGTTCATCAGCAGGTGCTCAGGGGCTCAGGACCACTGTGAGTGGGGAAGGGTGAAGTGTGCCAGGAAGGGTCTACCAAAGAGAGTGGGCCCAAGCCTTGAAAAAGGAGAGGATGGATGTCTATAAGCCTTCCTCAGTTTATCCCACGGCCCCTCCTCATTCCAACAGACCAGAGCTTCTCAGTGCTGCTTGCCCATTAGAATCACCCAGGGAGTTTCAAAAACTGCTCATCCCCAGGCCTCACCCCAGAACCAGTGAAATCAGACTATCTCAGTGTGGACACAGGCAGTTTTGAAAAGATCTCTAGGTGGTTCTAATGTGAGGCCAGGCTTAAGCACCAGAAAAATGGAAGAAAGGTTTGTCCTTGGGGATGACCAGAGAGCAGGGTAATGACTAACACCTACAAAGTACTTTTCAGTGCATAAAGCACTCTTGCATACAAGGCCTTATGGAAGGAGCGGCTTAATGTCATCCACTGGTTGGATGGGAAACCGCGAATCAAAAAGAGAAATGACTTGCTCAAGGTCAAAGTGTTATTTACCAGAAAAGTCAGGCCTACAACTCAGATCTGCTGACCCCCCAATTCACAGTTCTTTCCTAAGGCCACACAGGGCAATACTGCAGATAGAAGGCCAAGCTCTTCTGTATTCACATAAAAAGGTGAGGGTGTAGGCATTTTTTAAAAGCAATTATGATCCATAGGAGTGAATTTAAAAATTCAGCAGCTGGTGTGCTGGAGGATAAAGGGGTGGTGAAGCCCAGATGGCTCCATGGCCCACAGGCAGAGGGGCGGCTGTGGGGAAGGACCAGCAAGGGTAAGTGGGAGCCCAGTGAGGAGCAAGCAGGGGAAGAGGCCTGGAGCTGGGCTGTGGCACGGCCCGGGGGGAGTGGGGTCCAGATGCAGGCCGTTGGACCATCTACGGCTAACAGTGGTGGAAACGGCAAATCCAAATAATTCCCAGAGGCATTTACCAGTTAATGGGGATTCTGGGACTTAAGGGACACCCTAGCTTACTAACCAGATAATAATCAGCTGCTGATTTTTTATAGAACTGTGTAATTACACATACACTCTCTTTTTTTCCATTTTTGCAATGGTTTGAGGTATTACCCTTCTTCAGCAGCTTCATATGTAAAACCACTATAATATCTCACAGAGACACTGATAGAACAAATGGAAGAATGTGTCTAGCAAAATGCCTAGCAAATAGGAGGTGCTGAATAAATATTAGCACCTTCTGTGGTTGTTTCTTTTTTGAATGTGGATGGTGAGGTTCAGAGAGGCTGCATACCATCTGGTGGTTAGGAGTACAGGCTCTGGAGCCGGACTGCTAGGTTCAAGCCAGCTCTACTCATCTAGCTGTTAGGCCCTGGACAAGTGAGTTAACCTACTTGTTTCTTCCAGTGTAAAACAGAGAGAATATCTGGACCTTTCTTGGGTGGTTTTGGGGAGAATTAAACGAGATAATGCCTGGAAATTGCTAAGCATCGTCCCAGGCATCTAATCACCATTCAGTAACTGTTCACGAATTTCATTCAGCAGGACTGGTCTAAAATCCCCCAGAGAGCAGGTGGCTGAGCCAGCACCAGAATGAATGTAGGCCGTTGCTCATTCTGCCACACCGGGTGGTGTCCAGAGACAAGGGATGTTAGCCAAGGAAAAGGAGGCGGTCCAGGGACCACATCCGGAGAGTTTGGTCTCTAATAAGCCGCCTCGGCCTGGGTGGGACTCACCATGCTGGACGACGTGGTTCTCCAACAGCCACACTAACTGTGGGAACCTCTCAGGCTGCCGGGGCCGCGGGGGGAGCCCCAGGGCTGCCCTGGGCACCTTCGAGAAATGCGTCTCTGCTCAGCTCCTCAGGGCCTCCTGCCCTAACACCCACAGCCTTGTCAGACAGCGCAGACATTTGTCATGCCTGATGCCTATGACCTATGACTTCAAGAGCCAGCACTCCCAGTCGGATGTTTTATTATTTATTCACTTGACAGGAATACACATTTGGTCCTGTAAGATGCCATGCTACCGGCTGAACGAGTGGCCGTTACACAACAGAACTCCCGTGGGCTCTCTGGAAGGCCCTGCGTGGCCCACCGAGGACAGCTCAGTCATCGCGGGGAAGAAATCTGCCCTGAAGAAGAGACCGGTGGCCTGAGTGGCCCCGGGGAGCCTCCGACCCGCAGCCCTGCAGGGCCATAACATTCAGACACATTGGGCATCAGCAAAATAATAGTCATGCTGGTTGTTCTGAACTAGAAGATGTTCTTAAAACCATAGCGTACCAGACAACTTATATGCATTACAAATATATAAATTAAGAGGTCTACACGTATACAAAAATCTCTCGATGGGGACCTAATCGCATTCTCTGCCATGCCAGGTATTTCAAGGGAGCCGGTATTAAAAATAGAAGGTATTTATACATAGGCCCTGCCTCTCTCGTGTCCACCATGGAATCCCCTGGTGTTGTCAGGGCCCCTGGGCAGTCTCAGCACCCCCACGGGTAACCCGTCTGCAGTCTGCATCTTCCGGGACAGCAGGGGACTCACTCCGGGGCTCTTCTCCTGGGTCCCCATCTCAGCCAGGCGGCGCCTCCGAACCCACGGGCTACCAGAGGGAGTGATGCTGCTGTCAGAGGAGTAATCCGCGCACTTGCGGAAGACCTCAGGACTGGGGCTACAGTTCAGCCGCCCCTCCTCGGCCAGAGGGGATTTTCTGGAAACGCCTTTGCGTTGAGCCAAGGGGCTGCTCCAGGGACTCGAGCAGGGGGAGGCGTTCGGGCTCAGAAAAAGATTCTGGGGGCCAGAAGGGCTGAGCTTGTTGGCAACGGCATGCCGCCGGCCGGCCATGGGCGATGTGGGATTGCTCTCCGGGTCAGAGGAGCTGTTGGCGGAAGACTCGTCACCCGTGTACTGCAGCTCCTCGACTCTCTTGTTCAAGGACTTGTTCGGGTGGCTGCTTGCGGTGGGCTCCTCGTCCTGGTTCTTGTCTTTGAGAGGTTTCTTTTTGGGGGGCTTCATGCCAATCAGGACGGCCTTCATGTTCTCCCTGCCCTGGGATTCTGTGCTCATGAACTCGTGGGCTTTAATGGCCGCCTCCACCTCCTCAAACTCCACGATGGCACACTCCTGGGTCCCCACCTGGCTGTACCGGCTGCTGATCCTCCGGATATCGGGGGGCAGCTCCTTCCCCGGTTTGAGAATCCGCACCGATGAGATGACTCCAAAGGTCCCGAAGAGCTTGAGCAGGTGCTCCATGACCTTCTCCTGCACCCTCCCGTTCTTCTGGGGGATGGCCAGGGCCCACAGCTTGGGGGACAGGTGGAGATCGTAGACCAGGAGCATCTTGCTCGGGAGGTTCTCATTGGGGAAAAGCGGGACGGGGGTGGTCCTCCTCACCTTCCGGTGGTCCTCATTCAACTCGAGGGTCACTGAGTACTTCAAGGCGTGCGCTGTGGTTCTCCAGTCCCGGGTCAGGTGTTTCACCTGAAGAAGACAAAGCACATCTGGAATGGTACCTATTTGTCCCGGCCTATCTCGTGGGCTCTGTCATCTCCCGCCCTCCTTTCCCTCACCCCCGGGGACACTGGTAGCTAGCATCGTAGCTCGTGGGCGCAGGCATTCAAAAGTCTAGTGAGCAAATGCACACACTTGTGACAATGTCAAGCTAGGCAGCCCAGTTTAGAGCAGTGCCATCCAACAGAACTCTCTGTGGCGAGGGAGATCGTCTAGTGCACCCACGTTTAGCGGTTCAGGCCCTGCAAAAAGGCTGTTAGATACACAAGTCCAAGGCCCACCTCCAGCTGGTGGTAAGACTTGAAGTTTCTCAGCCTCTCAGTGCCTCAACTCCCTCATCTGTCAAATGGAGACGCTAATCATGTCCACCTCACAGGGTTGTGGTGAGGATCAAATGAATAAATCAAAAGATACGTATCTACATGCAGACATACATTATACATACACATACAAAGCTTAGAATACTGTCTAGCTCATTAACATAACAATAAAAAAATTAAAAAAAAAAAAAGAATACTGTCTAGCTCATAGTGAGTATTCCGTTAAGTATCACGTGCTATCATTACTTCAAATATGCGCTATCACTTTGACAGGATTCGGAGATTTTAACGTCCAAACACTTCTCTGAAGTCGTGTTTCTCTGTTTACGCATTTGATACATAGAAAATTCCAAAAGATCTTTCATATTCCCCTGCAATATCTCGTGAAAATGATGTGGACGGTTCCGACTTGGGATAAAACCCAAGCAGGGCTGAAACGGCCCCGCCCCCCCCTCCCTGAGCGGAAATTGTGCGTATGGCCGTGCAGCATAGGAAGGCTGTGTTTATACTGGAAAACAGTCATTTGCCAGAGGCCCGCTTCCGCTGGAGGGAATGCCAGGGGGAATGAGTCATCCCATCCCACAGAAACAGTGGAGGTGGGTGGGGTGGGTAACCTGAGCCAGGAATGGCAAGATCACCCTGGGTCCTCTGAGTCCAAGCCAATGCAGCCGCTGTGCAGAGGAGCCCTGAGATCAGACAGAAACTTTCCAGAACTCAAGAATGGAGGCTCGCTAACAGGGCAGGACGGGGGTCCTTGCAGAGCTATTAATAGGGGCAGGCTCCTGCAGAGAGGGCGCTGTCCACTCTAGCCTTGGTCTCGGGGTGAAATGGCCCAGACTGGGCTTAGGGTGTGGGAACCGCAAGACACCTCCACCCGGAATCAATGGGCTGATCTCTGTGACACACACCGAGGATGGAGGGTCAGCAGAGGTCCAGGCAAAGGGTCAGACTTCAGGTGAATGGAGTCAATCAGAGATCCAGAAAGGGTACAGAAAGATGCTGACCAAAGGTCATGGCCAGACTGTGAGGAAGCCCCAGGTTGTGAGGCAATAGCTCTCAGAGGATGACACAGTGGGGAGGGAGCCTTCTCCAAAACCAGTCAGGAAGGGAGCACTCAGGAGAGGAAGAGCAGAGCTAGTGCCGAAGTCGGAAGCCTGAGCAAGGCGGGCCGGAGCTGCCTTCCTCTGAGGGCTGGAGAAGCTGATGGAAGCCCACATGCAACCGAGAGAGAAGTGGGCTCTGGCAAGGACCCAGCACCCCTCCAGAGCCAGGAGCAGGGTCCACTGGGAAGTGCCAGTTAGAGGCTGAGCATCGTCGGGGCACCACCTCAGATGAGGAGCCCGGGAGGTGCTTTCCTTGTGCAATTAACTAGAAGAACTTTCTAAGATTTTCAGAAACTGTCATTTGCCTGTTTGTCATATGTGTCTCCTGTTAGGATCAGCAGGAAAACCTCTGGAATGAAAAGGGCCCTTGTTGTCATTGTGGAGGCGCTGGGGAGTCAATGTTGACTCTGCAGCCACCTTTGGACAAAGAAGAACCCTCCCAAACAGAGCCATAGCGGCCACTTCAAAAGGCAAGAAAGTCAGGCTGACTCTTGGGGTCCCTGGAGAGGAATAAAGGGAGGAGCCCTGGCTGCTCTGTTGTGGGGTCCCCCACAAACACGTTCATGTGAGGGTTCACTCACTGTTCCCTGGACACCTGTGATATTGTGATGTATCATTTCGACAGGACTTGGGGATTTCAATGTTCAAATACTTCTCTGAAGTCGCATTTCTGCGTTTCTGCATTTGATGCAAAAGATCTTCCAAAAGATCTTTCATATTTCAATGCAGTAGCTCCTGAGACCGGCGTGGACGGTGTCAGCTTGGAATAAAACCCAACCTGGGGCCTCGCAGAGAATGCTGAAACAGTCCCTCTCTATCACACATGTACACTGCTCTTTGTCCCCCTCCCTGGTACAGAGCTGCTGGGACCCTGGCAAGTCCTGTGGGATGCTAGGACTATCTTTTGTTCTAATGAGGCGATGCTGGGCAGGTTCCCGGATGGCTCCTGGTTGAGGGCTGGTCACCAGAAAGACCAAGCCATGGTTAGAAGCTCGGAATTTTCAGGGAAGGGAGAAGGGCAGGAAACTGAGTTAACAGTTGATCATGCCTCCAGGAGGAAGCCTCCATAAAAATTCCAGTCCTGTGGGCTTCGGAGCACTTCCAGGTCGGTGAATACACCCATATACTGAGACGGTGATACACCCCAACTCCGCAGGGACAGAAGCTCCCACACTCAGGGCCTTGTTCTGCATATGTCTTCAGCTGGCTATTCATCTGTATCCTTCATCATAGCCTTTATTAAACTGGTCAATCTAAGCCAAGTGTTTCCCTGAGTTCTGTGAGCTCTTCTGGCAAATAATCAAATCCAAGGGGGAGGAGGTGATGGGGACCTGTGATTTGTAGCCAAGTTGGACAGAAGCTGCGGGTCACCTGGGGGCCTCCTACTGGCCATTGGCTCCTGCAGTGGGGCAGTCTTGTGGGACTAACCCTTAACCTGTAGGATCGGATGCTATCTCCAGGTAGATACAGAACGGCTTGGTGGGGATCCCCCTCCCCCAACATAAACATCGGGTGTCAGAGTGTCATGTTGAGGCGGAGAGCAAAGGAGTCACACAGGAGGAAGGGGAGGCCTTTCCTTCGCAACAGGAAGAGCCTCTTCCCTACTCCTGTACCCTGAAAACTCCTGCTCATCCAAGATCCTATTTCAATGTCACCACTCCTAGAAAGACTTCTCCATCATCCAGGTAGGGTTACTGGCTCTGATGAACACGACTTTGTTCTTTCACTGCCTAGGGTCATCGTGCAATCCTGCACTGATCTCTCTCCTTCCCTGGACTTTGCAAGGGCAGGGGAAATGCCACCTTTGTGTTATCTGTCCTGTGCCCACCGCAGCAGTCAGGGTGTAGAAGGGATATGTTTGGTGACTGGGTAAGAGGACAGAGCACAGGAGGAGGGGCAGACTCTAGCAGCAGGTGAGGCAGAGAACGGCTCCAGGGAGAAAAGCTCTCCTCCAGGGCTCTCTGGCAAAGTGCACAGGCAGCCTGGCTCGGACCCAGCTGTTACATATCCCGTTATGCAACAGGCCACGCGGTGCTTTTCCATTCTAGTAAATATGCCTCCCCCACAGAAGACACGGAGTTCTTATTCCAGCTTGTCTGTCCACGCTTCGAGACGGAGGGAATTCACACAACGGTCCAGCTGCTGGGTCTGCTGCCTACACGGCGGCAATCATCAGATACCCCACTTTGCCATACCGATGAGGATGCTGGTCTTACACACGGCAAAGGCTGCTGGAGTCTGGAAGGAGGCCCATCCCCCAGAGTTCTAGGTGCTCCTCCTTCTTATTTATTCAACTGGACAAGGGAAAAGCCTGAGTTTCACACAATTCGAGGCCCAGGAGGTGTCTCTCAAGGCCACTGAGTCCCCAGCACCCTCTTGGCCACCCACTCGCCTGGCAAGAGTGCCTGAACTTTACTAAGAACAAGCACTATCATTGCATAACTGCCATCCGCTGACATCTGTCCCAACACCCAGGCCCCTTTTAATACTGTGGGAAGAGAGTCTTCATAAAGATCCTAAATCCCTGTTCTGGATCATTTTTCTCTATTTCAGGCCCCAGAGGGGCGCAAAAGAATCGCCAGTCACCAGGTATCAAAGGGGTAGAAAATATTTAGAACTGCAACCCCCACAGCCCCAGAGTCCTCGAGTCAGCTTGTGAGAAGGAAGCCTTACCTTTTTGAAGGACGTGAGGAGCTTGACACTCACGTACCCCAGTTTGTTCCTCCTCACGTGCTTGAGCAGGAAGGCGTCCTTCTCCAAGTTTTCATCAGAGAAATAGAATTCGATCTGATCCACCAGCTTCCTGATTAACTCCTGGTCCGGGGGCTTCCACTCCTGCTCGCCTTCCTCATGCTCGTTCTCGCCCCCACTCGTCATGGCACCACTGGGACCAGAAGGAGACACCGGGGGGTTACAGGCTGAATTGCTGTCCGCCCCCCGTCACACCTCCAAATTTCATATGTTGAAGTCCAAAAGCCCTGTATGTCACCAGTGTGACCTTACTTGGAAACAGGGCCTTGCAGATGTAATCAGTTAAAGACAAGGTCGCACCAGAGGCCAGGGGTGGCCCCTAATCCAATATGACTGGCATCTTACAGAAAGGGGCAATCTGGAGGCATGAGCGCCCAGGGAGAACGCCATGTGAAGGTGAAGGTGGAGATCGGGGGATGCAGCAGAAGCCCAGGAACATCAAAGGTTGCCAGCAAACCACCAGAGCCAGGGGAGTGGCCTGGGACCCATCCGTTCCCAGACCCTGGAAAGGGAGCACTCTTCTGACCCCTGGATTTCTGACTTCTGGCCTCCAGAACCATGAGGCAATCAATTCCATCATTCTAAGGCACCCAGTTTGCGGTACTTTGTTTCTGCCACCCTAAGAAACAGCACTGGGTAACACCTGACCTGGACTCCTCACGGGGGTGATCATCTGGCCACACGGGGCTGGCTTTTGCCCCAGTGGGCAAAGAAATCAAGCTTCTGTTTTTAACACAGATGGTCATTAAAATGACAACACGCTCTACTAGCACGTACGTGCTCCTGTACCACGGACGGGATGCTTTTCACATCCCCTTTTTATTCTTCCCTCCCGCACTCCACCCCCCAAATCCTGATTTCTAGAAGATAACTTGGCAGAGTAACTAAGAGTCCCAATCCTAGAGTTAGCCCACGTAGGTTGAAATCCCACCGCCACCATTTATTAACTGAGTCAACGCAGGCGAGGAGCTCCCCTGCCACACCTCAGTCCCGTCATCTGCACACTGGTAATCATGACAGTCACTCTCCTGGGAGGACGGTCAGAAGATTAAATGAACTGACACATAGAGACGTCACACGGGTGCCTGGCACGCCCTGAGAACCCAGGAGGTGGCACTCACTTGCCCCTCAGATCTAGGACTGACACTCAAATTTTCTGTCCCCAAAGCCAGCATGCATAACACTTTCCACGTTTTGTTGGGACCCTGCCACAGACTCTGAAACGATCCCATTCACTTGGGCCCTTCTAAATGAAACCCAAACCCACCAGCAGCTCCACCTGAACAGACTTCTTCCCCCCCCTCCCTGAGAATATTAGGATATGAGAACAAGCCAAAGAAATCCTGAGCAAAGCTTCTTTGGAAGGCAAATCTTTCACCAAGGGATGACAAAAACTTCAAAACCACCAACATTCAGTGACTTTGTGATGATCTGCATCATAGTTGACACCATTAATTAGAAGATCCTGAAGGTGAGTTCTCTCTGGCATATTTAATGACCAAATTAAATTATGTATTATACAATATCATATATATCTTATTCAATAAAAAGAAAAGGTCAAAAATTACTTCCAGAAAAAAACATTACTGCTTTCCTACGTGGCAGCTTGATTTCTAGTAACACGACTATCAGACCCAGAGTCCCCATGAACATGTGCCGAGTCACGAGAGCATCTCCTGGGATGGATGCAGACACCTAGTCCACCTAAAGCATTCAGGGTGCTTCTACTCTGTTGGGAGAACCTGAGGGCTCAGAAAGTTCACAGCAGCATCTTCACAATAGCCAAAAACTGGAAGTGTCAGGGGTGCCCGGGGGGCTCAGTCATTAAGCGTCTGCCTTCAGCTCAGGTCATGATCCCAGAGTCCTGGGATCGAGCCCCCAATCGGGCTCCCGGCTCAGCGGGGAATCTGCTTCTCCCTCTCCCTCTGCCCCTCACCTCCGCTCGTGTTCTCTCTCTTGCTCTCCTCTCTCTAACAAATAACTAATCTTTCAAAAAAAAAATAAAGAAGCAAGCAGTTAACATTTCCCTTTGATTGGGATTAAACCCTTAAATAAAATAATCAACTAATACAAAAAAGGGTGGAGGAGGCTCAGAATGTAAAAGTCAAGGCTTTGGAAAAGATACGTGAATGTATATCCTTCAACTCCAGCAAAATTTTCACTGACTCTAACCAGCCCCCCCCCCCACCAAAAAACAAAACAAAACAAAAACCCAAAAAACCCCCACACAATTGTGGAAGAGTCAAGATGAGAAGAAAAATGGAATATTCTGGCAGGAGAAAAAAATACAAAATAAATCTGTCTCCCAATTTTTCAAATGCAGAAATTATAATTATTATAAAAGTAGGCGTTGGTTGATTTTAAAATGAAGAGTTTAGTTATTTGCCTGCAGACAGCCTGGAAATGTTTTTGAAATACCACACCGATGTTCCAAGACAAATGTGTACTGATGGGAAAAAAAATGGTCTGAGAGACTAACTTTAAAAGTATGTTTTTCAAAAAGTCTTTTAAAAATGGGATGGCAAACTAAGGGAATATAGTAAGGCTGCCTATAAGATAAAACAGGTCAAAGGCAACTTAAACATTAGACAAACTGAATATTTTAGAAGTTTCTAGAAGATAGCTGTGGTAGACATAATAGCAAACTCTTTCTCACTTGCCTTCCTTTATTATGGAGGCTATAAAAAATTAAAACAAAACCAACCAACCCAACCAACAAAAACCAACCCTAAACATGTACTTTCTCAGCCTCGGTTACAGGTAGTAGCCATCTGTCATGGTATGGCCAATAAAACACAAGTGAAAATCTTTTGGCCCTGCCTCTTCCCTTTTTAGCTGTTTTGAGTGTGGGTATGATGGCTGGAGCTGTAGCAGCTATTTTACTACCATAAGAAAAAAGCCAAGAGAATTAGCTTGGCCTCATTTATTGACATTATTGGCTCTGATATTATTGAGTTGTTGAACCAATTCCTCTATCTACCTACCTGTAAATTTCTGATTACATGAGAAAAATAAAATCCATTTGTTTAATTCACTTGTTGGCTGGGTTTTCTATTACTTATAGACAAATGGCAGGATAGTAATACTGCACTGAGAAAAGTGGTCCTCAAACATGCCAAAGTGTCATTGGAACAATCAATGGAATGAAAAAGGAGAAGCAAAGATGGACAAAACAGATTTTCACTTTATTAGAGAAAGCTTATCCCCTAATTAGAAGTTAAAATAGATAGGTTGAGTACACCAGATACAGTAACCTCAAATGCATGGGAAAAGTCTGAGCCGCACTGACAAGGATGAGAATAAATAGCCAGAGTTGGGGTGAGGTGTGCGATAATGAAGAGCGAAGAGTTTTGAGTGGACTCAGGTATTGGCAAGTGGTCTTAGTATAAATCGCAAGTATAGCAGAGGTGACCGGACCATCAAAGGGACCCACAGCCTAGCAAGTCCTACTCCCCACCTAAAGTAGTTGACGCTATTATAAAAAGTAAACGCATAAACAAATAAAACACAATGGAAGGATGGGGATGCAATTTCTCAGTATCTCCAGTGCCCATTCTAGAATGTCCCATTCTTCTCAAGGTCTGCCATGGGAAGCCAGCCCTTCCTCCCTGCAGATGACGCTATCTCAAACTTGATTGAGAAAATCAATCAGACTTGCCCAGAGCTCCCTTGTGCACCGCCTCCTTCCCCGCAAACTCGTTCTGTATGCCTGGGCATCTACCAAAGCATCCATTGGCTGTATCCAGGTGTCTTTTCTCCACCTTGGTCATCTGCAGGATGGGACAGAGCTGACCACTTTCTTCTCAGTACTCCTCCTGCTAAGCTTCTGTGACTTGCTCTTTTCTGATTCTTCTCCCCCATTTAACTGCCCTTCCAGTCTACTCAATCTGCTCCCATGTCTCCAAGGATCTATCCTTGACTCTTTGTCCTCACGTGGCCTCTACACACTTCAGCCCCTGTATAGCTCATTTAATTCAGATCTGCCCCCTCCCACCCCTCCATCCTTCTCTCACCCCTGAGCCCCCATCCTCAATTCCTACCTGCCTGCCTGATGCTTGGGGATAGCCTGTTAGCACTTCAAATCCAGTATGTCCAGAATTGAAACATCACCTTCTGCACAGCTGGACCTCAGGGAACACTGAAGCCTAGACCTGCCAAGGGACATTCCATCTGGGAAGCTCATCTTCCTTTCATACAGTCTCACGGTAAGCAGTCCACACTGGGGGGAGAGGGGGTGACTCTGCATCAGTTCTTTGCACCCAGTGAGCAGACATGGAGGTTCCAGAACACGTGGGCAGTCCTGGGGAGGTGATATAAAGCCCTATGCAAGTGCAGCAGTGAGCTTCCTGCACCGTAGGACCCCCTCTCTACATGAGTGCTCTCAGCGGCAACTGTGCATCTCCAAAGGGGGACCTTGGAAGAGAGGCAAGGCCTTTTTGCATATCTGGGAGCATGCTGCCTTGTCTCCTGGTTCATGCAACAGCCTTTGAATGAAAAAGACCCTGTATCCTTGACAAACATTAAAGAAGTTTATATCCCATCCCTTAAATATGAATGTTGGTAGCTTCTTGTCAATTACAACTGTCCTGTACAGACTATGTATCTTTCCTCCCAAACTGCCCCACTAACTACTCTCCCTATTCACTCTTCTTTGCATTTAGGCTCCAAACCCGAGATGCATCCTTTAGCCCTCTCTTTTGCCCCTACACTGAGCCAATTATCAAGTGTCAATTTTTTTATTCTGCAGTGTCTCCCATCTGTTCTCTTTTCCATTCCAACTGTCCTCATTACTTCTCCCTTGGACACTATTTATTAATAGTTCATCAAAAATGAATCCTCAAGTAATACGTACAACATAGCAAAAAATAAAACAAAATAGTACATAACTTAAAAAGAAAGCAACAATTCCCAGCTCCACCTCTCCTCCCTGGAGGCAACCTCTATTCAACCATTTCATTCTTACGAGACTTGCCTTGTGGTTCTATAAAATATGTTCATGGTTCTATTTCTCACTTGCCAATTTTCGACATTCTCTATTCATGTCCTACTATACAAGGTGAGGATTTGGGGTCACTCATCTCTCAAAGCCTCTTCTTCTAATTTTTAAAATTCCATATTATTTTGGGGTTTTTTACTAGCCTTCTAATTGTTTTAAAATAATATACTTAAAATTCTTATTCCATCAACATTAAATGATAGGTCTTGCTTCCTCACTACACCTGATGTGTGTAATGACCCTACCTTCTTCTCCTCTCCTTCCATTTCCAACCTTTCAAATTCTATCAGATTGCTCCTTTTTAAAAGCATCCTGTTCTTGTTTTGTGGATGCAATATATTAAATTCTCTCTCGGTACTAACCAGAGTGTGTGTGTGTGTGTGTGTGTGTGTGTGTGTGTGTGTGTGTGTGTGTGTGGTCTCTTTGTTTCCAACAGTGTCATCTCTATATCCTCTGGGATCAGTTTTTCATTTAATTTCATGTAATTGGTTTTCTTCATGTAACTGATAATCAATTCATCTTTTTGTTAAAAAATTTTTTTAAACAAATTTATTTTAGAATAATTTCAGACTTAGAGAAAAATTGTGAAAGTAGTACAGAGAATTCCCATATATCCCCCATCAGGCTTCTTCTGTTATTAATATTTTGCATTAGTATGGTACATTTAATGAACTGATATCAATACATTATTATTACCTGAAGTCCAGATTATTCAGATTTCCTTAGTTTTTTTACCTAATGGCCTTTTTCTCTTTCAGGATCCCATCCAGGATACTATGTTAGATTGAGTCATCATGTCTCCCCAGGCTCCTCTTGGGTGGGACAGTTTCTCAGGCTTTCTTTGTTTTTAATGACCTTGACTGTGTTCAGTAGTCCTGGTCAGATATACTGTAGAATGTCCTTCATTTGGGATTTATCTGATATTTTACGATTAGATGGTGTTTATGGGTTTTAGGGAAGAGAACGACAGAGGTAAATTTCCATTCTCATCACATCGTATCAACATACCTGATCATTGTGGATGTTGACCCTGCCTGAAGTAGTGTTATTTGGTGTCTCCACTGCGGAGTTACTACCTTTCCCCTCCTTCCATACTGCGCACTTTGGAAGGGAGTCACTGTACACAGTCCACACTTAGGAAGTGGGGAGTTGGGTTCCATGGCTATTTATTTTGAAAAATGAAGGAAGGTCTGGGTTGCTTTTTCTTGGTGGGTGAAGTAGGCTTCCTCCACAGCGGTATACTGTGATTCGCCTTCTTCCCAGGTGGTTCTATAGACGTGGGTGGGGCATGCCAACTGGCAGGCTTCACTGTAGGGTGGACAGACACGGGATTATTAAATAGGGGCTTCATATGGCAGAGGAGTTACTCTGCAGGTACCAGCTCTACCTTAGCCGTCCTAGCTCACCAGTTAGTTCATTTGATTCCTTTTTAGAAAATAATCCTATTCTTTTTCTCCTTGGAAGTAAACAGTATGTTGGTTGCTACTTTTCATGGTCAGGCAGAGAGGTGAGGCAATTGTTTTAAAGGCAGACTTTAAATCACCTCTCAGATATCAGCATCCCTTTTAATCCCTACATCCTTCACACATGTCCTAACCAGAACCTTTCTAGGGTTCTGTCTTCCCACGTCCTACCACCTCCCCGCCACTCCACTGTTGTATTTTGGGTTAAGCCTCTTCCACTCTGTGCCTTATGACACATTTTGAAAAACGGCTACGTCGCTCCTCTACTTTAATACTAATACTCACGTTTTCTATTCTATTAAGTAAAATCCAAAGTCCTTAGCTCTTTATGCAGATTCATTTCCAATCTGGCTGTCACCAGCTTCCAAACGTATTTCTTATTTCCTTTCAGATCCTTTGCTCTAAAACAAAAGCAAGTAAAAGACTAATAGGTCTCTGTAAGTGTCGCAAGGTTTCTGGACTCTATCTCTGGTGTGTGCTGTTCCATCTTCTTGAACAACTGGCCTTTATCTCTCAGGTCCAAATCCTAGGCACACATCAAGCTCCATCTCAAATGCAACTCTCCCAGGAAGGAATTCATTTCAAGTTCTCCTAACCCCTCGCCTGTAGTTGTATCAGAGCTACTGTGCGCATTTCTAATTAGTGCCCTGAACCCTCAGCCCCCGGAGGATAGGATTCACATTGGTTTCTTTCATTCTGGCACCAACCCAGAGCCTTGCACATAGTAGGAATTTACGAAGCATCACCAATGTAAAGTGAATAGCTTCTGTAAGGGCAAATCCCACCTATCAGGATTCTCTGAGACAGGAAGTATGGTTACTGGTAAATGTTATGAGTAGGCTTTCAAGAGGACTTTCAAAAAAAATGTACATTTAACTTTTATGTTCACATTATTGTTTCCTTTTAAATATATCATTGTAAATTGGGGGTACTGATGTGTTCTTTTTTTAATAGCTGTAAACCTCCTAGAAATGAAAACAAAGGGTAGAAACGAGGTACATTTCAAAACAGATGATTGGGCTCCATGGATCACTGCTGAAATATTTATTGTATTTGTAAATACTCTAGAGAAATAAGTACAGCATAGAATCTCCAGGGTTGCCTTTCTCATAAAATCTCAAGATAATCTGGAGATATTAGTTGAATGGTTAATCAAACATCACCTTATGAATAAAAATATCCAAAATAAAATGGTGGAATAATGAGCTCCTCACTATGGTTTTCAACACAGAAAAGATTTCCTGGACTCATCATCTATCCTTGCAGATGGTCTAATATGGTACTTTGGCTGCCAATATCAGGAAAATGGTGGACAGCAACAAGGTGGATATTGAACAAAAAAGAGAAAGCATCATTTATGAAAATCACCAGGGTCCAGTACAATCTGTGTATAGCTCCTTTTGACTTGCTTCTAGAAAAAGAGAATGAATCTGAAAGGGTTCTAAAGGTAACCAAATTGATAATGCAATATAAGAACACAAGGACAGACTCAAAAGATAAAGGTTTTTCAGAGAGACAAGTTGGAAACATATACGGGGATGTGTCCAACTTTGAAAAGGCATTATGGGAACAATTATATTTTGGATACCACTAGCGGAGGCCCCATGCTATGTCTGGGTGGCCCATGGGTTCTTACAGACTTATTACAGACATCATGACCCTCTCTTCTTACCCGGTCTTCTGCCATGCTGTTCTGGCATAATTCCTAGGGCCTGGGAAAGGAGTAAAACTAGTGGATGTCTCTGCGGGTCTAAATAATGGTTTGTGGTGTGAAGCAGAGATAATGTATGCAAAGTATTTAGTTCCACATCTGGTACATAACTGGCATTAATAAATGGAGCCTTTCACTAACATCACCCAGAACAGAGAAAAGATAGCTTACGCAATGTCCCTGAAACATCATGGAGAGAAAGGAACCTAGATGTTTCTGTTGTTAAATGAAGGTATGCTTCAGTGATTTTATTATTCATACTAATATTTGATAATTTTAAATCATTTTCACACATTGTAAGACACAGATATCGAGTAAATATGTTAATGTTGTTAAGAATCAAGACTGTCAGTGCAAAAAAAATAAAAGAAGTAAAACAAAAACCCTATAATGTCAAATATGAATTGGAATTATCAACATAAACTCATTTTTTAAAATGTATTTCCTAGCTCTACTGAAAGGGCCTAAAACCAATGTTGCCCCAGGGGAAATTAGCACTCTTAATTCCAGGTCTTGGTTTCTAAATACCTTCCCGCTAGTATTTACTAGCCACAGGGATTCCTGTGGAAATGGCTGGATCCCATGACAGGAGTAGGAAAAGTACAAAGTAAGCCCAGAATATCTAATATCACAAAGCAAGAAAGTGCTCAAAGACTCAAGGGCATGTTCCAAAAGGCTATACTGAAACCAATCTGAAGGGGTCCCCCTACTTAATCAGGGACATTCTGAACATCAAAAATAATGATTGTAACTAATTTTTAAAAAGTGAATAAACAGGGGTGCCTGGGTGGCTCAGTCCTTGTGCATCTGCCTTCGGCTCAGGTCATGATCCCAGGGTCCTGGGATAGAGCCCCGCATCAGGCGCCCTGCTCAGCGGGGAGTCTGCTTCTCCCTCTCCTGCTCCCCCTGCTTTTGCTCTCTGTCAAAATAAGTAAATAAAATCTTTTTTTTTTTTAAGTGAATAAACAGAAGTCCATGAATCAAGGAGGGCCAAAGGAGGGCTCTAATTTATTTGATGCAACTATTACACCCACTCCTCTCTTTGAAAACTGGTCATTAAGCATTTATGTTGCCTCGTCAGAAGGAACTCTTGTCCAATTCCAGATGATGAGGGAAGGTTCTCTTATATAGAAGAATACCAGCCAATAAGTGTACAAAGGATAGGGGCGCCTGGGTGGCTCAGTTGTTCAGCATCTGCCTTCAGCTCAGGTCATGATCCCAGGGTCCTGGGATCAAGCCCCGCATCGGGCTCCCTGCTCAGCCAGGAGCCTGCTTCTCCCTCTGCCGCTCTCCCTGCTTGTGTTCCCTCTCAAGCTGTCTCTCTCTCTCTCTGTCAAATAAATAAATAAGAGTTTTTTAAAAAAATGTACAAAGGATAATAAAATTAGAAAATCACCAATTTGTAATTCCTGAGGAACTGACTCAGGCAAGGATCATCAGCGGATGCTAAAACCATTAGGTGAAGGGCCTTGTTGAAAGAATATTCACAGGAAGCCCACAGATTACTTGTTAACTGCAAAGGGAGAGATGTACCTTCACAATGGAGAGATCACCTTAGGCAAGTGGTCAAATTAGAGCATCACTTTGGTGAAAGCCGCCTGAGGTGATGCAACAAAAAGTCTGTGGCATTGCCTGAGATGTTCTTGCCAAAATGTTTAATCCGAATTGAATCAGGCCCTTAGCATACCTTCCAATTTACAGGAAACACAGAGTACAAAGGAGCAAGTTAAACTAGATGATCAGAACAAAATCAGACCACTTTAAACTGGGAAACGTTCAACAAGACATCTGGCCTCTTATTTCAAAATAGCAACGCATTAAAAAAAAAAAAGTGTGAATGTTCTAGATTGAAAGATTCTAAAGAGACATAATAGGCAAATGCCACCACCTGGACTGGATTCTGTTTGGAGGGGAAAAAGAAACATCTATAAAATACAATTTTATATTGTAAAATATAAATTTCATATTTTATATAAAATATAAAGGGGGGGACCCAAATATGGAACTTGGCTATTAGATCATTTTAGGGCTTATAATAGGGAATCATTGTTAATTCTCTTAACTGCAATAATAGTATTATGGTTTTACAGGAGAATGTCATTAGTAAGAGCTCCCAAATAAAGTGCTGAGGGTACAGTAAGTACTGCATATATTTTCAAATGTTTCAGAGTAAACCACCCCTAAGTCCATCAAACAAATATGGCAAGATATTAACAACTGTTAAATCTAGATGGTAGGTGTATGAATGCTTACAATACTACTCTTTCACATTTTATGTTTGAAATTTTTATTTCAAAAAGGTGAGAATAAAAAGAAAGACACCTTTTTGGTGAGAGAGGTGTGGGGAGAAGACTAAAGAACATTTTTCTTATTTTCATGTATTGCTTGTACCCCAGGGAAAAGCCAAGTATTGGGCTGAGTACTGGTCGTATAGAGAGGACTAAGGCGAGGTCACTGCCTTCAAGGATCTCACTGTCTAGTTGGGGGAAAACCACACAAATACTTCAACCCAATGGCATAATGCAATGATAGAGACATGCATTCGTTCAACAGACATTTAGGAGCACCCACTATATGCCAGGTGCTGAGGATACAATGAGAGCAAGGCAAGCATGGTCCCCGAATTCGCGATGAGAGAGACATCTCTCATATTGTTGTGAGAGAGACGGAACTATACAGTTAAAACTGAGGTAAATGGTAGGTATAAAATGTGCAGAGTACTACAGCAACTCCAAGGAATCAAACAGCTTTGGGGTGGGGACTGGGGGTTGTGGGGACGAAGCAGAGACGTGTTTTTGTTGTTGTTGTTTAGTTTCAGAGGTAGAATAGTGATTCATCAGTTACATAGAACACCCTGTGTTCTATGTGTCCTGTTTCATCAGGTGCCCTCCTTAATGCCCATCACCCAGTTACCACATCCCCTCACCCCCCTCCCCTCCAGCAACCCTCAATTTATTTCCTAGAGTTCAGCATCTCTCATGGTTTGTCTCCCTCTCAATTTTCATCTTATTTTATTTTTCCTTCCCTTCCCCATGTTCATCTGTTTTGTTTCTTAAATTCCACATAGGAGTGAAATCATAGGGTATTTGTCTTTCTCTGACTGACTGATTTCGCCTAGCATCACACCCTCTAGGTCCATTCACATCATTGCAAATGGCAAGATTTCATTCCTTTTGATGGCTGCATAATATTCCTGTGTGTGTGTGTGTGTGTGTGTGTGTGTGTGTGTGTGTGTGTGTGTGTGTATCACATCTTCTTTATCCATTCCTCTGTGGACAGACATCTGGGCTTTTCCCATAGTGTGGCTATTGTGGACACTGCTGCTATAAACATTGGGGTGCATGTGCCCCTTCGATCACTATGTTTGTAACCTTTGGATAAATACCTAGTAGATGCAGTGAAGTTTTAAGGCTAACTAGAGATCAATCAATCAATCAGAGACCCAGAGGAGGGAGTGCAAAGGCATGTAGACACAAAACTGTACCCTATATTCAAGAATCTAGGGGGGTCAGTGCTGGGGGAGCACGAACTGCTGAGACAGGCAGGGAAAGAAGCAATGGGCCAAGAAGATGATGTGGGTGGGTGCCACATCTCAAACAGCTTAAGGAAACTGGGCTTTCTCCTGAAGGCTCTGGAAGCCAAGAATTGTCCACACAGGGCAGGGGCTGCTGCTGTGGCAGTCTGGCCCAAACAGGGGAACAGCATGGATCCTGTTCTTGGCTGCATTCTCATGCTCTGGATGTCTGCCTGCTGGGCTCTGTCAGCTCCAATACCCTGAAGAGTCTCCAGGGATTTTCTGGGGTCAACTCTCTGCCAGTGGGCAGTAGGAAATGCTTCAAACTGAATGCCCCATGAGATTCCAGTCCCTTGAGTTGGGAGAGAAGGGTGGCCCTGGAGAGAGTGGGGGGGGGGGTAGGAGCAAGAAGCCCACCCAAATGAGGATATTCTCCTAATCTCCACAGGGGGGATCTTTCCAGGCCCAAGAAATAAGTAGGGCTTTAATCCCTGCTAATGGTGCAATCTCAAAACTTAGTCCCCAGTATAGGGGGGAACTCTCTACCACAACTACAGGCAAATGAAATCAGAAGGATCAGCCACTCTGAGCTCCTTTATATAACCTCTGAAATTATTTGACTAGGTGGCTGCCTTCTCCTCAAGACTGAGATGTCAGTGACTGTGGACTCATTATTTTTATTCTCAGCACAGAGCTGAACGAATGAGTGAGTGAATGAATCATGCTTTACAGTATATAGAGTGCTGATAGGTCTACTGTAGCTTCCGTGTCATCTGCTATGGCTCAGCATTTCTGCTCTAAACTCTTGGGCTGGACTTTCCTCCTCAGGTACCTCTGTCTCCATTGAACTGCCCTGAATCTCCGGGTGCCTACATCCAGACCTCTCCCACTGGGGAAGGGTCAGCCAGTGATGGGGAATGATTCTGGACCCAGTGTTCTCATGCCCTTCAGTTGAGTATTCTGCCAATGAAGTAAATTATCTACCTGCCAGGGAATGATCCTGCAGAGCCCTGACAACTAAAAAGCATGTACCCAGAAACCCCGAAGAAAGAGGGTTCTTAAGAAGTTCCTGTGGGCATTTCCCGCAATTTTCAAGTTCTGCCACTGCTATACTCTCGTGGTTATGGATACTCCATACTCTTCTCTCCTTTCAACAGCAAGAACGAAACCACAGACTCGAAAGGTGCCGGCGTTGGTGGACACAAATCCAAGGTCTCCGGCTGATGACCGGGCTCAGGGCCCAAAGGCACCGTTAGACAGGTGGCTTCCTGTGCCATAACAGCTCCAGACTCAGGAACCCAACTAGCAAGGCAGCAAGATGATGATGCAAGCATAGAAGTCGGGTGGGGGAGGCTGCGTGAAAATGGGAATCCCCGGCCCGCGAGAATGCAAGCAGCGAGCCTTGAGCTGATTCCAAACCAGAGCAGGAGAGCGCTCTACACCGTGAAATCACTCCTCGGATCCCCCAGCCGCAAGTGTCCGCGGGGCCTGGACTGCCCCCACCCATTTGGACTGATAAGCAGACAGGACGAAGGAGGCAGTGAAGGCTAGGTGGGGCCCCTCTCTGGGGGAGCTGGGCCAGTCTCGGAGGGGAAGACCGGGCTGGGATGGGCTTTGGGGAAGGTCCCGGGTGAGCACACGCAAGGAGAGTCTTCTCCGGGGGGAGAAGATGGCGAGGATGGCCCAGGAAGGAATTCCTCCCGGGCCCCAGGGCATGCCCCCCCCCCCACGTCCAGGCCCCTCCGAGCCCCGCCGCCAGCCCCGGGAGCTCCGGTCGGGCGACAAAGCTGCGGAGCGGGGCACCAACAACCGCCGAAAGCAGGTTCTGCCTCGGCCGGACGCCCGGAGCAGCGGCCCCGCGGCGGGGCTGCCTGGGGGAAGTTGTCCCGGCGCTCGCGCTCGGCCGGGACCCGGGGCGGGCTCCCCTCGGCCGGGCCGCGCCGCCGCGCCTACCTGTGCCCGCGGCTCGGCTCCTCCTCGCTGGCGCTGCCCCAGCCGGGGCTCAGGTACCGGGCCGGGTCCCCCGCGCCGCGCGCCTCCGCCCCCTCCTCCTCGTCCTCCGGCTCCTCCACGTCCTCGGCCTCCTGGATGGCGACGCGGATCTGCACCGCCGTCTCGGGCCCGGGCAGCGTCTCCTCGCCGGCCTGGGCCATGGCTCGCGGGCCGGCCGGGAATGCGGCGCCGCGGCTGCCCGCGCGCCCTGAGGCCCAGCCAGCCGGGCGGCGGCGACTGCGACGAGGGGGCGGGGGCGCGGCGAGCGCGCCCGGGAGGGGACGGGGGTCGCGGCGCCCCGCCCCGCGCCGCCGCCGCCGCCGCCGCCCCGGCAGCCAGCCGCGCGCCAGAGCGGGCGGGGCCGCGGCGGGGGAGGGCGACTTCCTCCGCGCGCCCCGCGCCCCGCCCGTCCCGGAAAGATGCGCCCGACCCCCGACGCCCCCGGCGCGCGCCCGCTGGTCCCTCCTCCTACCCGCTCGGCTCCACGCGGCCCCGGAGAAGGGGAGAGGGGAGGGCGCCCCACCTCTGATTTCTCAGTGGGCAGAGGACCCTGGGGGGTGGCACGGCCCGACAGCACCTTAAGGGGCGTCTGTGCCTGCTGGTGTCTCCCCGCCACGGTCCTGCCAGGACGACCGAAATCTCCACCGTTAGTCTCCTTGGCACAACCACCTTAGATCGTGCGCCCTGTGAGGTCAGGGACTTGGTTCCTGCCGTGCCCTAAACCCGTGGTTCTCAAAGTGCGGTCCCTGGACCAGCAGCACCTGCCCTACCTGGGAACTTGTTAGAAACGCACATTCTCGCGGCCCAAACAGAGCTCCCGAATCAGGATCTAGGATTCTGAACTTTGTGTTTTAACAAGTCTTCCAAGTAATGCCAAAGTTCACTAAAGTTTGAAAGCCACTGCCTTGTAATGCCCTTTTCATTTGCTTCTTAGAATATGCCCTGCATATAGTAAGCCTTCAAATATTGTTGACTAAATAAAGGGAGCTATTGAAATGCCAGCATGTTCGAAAGCCCTGTTCATATTTAGCTTTAACTGAGTTCCATAGCAACCCTGCACAAGTGACCCAGAAACGAGGGACATAAGCATAGACATAAATAAAACCTGAATGTGCTTTCATGAAGCTCTTCATTTACCTCCTTAAGCATCATTTATTATGTTAATTTGCCAACCCAGGGCTCTAAAAGAACAGACCCCCTCGACCAATACGTTTTGACAGAGGGAAGCAAATCGGAGAGGCTCAAGAAGTGGTGTCTCTTGGAAAGCACTGTCCTTGTAAAAAAAAAAACAACAAAACGAAACGAAACAAAAAACACCATGCATGGGACTCTGGGGGGTTGGGGCTGGGGCCAGGAGAGACCCAGAGGTGCTGCAAGGGCAGCCAGCCCTTCGTTTTAAGATTTGACCAGAAGCCCTGTCCCCTTCTTTGTCAGATCTCTCTTTCGATCGAAGGGGCCAGAGAATGAGTAAGTGAAGGAAGAGAGAGACCTTTGGGATCTGTACCAGAACAGCTCACAGCCTGCGTCTAAACTACAGGGAGGAAGAGGCAAGAAGTGCACAGGATCTGATCCAAGCAAGCCGTGCCTCCCGCCAGGATTGTAGAGTTTACAGAACTTCTCCACACCTGGTCCTCTGTGATGAGGATCAAGAGAAGAGAGATTTGCAGCCCTCTCCACACCTCCCGTTCTGATAACCTTAGTTTCTGATTTTCACAAAGCAATCCACATTATCTTATTTAAACCCTCCAATGTGGCGAAGACACAATACCCACAGTAATGGCTCATATTTGTACCAGATTCTACAGTTTATGAAGAATTCGTACATACCCACTTCAGGATTTCCAATTGCCTGATAAGAGTCCCCTGGGGAATGTTCTGAAAATATAGATTCCTAGGTTCCTATAGTTTAAGAACTGGAAGTTGGTGGGTGAATCTCATCTGCAGAAGTATTCTATTTGGTTGGAGTTTAGAAAAAAAATAAATGAAATCGACATGCCCTTAGGTTGAAATATATCTACCTAAGCTGTCTCTGATATTATTTATTTCTGGCTTCTCATAAAAGAATTTTGAATCTAAAAAGGATGTCAGAGATCATCCAGTCTTGAGCTTCCCCTTTTAGGGAATGGGTATCCCGGGAATAAACCTTTCTGCCAGGGCTCCCCTGAGTGAAGAATCATACACGCGCACACACATGCGCACATACACACACACACACACACACACACACACGCTTGAAATACATACTTGGAATTGAAGGCAAAACTTGTATAGAATTTTTAAAGCAACTTCACATGAATTTTTCATTTGTAGTAGTTGGTTTAGCATGATGCCTGGGGAAGGGAAGGACGGACACAGCCATCTACATTATGGGTAGTGCTTCATGGGAGGAGTTCAGCTCAGTCACTCTTCAGATGAGGAAAATGAGTTCTAATGAGGCTCACTGGTATTTCTTGTATGCTTAAACAAATGATTCAGTGGGTAAATTTATTACTGAGAGAAGGACCTCTCTGTCCTTGTTACAGCGCCCATCCTGTCTAGCAGAAAGCCCTGCATCTAGAAATGTTTGTTGATTTGATTTGATTTGTCCTACCCACACACCCATCCTTTGTGCCACTGGTGAAGGAACTTTTAAAGGGCCTCTCGCATTTCCAGCTCCTTCCTTCACAGAGCTGTGGCCAGGGGATGAGGCCAGCCCCACCCAGGCCTGTGTTGAGCATCACTGCAGGAGTTTCCATCAGCTCTGAGATGATAAGCAGAGTCTCCTTCAGCAAAATCATGACCTCAGCCTGGAGTTGGCATCATTCCCTTTCCCTAGAATCCTGAGGGCTCATTTTTATAACAAACTCAAAGCGGGAAATAGTTTCCCCCCATAGCTTCTGAAGATGAAACAGAAGGAAATACTAATTAACAAGTCATCAGGATGGACTGAGGTTAGGTTGAAGCAAAAATTCAACCCCGGGAGACCATTTCAGTAAATGAAAGATTGTTGTTTGGGAATCAACTGGAAATATTTTTTAGTGTCCCTGGTCCTAGAGCTGCAAACCAAGGACTCAGAATAAGATATTGATGCAGGGAAATTGGGAGTGTGCTAAGTATTGAAAGGAAAAATTGGTAAGATGGGGGTTGGGGTTCAGCAAAGGGTCTGGTTTAAACTGTAGGGGAAGGAGGGTGATTTACTTACTCACGTAATCATTTGTTTCAGTGTGTAACAAACACCAGGCCCCGTGCTAGCCATAATTTTGTAAAATGGCTAAGATATGATCCATGACTACCAGGAGATGGAGGGAGCCTAGAAAAGATGGCCTTCAGTAATAGAATGTGTCTACTGCGTTAAATGCCATAGCAGAAATCTGTACAAAGAAGCACAGCCAGTGGAAACATGACTAAGGATGTCTTGAAGCTCCCACATAAGCAGTAGTGTGTGGTGGAAAAGCACTGGCTCTTGAATCAAATAGACCTGGATCCTGCCACCAGCCTTGCCATGCCTTAGCTACATAACCTTTCTGCTGTTCAGTTTTCATACCTGTAAAATGATCTGGATGATCCTTACCTCATTGAGTTGGGTCCGTAGAACAAATGAGGTTGTGGAAGACAGTCAGCACAGGGCGCAGAATAGACACTCAGGATCTGACAGCATACGGCATGATGTGGCCCTCTAAGTACCTCCATCCAAGGAAAATCGTAGCCTGAATGGGGAACACAAACATTCTAGTTCCTGATACGTGTCTTCATCCATTGTCAATTAAGTAATTGGTATGGGGGGGTCAATATAGCAAACTCTAATAAGTTGAAGTAGCCTCTCAGAGCCAACTTAATTCTGAATACACTGACAAAACAGAATACCTCTCTGGGCAGGAAATCAGCATCTTTCTATAATCTATTTCTAGCTTCAATAAGAACCAAGATACCCATCCACGGGCAATGAGGTGTTTTATGAGACTTATCCATCGATATACATTCTCCCTTGCTTAATGAAACCAATCCCCAGCTGTAGATGGATACAGAACCTCCTAATTAGAGATTACATTTCCCAGTATGCTTTGCGTATCGTTATAGCTACACAACTAAATTCTGGCCAATAAGATGTGAGCAAAATGTTTGCTCCCACTTCCAGGTTGTGTTTCTAGAACTGCGGGTCTGCTTCCCTGACCTTGTCCCTCTACCTATTAGCTGGAGCAGCCATGTAGGACCCGAGGATGAAAGTGCAGGAGCAAGTAACCAGCACATGTTAAAGATAGCAGAACCAGGGCGCCTGGGTGGCTCAGTTGTTGAGCATCTTCCTTCAGCTCGGGTCATGGTCCCAGGGTCCTGGGATCAGGTCCCGCATCGGGCTCCCTGCTCAGCGGGGAGTCTGCTTCTCCCTCTCCCACTCCCCCTGTTTGTGTTCCCTTTCTCACTGTCTCTCTCTCTCTGTCAAATAAATAAATGAAATCTTAAAAACAAACAAACAAACAAACAAAAAAGATAGCAGAACCAACAGCCAAGCCCTGGACTTGTTCAGGGGACCATACTGGACCATCTTGTGAGAAAAAAAGAAACTCACACCCTGTTTGATCCTGTATTTTGAGATATTTTTGTTACAGCAGCTTAGCCGGTAACCTCACTAACGCCTGAGGATTTACTAAGATTGAATCAGATAACGGATGAATGTATCTAGTTCAGGATCCAGGACGTAGTAGCCACTCAATAAATTGGTGTTGAATTTGAATTTGAAAAATTTGACAACTCAATAACACGTATTGCATGACAAAAGTATACACGTTATGTGGTAAGAATGATGTAGAACTCAAAAACGAGTAGAATGTGGTCTCTCTTTCTAGGAGCTCATATTTTAATAGGAGAATTGGATTCTTTATTCTTTCTTCCCATCCCTTCGTGACAGTAGCATGACCAGCATTATTAGTGGAAGTCTAGCCCTCATGGCAAGTGGAAAAAACAGTGGGGGCTTCCAAAAGGCTCTCAGCTCCTGTCTCCCACCCCCCCCAAGTTTGAGATCCCTCCCCGCCCAAAACAACCACATCTCGAGTTTGGGTCCCACCATGTAAAAGTAACATCTTGCTGTTATGACATTATTTCCTTTTGGCATATTATCAAATTGTGTTGGCACACACTTCAGAGAGAGTATTTAAGCTTTGCCTGCTGTGTGTGCCTTGTGGAAGATGAGCTTGTCAAAAGGATGGGGAGTATGAAACGTTCAAAATAGATGGATTTGGTGTAGGGGGAGGGAAGCGAGCATAGGTCTAGGAGAGTGTTCAGAAATGGCAAGGTTTTGGTCATTGGCAGAAATGCCAAGAAGCACAAACAAAAGTGTTCATTGTCTTATTGAGGAAAAGCCTGGAGAACTTGTACAAATCTGGACCACACAGAGAGAGCCAGCTGCATTCTCTCGGAAGGGTGAGCCCACCCTTGGTCCTCGCAATTCTTAGGAAGATACACAGGGGCCAATGCATCTCTCTGATTGGGGTGAGGGCTCTAGTAGGTCAGAGATCCTGCACGTTAGAATTACCTGGGGAGCTTTAAAACACTGTGATGCCCAGGCTGCATCAGAATCCGCTCAATTAGGTTCTGGGGGTGAGACCTGGGCCTCAGAATTTTTCAAAGCTCCCAAAGTGATTCCAATATGCAGTATAGGTTAAGAACCTCTGTGTTAGATCTTCTGAGCTCCTGTTCTCCAGACCCCTCCCCTCAACAGGTCTAGAGACTGCCTACTGGCTCATCTGATCTCCAGGAGGAAGTAAACAGCACAGTCCAATCCCAGAATTTTCCTAGAGTTTACTGAGATATTGGGTGACTCAAAGATCAATTTCTCTGTTGTACTATTTCTTAGCAGGAGCAGGCTTCAGACCAGGTTGCTGCAAACAGTTGTGCATGTTGTGCATAGCACAGGAATGCTTGGAGAAGGGGCTGAAGGGGCTGAAATTACAGCCTAAACTCTGCTCACTGAGTTGTGCCTCTGGCCTTGAACTTGGTGCAACTAGAAAGGGAAAGGGTGCCTATTTCTAATTCTCACAAAGGAGCTGAAGGGCTAGTAGTGTTCCTGGTTCAAGCCTGCCCCAGGTAGAGGCAAAGAGAGATTCCAGGACCATCTGCATCATGATTACCTGGGATCTTATTAAAACACAGTTCCTGGGCCCCTACCCCAGATCTAATGAATCAGGTCTCTGGGGATGGGGCCCTAGAAATCTATGTTTTAAACAATATCTGAGGTGGTCTCCATCTGAAGTCAGGTGACTGCTGGACTAGGGTGGGATGGTCTTCCAATAAAAATAAATTGAGTACCTCTTTCATGGCAGGCCCATGCCACCTTTCAAAGATTTTAGAGCAAATAAGACCCATCTCTTACTCAAGCATCCCCATCTAACGGGAGACAGGAAAAGAAAATGTAGGCCCAAGCAAGGGTTCAGATGGATTTGGCATATATGGAGAACCAGAGAGCAGACCCAGAAATCTCTACAGGAGGGACTGAAGCTCCTCCCAGGAGGATAGTCATCCCAGGGAAGTGGGAGCCAGGCACCACAAGCCAGACCCACTAACAAAGCCTCCATTATCAAAAAGGAGGAGTGAGTTGGGGGGGACAGCTTAGCGTCTGACATGTGTTTGTGTGTGGGCCAAGGCCCCACTGCCCACCCCTGTTTATGCCCCGTGGTTATAGATCTGAGTATGAATGGAAAGCTGGGGCTTGTGCATTAAAACTGAAAGAGTTGAGGGGCGGCTGCGTGGCTCGGTTGTTAAGCGCCGGACTCTTGATTTCGGCTCAGGTCATGATCTCGGGGTCCTGGGATCGAGCCCCGGAACTGGCTCCACACTCAGCGGGGAGTCTGCTCCTCTCCCCTGCCCCTCCCCCTCTCAAACTAAATAAATAAAATCTTAAAAAAAAAAAACCCCTTTAACTATTTGGGCAGAAAGAATATGACTTTGGGACCTCACTGACTGAATATACAACAACATCTCACAGCTTTGGCGTTTCCTGTGCCCCTCCTTGGCTGCAGGAGGGAGCCTGTGGTACCTGGTGGACACAGCTATGTCCAGGGCAGAGGGCATTGTCTAACAGAGAAGTGCTGAGATGGCAGAAGAAGGATAATCTGTAGACACCAGGTGATGCCTAGCTACACTTGTCCATTCAGACATGGGAGACACCCCAGGAAATGCCCACAGATACTTGGGGAGTATCTGGGGGGGCAAAGATCCTACTCATCTTTCAGATTTCAGGGAGAATATCACTTACTTGGGTAGACCTTCCTTTCTGGGGTCAGCAGTTTAGTGCATAAAATAATAAAATCCATAAACTCGGATGTGGAGAAAATGTAACTCTTTGGGATAACAGAAACTGAGTATCAGCTTTAGTTCAGGCTCTTCCCATAGCTTGGACTTGGATAAAGATTCCAGACAACTGGTCACCAGTCATCTGTTTGCTCAGGAATCCGTCTACTGAGATGTCTATGTCATCAGTCAGGGGCTCTCTTGACTGCTTCAATGCCAAGTTTGGGGCATGTGGATCTTTGCTCGGCTCACTATGATCCCAGGTGCCTAGAGTCAACACCACCGACACACACTTATTTTCCTCCCTTTTAGTCTTGCTTCCGTTCTAGAGGAATCATTTTCTGGTTTAAGGAGAAGTTGCTTTGCAGCACCTGGGTGGCTCAGTCGTTAAGCATCTGTCTTCGGCTCAGGTTGTGATCCCACGGTCCTGGGATCGAGCCCTGCATGGGGCTCCCCGCTCCATAGAAAGCCTGCTTCTCCCTCTCCTACTCTCCCTGCTTGTGTTCCCTCTCTCTCTGTCAAATAAATAAAATGTTTTTTTTTTTTAAAGGAGAAGTTGCATGATCTCAAACACTATCCTGCTCAATGGTTGCTGGCTTCGTTTTTTTTTTTTTTTGATTTTTTATTTTTTAATTGTTAATTGTTATGTTAATCACCATATATTACATCATTAGTTTTTGATGTAGTGTTCCATGATTCATCGTTTGTGCATAACACCCAGTGCTCCACGCAGAATGTGCCCTCCTTAATACCCATCACCAGGCTAACCCATCCCCCCACCCCCCTCCCTTCTAGAACCCCCAGTCCGTTTCTCAGAGTCCATCGTCTCTTGTGGTTCATCTCCCCCTCCGATTTACCTCCCTTCATTCTTCCCTCCTGCTATCTTCGTCTTTTTTTTTTTTCTTAACATATATTGCATTATTTGGTTCAGAGGTACAGATCTGTGATTCAACAGTCCTGCACAATTCACAGCACTCACCATAGCACATACCCTCCCCAATGTCTATCACCCAGCCACCCCATCCCTCCCACCCCCCCCAGCACTCCAGCAACCCTCAGTTTGTTTCCTGAGATTAAGAATTCCTCATATCAGCGAGATCATACAATACATGTCTTTCTCTGATTGACTTATGTCACTCAGCATAACACCCTCCAGTTCCATCCACATTGTTGCAAATGGCAAGATCTCATTCCTTTTGATGGTTGCATAATATTCCATTGTGTATATATACCACATCTTCTTTATTTGGGGGGTTTGTTACAAATTTTATTTATTTTTTTTAAATTTTTTATTGTTATATTAATCACCATACATTACATCATTAGTTCTCAATGCAGTGTTCCATGATTCATTGTTTGTGCATAACACCCAGTGCTCCACGCAGAACGTGCCCTACTTAATACCCATCACCAGGCTAACCCATCCCCCCACCCCCCTCCCTTCTAGAACCCTCAGTTTGTTTTTCAGAGTCCATCGTCTCTCATGGTTCCTCTCCCCCTCCGACTTACTCCCCTTCATTCTTCCCCTCCTGCTATCTTCTTCTTTTTCTTTTTTCTTAACATATATTGCATTATTTGTTTCAGAAGTACAGATCTGTGATTCAACAGTCTTGCACAATTCACAGCACTCACCATAGCACATACCCTCCCCGATGTCTATCACCCAGTCACCCCATCCCTCCCACCCCCCACCACTCCAGCAACCCTCAGTTTGTTTCCTGAGATTAAGAATTCCTCATATCAGTGAGGTCATATGATACATGTCTTTCTCTGATTGACTTATGTCACTCAGCATAACACCCTCCAGTTCCATCCACGTCGTTGCAAATGGCAAGATCTCATTCCTTTTGATGGCTGCATAATATTCCATTGTGTATATATACCACTTCTTCTTTAAACATTTTATTTATTTATTTGTCAGAGAGAGAGAGACAGAAAGAGCACAAGCAGGGGAAGTGGCAGGCAGAGGGAGAAGCAGGCTCCCCGCTGAGCAGGGAGCCCGATGTGGGACTCGATCCCAGGACCCTGGGATCATGACCTGAGCCGAAGGCAGACGCTTAACCGACTGAGCCACCCAGGCGTCCCTATACCACTTCTTCTTTATCCATTCATCTGTTGATGGACATCTTGGCTCTTTCCACAGTTTGGCTATTGTGGACATTGCTGCTATAAACATTGGGGTGCACGTACCCCTTCGGATCCCTACATTTGTATCTTTGTGGTAAATACCCAGTAGTGCAATTGCTGGATCGTAGGGTAGCTCTATTTTCAACTGTTTGAGGAACCTCCATACTGTTTTCCAGAGGGGTTGCACCAGCTTGCATTCCCACCAACAGTGTAGGATCCCCTTTCTCCGCATCCCCGCCGACATCTGTCGTTTCCTGACTTGTTAATTCTAGCCATTCTGACAGGTGTGAGGTGGTATCTCACTGAGGTTTTGATTTGGATTTCCCTGATGCCAAGCGATGGGGAGCACTTTTTCATGTGTCTGTCGGCCATTTGGATGTCTTCTTTGGAAAAATGTCTGTTCATGTTTCTGCCCATTTCTTGATTGGATTATTTGTTCTTTGGGTGTTGAGTTTGATAAGTTCTTTATAGATTTTGGATACTAGCCCTTTATCTGATATGTCATTTGCAAATATTTTCTCGCATTCTGTCGGTTGTCTTTTGGTTTTGTGGACTGTTTCTTTTGCTGTGCAAAAGCTTTTTATCTTGATGAAATCCCAATAGTTCATTTTTGCCCTGGCTTCCCTTGCCTTGGGCGATGTTTCTAGGAAGAAGTTGCTGTGGCTGAGGTCGAAGAGGTTGCTGCATGTGTTCTCCTTTAGGATTTTGATGGACCCCTGTCTCCCGTTTAGGTCTTTCAACCATTTGGAGTCTATTTTTGTGTGTGGTGTAAGGAAATGGTCCAGTTTCATTCCTCTGCATGTGGCTGTCCAATTTTCCCAACACCATTTGTTGAAGAGACTGTCTTTTTTCCATTGGACAGTCTTTCCTGCTTTGTCAAAGATGAGTTGACCATAGAGTTGAGGGTCCATCTCTGGGCTCTCGATTCTGTTCCATTGATCTATGTGTCTGTTTTTGTGCCAGTACCATACTGTCTTGATGACGACAGCTTTGTAATAGAGCTGGAAGTCCGCAATTGTGACGCCGCCAGCTTTGCTTTTCTTTTTCAATATTCCTCTGGCTATTCGGGGTCTCTTCTGGTTCCATACAAATTTTAGCATTATTTGTTCCATTTCTTTGAAAAACGTGGATGGTACTCTGATGGGGATTGCACTGAATATGTAGATTGCTCTAGGTAGCATTGACATCTTCACAATGTTGGTTCTTCCAATCCATGAACATGGAACATTTTTCCAATTCTTTGTGTCTTCTTCAGTTTCTTTCACGGGTATTTTATAGTTTTCTGAGTACAGGTCCTTTGCCTCTTTGGTTAAATTTATTCCTCGGTATCTTATGGTTTTGGGTGCAATTTTAGATGGGATCGACTCCTTGATTTGTCTCTCTTCTGTCTTGTTGTTGGTGTATAGGAATGCCACTGGTTTCTGGGCATTGATTTTATATCCTGCTACTTTCCTGAATTCCTGAATGAGTTCTAGCAGTTTTGGGGTGGAGTCTTTTGGGTTTTCCACATACAGTATCCTATCATCTGCAAAGAGTGAGAGTTTGACTTCCTCTTTGCCGATTTGGATGCCTTTGATTTCTTTTTGGTGTCTGATTGCTGTGGCTAGGACTTCTAATACTATGTTGAATAGCAGTGGTGAGAGTGGACATCCCTGCCGCATTCCTGACCTTCGGGGAAAAGCTCTCAGCTTTTCCCCATTGAGAATGATATTTGCTGTAGGTTTTTTATAGATGGCTTTTATGATACTGAGGTATGTACCCTCTATCCCTATACTCTGAAGAGTTTTGATCAAGAAAGGATGCTGTACTTTGTCAAATGCTTTTTCTGCATCTATTGAGAGGATCATATGATTCTTGTTCTTTCTTTTGTTAATGTATTATATCACGTTGATTGATTTGTGGATGTTGAACCAGCCTTGCAGCCAGGGATAAATCCCACTTGGTCGTGGTGAATAATCCTTTAAATGTACTTTTGGACCCTCTTGGCTAGTATTTTGGTGAGAATTTTTGCATCCATGTTCATCAAGGATATTGGTCTGTAATTTTCCTTTTGGATGGGGTCTTTGCCTGGTTTTGGGATCGAGGTAATGCTGGCCTCATAAAATGAGTTTGGAAGTTTTCCTTCCATTTCTATTTTTTGGAACAGTTTCAGGAGAATAGGTATTAATTCTTCTTGAAATGTCTGATAGAATTCCCCTGGGAAGCCATCTGGCCCCGGGCTTTTGTTTCTTGGGAGATTTTGGATGACTGCTTCAATTTCCTTAGTGGCTATAGGTCTGTTCAGGTTTTCTATTTCTTCCTGGTTCAATTTTGGTAGTTGATACATCTCTAGGAATGCACCCATTTCTTCCAGGTTATCTAATTTGCTGGCATAGAGTTGCTCATAATATGTTCTTATAATTGTTTGTATTTCTTTGGTGTTGGTTGTGATCTCTCCTCTTTCATTCATGATTTTGTTGATTTGGGTCCTTTCTCTTTTCTTTTTGAGAAGTCTGGCCAGGGGTTTATCACTCTTGTTAATTCTTTCAAAGAACCAGCTCCTAGTTTTGTGGATCTGTTCTATTGTTCTTTTGGTTTCTATTTCATTGATTTCTGCTCTGATCTTTATTATTTCTCTTCTCCTGCTGGGTTTAGGCTTTATTTGCTGTTTTTTCTCCAGCTCCTTTAGGTGTAGGGGTAGGTTGTGTATTTCAGAACTTTCTTGTTTCTTGAGAAAGGCTTGTATTGCTATATACTTTCCTCTCAAGACTGCCTTTGCTGTATCCCAAAGCTTTTGAACAGTTGTGTTTTCATTTTCATTGGTTTCCATGACTTTTTTTTAATTCTTCTTTAATTTCCTGGTTGATCCATCTATTCTTTAGTAGGATGCTCTTTAGCCTTCATGTATTTGAGTTCTTTCCGACTATCCTCTTGTGATTGAGTTCTAGTTTCAAAGCACTGTGGTCTGAAAGTATACAGGGAATATTCCCAATCTTTTGGTACTGGTTGAGACCTGATTTGTGACCTAGGATGTGATCAATTCTGGAGAATATTCCATGGGCACTAGAGAAGAATGTGTATTCCGTTGCTTTGGGGTGGAATGTTCTGAATATGTCTGTGAAGTCCATTTGGTCCAGTGTTTCATTTAAAGTCTTTATTTCCTTGTTGATCTTTTGCTTAGATGATCTGTCCATTTCTGTCAGGGGGTGTTAAAGTCCCCCACTATTATTGTATTGTTGTCCAGTGTTTCTTCGCTTTTGTTATTAATTGCCTCATATAATTGGCTGCTCTCATGCTAGGCGCATAGATATTTACAATTGTTAGATCTTCTTGGCGGATAGACCCTTTAAGTAGGATATAGTGTCCTTCCTCATCTCTTATTACAGTCTTTGTTTTAAAATCTAATTTGTCTGATGTAAGGATTGCCACCCCAGCTTTCTTTTGGTGTCCATTAGCGTGGTAAATGGTTTTCCACCCCCTCACTTTCAAGGTGGTGGTGTCTTCGGGTCTAAAATGAGTCTCTTGTAGACAGCATACTGATGGGTCCTGTTTTTTAATCTAATCTGACAGCTTGTGTCTTTTGATTGGGGCATTTAGCCCATTAACATTCAGGGTAACTATTGAAAGGTATGAATTTAGTGTCATTGCATTGCCTGTAAGGTGACTGTGACTCTGTATTGTCTCTGTTCCTTTCTGGTCTATGTTACTTTTTGCTCTCTCTTTGCTTAGAGGACCCCTTTCAATATTTCTTGTAGGGCTGGTTTCGTGTTTGCCAATTCCTTTAGTTTTTGTTTGTCCTGGAAGCTTTTTATCTCTCCTTCAATTTTCAATGACAGCCTAGCTGGATATAGTATTCTTGGCTGCATATTTTTCTCGTTTAGTGCTCTGAAGATCTCATGCCAGTCCTTTCTGGCCTGCCAGGTCTCTGTGGATAGGTCTGTTGCCAATCTAATGTTTCTACCATTATAGGTTACGTATCTCTTCTCCCGAGCTGCTTTCAAGATTTTCTCTTTGACTCTGGGACTCGTAAGTTTTACTATTAGATGTCGGGGTGTTGACCTATTTTTATTGATTTTGAGAGGGGTTCTCTGTGCCTCCTGGATTTTGATGGTTGCTGGCTTCTTTCCCAAAACTTTGTATTACTTTTATAGAGAAAGGTTGAAAGGATAATAAATACACATACCTGAAAACTCCACTGGATTAATAATTGTTAACGTTTTGGGGCACCTGGGGAGTATCTGGAGGGGCCAAGATTCTACTCATCTTTCAGATTTTGGTTCAGTCGGTTGAGTGTCTGACTCTTGGTTTCGGCTCAGGTCACAATCTCAAGGTAGTGAGATTGAGCCCCACATTGGGCTCTGTGCTCAGCAGGGAGTCTGCTGGAGATTCTCTCTCTCCCTCTGCCCCCCAAAGTAAATAAATAAGTCTTTTAAGAAAAATTGTGAAAATTTTCCATCACTGTGGCCTGACCTCTGTGTACTCCAGCCTAATTCTTCTAAAAAGAAGGGCATTTGCCTACATAACTGCAATACCATGGTCACATCTAACAAAATTATCTATAGTTCCACAAAATCACCAAATATCTGGTTCATATTCACATTCCCTCAAAATGTTCCATTCCAATAATTTTTTATGCTTAAAAATAAACACCAAGATCCAATGAAGAGTCACATGTTACATTTTCCCTTTATGGCCTTCTAGTCTATTCTAATCTAGAAGGTGCCGCCACCTTTTTATGTTGTTGTTGCTGCT